>NC_052147.1:262408293-262733649 GCF_902713615.1 Scyliorhinus canicula
AGTGAATTTTGGTAAATTATCACCGGTGCATTTACAATTTCCCTAGCCATCTCTTATAGCATTCTGGGATGCATTCCATCAGGGCCAGGAGACTTATCTACCTTTAGCCCCATTAGCTTGCCCATCACTACCTCCTTAATGATAACAATCATCTCAAGGTCCTGTCATAGCCTCATTTCTATCAGTCATTGGCATGTTATTTGTGTCTTCCACTGTGAAGACTGACCCAAAAAACCTGTTCAGTTCCTCAGCCATTTCCTCATCTCCCATTATTAAAACTCCCTTCTCATCCTCTAAAGGACCAATATCTACCTTAGCCACTCTTTTTTGTTTTATATATTTGTAGAAACTTTTAATATCTGTTTTTATATTCTGAGCAAGTTTACTCTCATAATCTATCTTACTCTTGATAGCTTTTTTAGTAGCTTTCTGTTACCCCCTAAAGATTTCCCAGTCCTCTAGTCTCCCACTAATCTTTGCCACTTTGTATGCTTTTTCCTTCAGTTTGATAGTCTCCCTTATTTCCTTAGATATTCACGGTCGATTTTCCCTCTTTCTACACTATTCCTCAACTGTTTCACCATAAAGTCTTTGCTCCCAGTCTACCTTAGCTAGTTCTTCTCTCATCCCATTATAATCTCCTTTGTTTAAGTACAAAACACTAGTGTTTGATTTTACCTTCTCACCCTCCATCTGTATTTTAAATTCCACCATATTGTGATCGCTCCTTCCGAGACGATTCCGAACTATGAGATTATTAATCAATCCTGTCTCATTACACAGGACAAGATTTAGGACCGCTTGTTCCCTCGTAGGTTCCATTACATACTGTTCTAGGAAACTATCGCGGATACATTCTATAAACTCCACCTCAAGGCTGCCTTGACTGAACTGCTTAAGCCAATTGACATGTAGATTAAAATCCCCCATGATAACTGCTGTACCATTTTTACATGCATCAGTTATTTCTTTGTTTATTGCCTGCCCCACCATAATGTTACTATTTGATGGCCTATAGACTACTCCTATCAGTGACTTTTTCGCCTTGCTATTCCTGATTTCCACCCAAATGGATTCAACCTTATCCTCCATAGCACCAATGTCATCCCTTACTATTGCCCCGATGTCATCCTTAAATAACAGAGCTACACCACCTCCTTTACCATCCACTCTGTCCTTCCGAATAGTTTGCTACCCTCGGATATTTAATTCCCAGTCGTGACCATCCTTTAACCATGTTTCAGTAATGGCCACTAAATCATACTCATTCATGATGATTTGCGCCATCAATTCATTTACCTTATTCCGAATACTACGAGCATTCAGGTAAAGTACACTTATGTTGGTTTTTTTACCTCTGTTTTGAATCTTAACACCTCGATCAGTAACCTCTGCTAAGTTATATTTCCTCTTACCTTTTCTCCTAATTTTCCTTGTCGTTGAACCCATATCTTCATGTAACAACCTGCCGTGTCGCTTTCCATTTGTGTCTTTACTTCCCGTTTTATTCCTTTTAGTATTACTGGGCCTATTCACTGAGCTCCCCTCAGTCACTGTACCTTGTACTGTCGCCCTTTTTGATTTTTGACTATTGCTTCTCTGCCTTACACTTTCCCACTTACTGTCTTTTGTTTCTGTCCCTGTTTTACTACCTTCCGACTTCCTGCATCGGTTCCCATCCCCCTGCCACATTAGTTTGACCCCTGGCCCCAACAGCTCTAGCAAACACCCCCCCCCCCCCCGAGGACATCAGTTCCAGTCCTGCCCAGGTGCAGACCATCCGGTTTGTACTGGTCCCACCTCCCCCAGAACCGGTTCCAATGTACCAGCTGAGAATTCTGAATTCTCCCCCTGTCCCCGAACAGGCACCGGAATGTGGTGACTAGGGGCCTAGGGGCTTTTCACAGTAACTTTGTTACAGTGTTAATATAAGTCTACTTGTGACAATAGAAAGATTATTTATTTCTTTGTTTATTTTATGAAATGAAGTGCACTTAATTTGCGTGTGTATATATGAAACGTTGAAATCTGGAGTGCATTAAAACAACATTACTGTATTTGTATATTTGCTTCCCCCCTCAGTAGAAGATTGCATATTTTATACGATTGGGCTGTATTTCTTGTAATGTTGTCGAAAGATTACAGGATTTGATAGACAGAATATTGATGAGTTTGGAGAATTAACCACTAGATGCAGTGGCAGCAATGAGAGGGTTGTTTTTGTGAAGTTTTGACAGTTGATTTTTTTCTATTATTTCAGATCAATATTTGTTCCCAGGGGAATCTGTGATTGGAAGAAAACCCAAGGCACAGACACCATTCATTTATCCTCCCTTCTCTCCTAAGAACTTTCCCATGCAAGACCAGAAGGTGCAACATATGCACTTTCGCCTCATCCATCTGGGAGCCCAAACACACCTTCGTGATGAAACAGTGATTTAATTTTTTTTTTACTTAATATACTCGATTCACTGCTCATGATGCAATCTCAGCTACAAAGATGAGATCAAATGCAGATTGGGTGATAACTTTGCTGATCACCGGCGTTCAATCCTCAAGCATGACACTGAGCTTTTGGTCACTTCTCCCTTCAGTTCCTTATCTCATTCCAACATGGCCCTTGGTCTCCCCCCCCCCCCCCCCCCCCCCCCCCCTCCCCAGTGGAGGGAGATGGATCTGAGAGGCTGGAGCAGGGATAAAAGGATTATGGCCTTGCGGGGGGAGGGGGTTAGACCATAACACATAGAAGCATAATTAGGCCACCCGGCACATCGAGTCTGCTACGCCATTCAATCATGGCTGATATTTTTATCATCCCTATTCTACTGCCTTCTCCCCACAACCCCGATCCCCTTATTAATCAAGAACCTATCTATCACTGTCTTAAAGACACTCAGTGAATTGGCCTCCACAGCCTTTGCGGCAGAGTTCCACAGATTCACCACCCTCTGGCTGAAGAAATTCCTCCTCATCTCTGTTTTAAAGGATTGTCCCTTTAGCCTGAGATTGTGTCCGCTGTTTCTAGTTTTTCCGACAAGTGGAAACATCCTCTCCACATCCACTCTATCCAGGCCTCACAGTATCCTGTAATTTTCAATAAGATCCCCCCCCATCCTTCTAAACTCCAACGAGTACAGACCCAGAGTCCTCAACCGTTCCTCATATGACAAGCTGTTCATTCCAGGGATCATTCTTGCGAACCTCCTCTGGACCCTTTCCAAGGCCAGCACCTCTTTCCTTAGATACAGGGCCCAAAACTGCTCACAATACTCTAAATGGGGTCTGATCAGAGCCTTATACAGCCTCAGAAGTACATCCTATTGTATTCTAGCCCTCTTGACATAAATGCTAACATTGCATTGGCCTTCCTAACTGCTGACTGAATCTGCACATTAACCTTAAGAGAATCGTGAACAAAGACTCCGAAGGTTCCTCCAAAGGGCACAGGGGACACCCAAAGGAGTCATGCCCTCCCACCCCTATCACTAGTCCATGCCATAAAAGCTGTTAGGCTACCCGTTTAGTGTGTGCTTCCCTCTTCCATGGGTGCAATAGCAGCAGAGGCAAAATGAAGTATTTAAATGGCCATTAATTAGCCACTTAAGACCCTCAAAATCTCCATGAGTGGTTGGGCTGCCTGACATCTTCCCCACCTACTGAAAAGTGGGAGATAGGTTGGGGATGGGTGAGTAGGCAGTAGGAGCCCCCCTCCACCATAAAATACACTGAGGGGGTGTGAGAGAAACGAGGGAGGCAAAATTCAGCCCATTAACTTGGCGTCTCCGTCCAAATATGCTGTCTGCCTGCTGAGTGCTTCCAGCATTTTCTGTTTTTATTTCCGATTTCCAGCATCTGCAGTATTTTGCTTTTGTCAAGACAATATTGCTTTGTATTTCAATGACTCTTTCAAATGTCTTCATGTGGTTTACCATGAGTAAAGCAAACCTAGTTCAAGAAACTTAAAACATGACCACGATCAATCATAGCTTCTTGAGCCAAGAGACAATGAACTCACTGGAGGCCTTTTCAAGGAAAACGTTTGAGCCAACTTTCTGAAGCACACAGTTAAAGATATTCTCAGTATTGAATCTCTGCAAACAAAATGTCAAATGTGCATTTTGAAAACCCACACATGTGTGTAAAATTGTTACACTCAAGCGGACCATGGGTTGTGACTGTGCATTTGGAAATAAACTGGTTTAGATAGAAGGCAAATGATGAACACCTGAAATAAGAGGTTTTAAAATATTAGAAATAAATGACACATCACCAGTCTGTAAAGGGTGTCTACCCTAAATATTCTTCCTTCAGGTACTATGTCCTAAGAGGACATTTGCAACCATGGACTTACATTGGATTGGTCCATGGTAATGGCTTGGCATGCATAGGACCAAAAGACAAAGGAGCAAAATTATGCCATTCGGCCCATCAAGTCTGTTCTGCCATTCAACCATGGCTGATATGTTTCCCCATTCTTCTGCCTTCTCCCCATAACTCCTGATCCCCTTATTAATCAAGAACCTATCTATCTCTGTCTTAAAGACACTCAGTGACTTGGCCTCCACAATTTTCTGCAGCAATGCTTTCCACAGATTGAAGAAGTTCCTCCTCATCTCTATTTTAAAGTATCGTCACATCTGTCTGAGGCTGTGCCCTCGGGTTCTAATCTCTCCTACTCGTGGAAACATCCTCTCCACGTTCAATCTATCTAGGCTTCTCAATATTCTGTAAGTTTCAGTGAGTTCCCACCTCTTCCTTCTAAACTCCATCGAGTACAGACCCAGAGACCTCAACCGCTCCATATATGACAAGTCCGTCAGTCCGGGGATAATTCTTATGAGCCTCCTCTGGACCCTCTCCAAGGCCTTAGATATGGGGCCCAAAACTGCTCACAATATTCCAAATAGTGTCTGACCAGAGCCTTATACAGCCTCAACAGTACATCCCTGCTCTTGTATTCTAGCCCTCTCGACATGAATGCTATAACATTGCCTTCCTAATTGCCAACTGGACCTGCATGTTAACATTGAGAGAACCCTGAACCAGGAAACTTTGTGCTTCTGATTTTCAAATCCGTTTCCCATTTAGACAATAATCTATATCTCCATTCTTCCATTCTTCCTACCAAAGTGCTCACACTTTTCCACATTGCAATCCATCTGCAATTGTTTGCCCACTCTCCTGGCCTGTCTAGGTCCTTCTGCAGCCTCTCTGCTTCCTCAATATAACCTGTCCCTTTACATATCTTTGTATCAAAATAATACAACAGTGGTTTGCTTTTGCCTTCTGCAGTCTGGCTGACCAGGAAACTCTTCAAGGCATATGGGAAGGATTTACAGGATGATAATTAATCACATTCTGAACATATTTTCCATGGCCATCAAGTCCTGAGTGGAGCTTAGCCCAGGGGTAGCGGCACTACCACTACACCACTAGCCCCACCTGAAATACCAGCCCATCATTTTTCTTTGTAGCTGCTCACAAAACTGCATTAGGGCTTTTATTTAATCGAATGTGGTTTGCCCAGCTTTGAGTTGCATGGCTGGAAATGGTCACAGGGACGCATGTGTTTGGAAATGACCCTTCCTTCAGCTGATTTCAATGATTGAAGAAAGAAAGTAGCTTCTAGTGGCATTATTTGGGACGATATCCAAAAATAGCGCAGATGAAACCACGGGTGGGATTCTCCGGCCCCACGCGGGGTCGGAAAATTGCCGGGGGGGCGGCGTGAATCCCACCCCCGCCGGCCGCCGAATTCTCCGGCACCGGAGATTCAGCGGGGGCGGTAATCGCCCGTCGGCGGTCGCTCACAGTGGCCCCCCCGGCGATTCTCCGATCTGCGATGGGCCGAAGTCCCGCCCGTTCTTTGCCAGTCCCGCCGGCATAAATTAGACTAGGTCCCTTACCGGCTGGACCTGGCGGCGTGGGTTGGGCCAGGGTTCTGTGGGGGGTGCGGGGCGATCTGGGCCCCCATGGTGGCCTGACCCGCGATCGGGGCCCACCGATCCGCGGGCGGGCCTGTGCCATGGGGCACTCTTTTCCTACGCGCCGGCTGTGTCAGCCTCTGCGATGGCCGACGCGTAGGTGAACCCACCCCCCACCCACCCGCGCATGCGCGGGGATGACATCAGCAGCCGCTGACGCTCCCATGCATGTGCGGACCCATGCCGGCCGGCGGAGTCCCTTCGGCCCCGGCTGCCGTGGTGCCAAATGCCATCCACGCCGGCTGGCGGGATGCAAACCACTCTGGCGCCGGCGAGGATTCCGCACCTTTGGGCCGGGCCGACGCCGGAGTGGTTCACGCCACTCCATCCCGCCGGGACCCCCTGCCCCGCCGGGTACGGGAGAATCCCTCCCCACATCTCCAAACAAAAGTTAGGACCCTTCCAAATCAGACTTGGTTTGCAATTGGCATCCGATCTTAGCACTGCAGCTTTGGGGAGCAGGAAGCATTACGTTGAAGTAGATGTGTTTGAACTTCTAATGCCCCACACAATGATTGCATTGTCTGAGTTGTGCAATGGCAGATCAGCTTCCAATCCTGTCTACATGCCTCCCCGAGAGACTTAACTAGAATGAGAGAGATTTGTTACTTCGAAAGCCATGTCAATTTTAATTTAAAAAGCTGTTAATAATAATACATTTGATATTTTTTTGAAACCATTTGAAGTAATAATCATCTACATTACAATTGGTACGCTGTTACAGAGCAGCAACTGTAACCTCAGCAACCACAATGACCTCACAGCTATTCAACGGAGGGAAAGAATGTCTGGAGACCAGATGTTGGGACACTGTGTCATTTGCTGGAAACCACATATATATATATCTACTTATGACTGTTAACAGCGGTACCACTTACTGGAAGACTCCTGAACCTGAAGAACGTCTGCTGCTATGTTTCTGTCCTTCTTTCTCCTTGCTGTACTGTGGCATGAGATAGAAACATGGGGGCTGAAAAATGGAATACTGCACAACTCAATCTGGTTAGGTAAGACTGCAGTGTGGTATTATTCCTCTTTTGTTTCAGAAGGAGATTTGATTCTCAGTTTGTACTCGAAAACCAGGTTTTAATGCTGACCAGGTTAGCATCAACCCCTCAGCTCGTTTGTCATCGGTATTTCAAGCTGTTCAGAGTCTGCAGTCTTCCAGCAAATGTTCTGATGTTTTAAATTCTTATCATCCTCCAGAATTAATGTTCCTCTTATTGGTGTGCAACCTATTACCTTCCAGATAATCAGCCCTTTTCTGAATGACTCATTAATTATACGAGGGTATATTTCATTTTTAAAGTTAAAGTAAGACATTAATATGCATTAGTTTATGTAAATAAATAAACCAGGAATTATACCTTACTGTAAGACACACTGTCGTACCAATGTGTGGGTAGAAGTAAAGGAATTGATCATAGAATAGGATCATAGAATTTAGAGTGCAGAAGGAGGCCATTCGGCCCATTAAGTCTGCACCTGCCCTTGTAATGAGCATCTCAATATACTTTGGCTAAAGGAGTTGTTTAATGAAACAGTGTAACCAGTGCTGATTTAAAAGGGATTTAGATAAATATATGAACAAGAAATACTGAAAGGGTTTGTTAATTGGTTGATACATTGGCAAATGGCCACCTTAAATGTTGTAAAATTCTGTATTCTCCAAAGAAGCCAGTTAGAAATTGTACCTTAGTGGTCACTGAGTAAGGACAGCATCCAGCACAGCTGAATGGTGCACCACCAGCAAATAACAGTCACATTCACTATTTTGGTTCATACAAAGAATAGTTTCTTAACTGAGGAGACTTCCAGCAATGATAGAATCTTGTCTTCGGGTCATAGAATGGTTACAGCACAGCCTGCTGTGTCCTTGCCAACTCTGTGCAAAAGCAGTTTAGCTGATCCAGCTCCCTCCCCCTTTCCCCATCGCCCTGCAAATTGCTTATCCTCAGATGCATATTCAGTGCCCTTTTCAAAGCCACAATTGAATCTGCCTCAACCACAATCTCAGGCACAGCATTCCAGATCCCTGCATAAACAATACTTTCTTCGTGTCCACCATTGGTTCTTTCCAATCACCTGAAAACAGTCAATAGCAATAATTTCTCTCTATTGACTCTTTCTAGTCCCTTCATGATTTTGCATTCCTCTAGCAAATCTCCTCTCACCCTTTTCTTTGAGAACAACCCCAGCTCGTCCGGTCTGTGCATGTTACTGAAGTCCCTCATCCCTGGAACCATTCTCTGGAACCATACTCTGTGCGAGGGCAGCACAGTAGCCTAGTGGTTAGCACAACCGCCTCACGGCGCTGAGGTCCCAGGTTCGATCCCAGCTCTGGGTCACTGTCCGTGTGGAGTTTGCACATTCTCCCCGTGTTTGCGTGGGTTTCGCCCCCACAACCCAAAAATGTGCAGAGTAGGTGGATTGGCCACGTAAAATTGCCCCTTAATTGGAAAAAATTATTGGCTAATCTAAATTTAAAAAAGAAAAAAAAAAATTTATACTCTGTGCCTGCAATTATAAAGCTCAGGAGCCCGTATGCCTTTTCAACAACTTTCCAAAGCTGCCCTTCAGTGGTTTGTGCACATATATCCCCAGGTCTCTCTGTCCCTGTGCCTCCTTGAGAACTGTACTCTCCATTATAGGGGACCAGTTAGCTCAGTTAGCTAAGAGCCAGATTCAGGAAAACATCAGAAGCACGGATTAATTCCCCATACTGGCTAAGATAGCTCCTGGGGTCTATCTCATTACCTTACCCCTAAATTAATACCATGAACCCTTTCACTATGTCTCATGCAGTTCACAGTACCTTCAAGCTTTGAGTCATCGGAAAATCAGGGAGGAAAAAAACCCAGCACATTGGGATGATTGCTTTTCAATATCAAATTAGCAAAGATATTCCAATCTAAACAATCAATGCAGTTCTGAGGAGAAATTGAATAGGTACAAAGCTGTTATGACACATTCACACATCAGGGGCGAAATTTTCCGACCCCCAGCAGGGTCGGAGAATCGCCTGGGGCCGCCTAAAATCCCGCCCCCGCCGTGGCAGAGATTCTCCGCCACCCAGGAAGTGGCGGCGGCAGGAATCTCGCCACTCCGATCGGAGAGGCCCCTGCGGTGATTCTCCGGCCCCAATGGGCCGAAGTCCCGCCGCTGGGAGGCCTCTCCCACCGCCTCTGGAACAGCGGGATCAGCGGCGCGAGCAGGCCCCCGGGGTCCTGGGGGGGGCAGGGGGCGATCAAACCCCGGGGGGTGCCCCCACGGTGGCTTGACCCGCGATCGGGGCCCCCTGCTCAGACTCCGGGCCAGTGCCCTGGCTGCACTATTTTCTTCCGCGCCCGCCACGGCCTTCGCCATGGCGGAAGCAGAAGAGAACCCCACATCGCGCATGCGCCGACCGGCGAAAGCCTTTCGGCCAGCCCCGCTGCCGGGGGCGCTGGTTTTTTGTGCCAGTCTTCTGATGCTAACCGCTCCGGCGCGGGGCTGTCCCCCAAAGGTGGGGAGAATTCCCCACCTTTGGGAAGGCGCGACCCCTGAGTGGTTGGCGCCACTCCCCTACTCCGGGACCCTCCGTCACACCGGGTAGGGGAGAATGCCGCCCCAGGATTTTCACAATAGTATGTATTGGTTATTGTATTCCTCTCCCTTTCTTGTGTTGTGTTTATAATCCTTTCCTTGGAACAGGGGTCCGGGAGGTGAGCTGGGGTAGGTGGAGGTCTGAGCAGCCTGCTCAGTCACTTTTAAGTCATTAGTTTGCACTATTAATGCTATTGCAACATTGTAAGAAATAATATACTACAGCTTGTCTTTATGAGTTTAAGTCTTTTAACTGTGTTTAAAGCATTGGATGGAATTTTCCCTTACATTTCAGAGTGCCAGTCTCTGACCGAGACTTGGAGTATAGCTCTCCAGCTGTACAACCGAGTTTTTAGACCAGGTCTCGAGCTTCTTGGAAGCTTCAGTGGGCGTAGTTTATACCGTCACTGTGGCAGGGCGGGGCCTGATAGAGCTGCCAAGACTAGCTCCACAGAGATTGGGGCGCACTTTAAAAACAGCACCCTGATCAGTGCAAAACAAAATCCGCCCCCCCCCCCCCCCCCCACATCAGCCCCCCCCTACTCCCCCACATTCATGGCGGACCCTGCCACAAGCATCGGGAGCTTCCCCCCCTCCCCCAGCGCAAGCATCAGCATCCAGGCTCTCACCCCTAACCCCCACCACAAGCATCAGCATTGGGGGCTCCTCCCCTCCATCAAATATAATGCAAACCCTGTCCCCAATGCCCAGAGAGTCTCCCCTTACATGGCCTCCGGCAGAGTTTGGCACTTCGAGATTGTCACTGTAGCAAAGGGTAGTGCGAGGGTGTGGTACGAGGGTACTGCCTGGGCATGTCCCTCTCCCCTCCACTGATTCACGTTTTCCAAACCTGTTGTGTATCTCGCCAACGTGACATCGACATCTCATCTGCACGGTGAGAGGGGATCTTGCAGCGGGCAGCTACAGCTAGAACAGCCAAGTATATTCAGATGTATTTAAATGAGATTTCCACCATTTCTGGACATAAACCTTGTTAACTCATCAGTAAAAAATGTAGAAAATCGAAAAACATGATCTTACCGGCGAGAATTGCGTTTTCCGATTCCCGTAGGATTTTCCAATTACAACACCATTCTCGCTGATGGTTAATGCAAGCTGAAAGTCACCCCATTATCTTTGTTTTGCTTTTCTAAGTTTGTAACCAATATTACTCCATTAAACTGAGATTCCACCTTGTAGTATTACACTGTAAGATATTCCCAACATCTTTATTGTATGGGGACAAGAATAAAAGATAACAAAAGGTGACTCAAGCTTTTTTGGACCATTTCCTTTACAAATAAAAGATTTGCCACCTGTTCTCCAAAATAAAACCAGGTAGGTCGACTCAAATTTTGGGGCACGTTAATTTGAATTTAAACAGAAGCTTGGCAGTTAACTGTTCCCTGGTGCCATCTCCATGGCAATGCCTCTACGAAACAGAGTCCATTCATAAACTAATCAAGACTCTCTTTGCCTACCTTATAAACTGTTGTTCCCTTTACAATTAGTATTCTTGCAAACTGTCCTGATGAGCGAAAGATGAAAAACTTTGACAGCATGTCTCTTTTCTCATCAGTACTCAAGTTCCATACTACCAAATGGCTATTTGTATTTAAAAGCATTCTAAAAGTGTAATTGAGTGTCTTATGAAGTAGGTACATCCACCGCCAAATGCTTTTGTCTATTTTAACTGTTTTAATAGTCGCATCCTCCCATGTGGTATCTAATTTAATATATAAGTAGCTCCACAGTTTTTAGTTTTATTTTGTCCTGTATTTCTGAAGTTTTTTTAATATTTCAATCTGTACATTTTGTGAAAGTGTCTGCTGATTCATGTCCACAGCACTAATGATGTGACAAAGGTTGGAGACAGAAAACATCTTGGTCTTTATTCATAGATTAACTAAAAGTTAAGCTGAAGGACTGTATTAGTTGTGCAAAACTGACATGTCTTGCCATGCAATTACAGAACAAGCAGCTGGCGTTTATCACAGAGAGTCGCGCAAAGGAAAATATCAGCTCACCTTGAAAGAAGCTAAAGTGCTGTGCGATTATGAGGGAGGACAACTTGCGACGTACAAACAGTTAGAGTCAGCTCAGAGAATAGGTAGGAAAGGGTTTGCCATATCAAATGGAATGCGTTTGGCACATGCAGTGCTAATTCAAACCTAAATGAGCCACTTTGTGTTTTATTGATTGTACCATGGCAGTAAGCAGTGATATTTCTGGATGTAATTACTTTTCTTCATGAGACTTGTTACTTGGTACTTGGCAAGGCTTCCCTCTGTAGTTTTCCACCAGGCAATTTTCACAGGTGGTGCACAATGAGTCCAGTCGATAGATACGCTCATTAGAAATGTTCAACAGATTTTCCTTGAATTAAATTTCAAAGGGCATAGACAGTGCAGACCTAAAGGACTTCAACTGCGGAGGCAAAACCAAATTCCTGTGGTATTATTAATGGTGCATTTGTAAAAGCAGGTGTCATGAACATGAATTAGTTTTCCAGCAAGATCTTCATAGATTTCAGAGAAATCTTTCCCATTACTGTCTCGGGAAAATAGAGGAACAGCTTTCTACAGTTGTAACTCTGTATATAGGCTGTGAAGTTGGCAGGAATATCACTGTCACCAAATAAATAATTTTTATATTAAAACCATTTGAGCTGAAACAAAATTTGATATTACAGTTAAGAACTTTTCCAAAGTCAAGAGAAACTCTATTGCTCTAAATTAACTTGATAATGCCAAAAAATACACCCCAACCAATCTATTAAACAAACTGCTTTAAATAACTTACTTTTATTTCTTTTATTTCCCTTTTTCCTCATTCTGTTTTCTAATTATCATTCTGCTTCTAATTGATAAAATGGTAATGGCACTAGATTATCAATCCAGATGCCTAGGCTAATGCTCTGGGAACATGGATTCAAATCACTCAAAGGGCAGCTGGTGAAATTTAAGTTCAAGAAATAATTCTGGAATTAAGAACTAGTCTCGGTAACAGCGACCATGAAACTATTGTTGCTTGTCAGAAACAAAAATCTGGTTTGAACGTACTTTGGGGAAGGTAATCTGTCGTCCTCACGTGGTCTATGTGTGACTCCAGACCCACAGCAATGTAGTTGACTTTTAAATGCCCTCTGAAATGGCCCAGCAAGACACTTGGTTGTGTCAAGTTGCTACAAAGTCAGAAACGAATGAAAGCGGATGAAATAACAATGACAAGTCCAGCTCTGCCCTACAAAATCCTTGTTAATAACATGTAGGGGCTCTTCCCAACATTGTGAGAGCTGTCCCACAACTAGTTAAGCAACAACCTGACATAGTCACCAAATCATTCTTTACAGAGAATGCCCCAGGCGCCACCATCGCCATCCCTGGGTATATCCTGTCCCACCGGCAGAACAGACCCACCAGAGAAGGCAGCACAGTAGCATACGATCTAATCCTCTGGGAGTCCTCAACATCAATCCCATGAGATTTCATGCTATCAGGTCAAACATAGGAAAGGACGCCCCCTGCTGATCATCCAAGGACAGATAACTGGGTTATGAGCCCTGCTCGTCCTCCAAATGAAGGCTGGAAATCAATTACCTTCTCCTTGATTAACTTTTTACTACTGTTTCTTGGGCAGATTGTAACTGACTGGATGTTATAAGGGCCTGGGTGAAACTCCTCAGTAAATGCTCTCTCATCACAAGAGAGCCGGCGCAGGGGTTCGGGGGCCTATGATACAGAAATCTAAAGAAGACGATTACCGTTTTAAGCACACACAAATCTATTAGAAAAATAAAACGTGCAATTGTGATAATTTTACGAAAGGGTAGGGGCTGGTTTAGCACACTGGGCTAAATCGCTGGCTTTTAAAGCAGACCAAGGCACGCCAGCAGCACGGTTCAATTCCCGTACCAGCCTCCCCAAACAGACGCCGGAATGTGGTGACTAGGGGCTTTTCACAGTAACTTCATTGAAGCCTACTCGTGACAATAAGCGATTTTCATTTTCATTTCATTTCAAATTGCAACCTAGATAAATCCCAACAGGAAAAGAAAGTTCTTATTTCTATAAGGGAATCCTAGGTCTAGACTTTACTCGTTACAGGCATAGGGTAGATTTTCTGGTCCCGTCCACTATGGGAAGCTTCCCGGGTGGAACAGAAATTTTGACGGACCATCTAAAGGTTTATTGACCTTGGGTGGGATCTGATCTTGGAACAGGCGCGACTGTAAAATCCTGCCCGTAGAATTTCAAAATCTATCAAATATTAAAGTAATATTACCTTCTTCCCCCAGTCGCTGAAATTCGCTAGGTTCAGGAAAGGGCTGAAGTCAACCCATGAGAATCCAATGAATCTGAAAATTCTGGTTTGGATTGAAATATTAATAATGAATTTTGGGCTTGTACAATTAATGGTTACAAGGAAGATGGTCATTTGATCAATGACAGTCTACTCCTAATTAATATCCTAGACGAAAGGACTGCCTATTATAATGTGGGTACTCGTTCAATTTCTAAGAAATGTTATTTTGAATTTATGCTTGAAAATCGGACGTTATGTTACAGTCATGTTGGTCAATATTGCTTAGTCAAGGGACAGTGTTCAGTAAGATAATAAGATGTGAGGCCCAGCATTCTTTATCTGATTGTGGCTTTAATTATCAGGGGTAGCATTGTGTGCATGCGTGCTAGAGTAATGGCAAGAAAGAGAATATATCATTTTTGAGGCATGTGTATTTCTTATCAGTGAATTCACACTGTTGTTAAGGGAGTTCTTGCAAGCTAGTTTTGACTCCAGTTAAAATGTGTTTTACTGTGCGTTTACCCAAAGTAACCTTTAATCTAATCCTGTATTAATTATATATTATTTGACCCTTATTCCTTCGCACATTGGCAGGTAATGTTCACGCCACAAAAGTGGCATTAATGACCACCTCCAGCAAGGGAGAATCTGACCAACTCCCTTGATATTCAATAGCAGAAATTGTGGCTTAACCATATAAATACTGTGGCTACAATAGCAGCTGGAGGCTGGGGATTCTGCTGCGGGTAACTCACCACCTGACTTCCCAAAGCCTGTTCACCATCTACAAGGCACATGTCAGGAGAGTGATGGAATACTCCCCACCTGTCTGGGATCAGTGCAGGTTCCAACAGCACTCAAGCAACATGACACCAGCCAGAACAAAGCAGCCCTATTGATTGACACTCCATCCATCACCTTAAACATTCAACCCCTCTGCCGTCAACACACAGTGGCAACAGTGTGCACCATCTATAAGATGCACTGCAACAATCCACCAAGATTCCTTCAACAGCACCTTCTAAACCCATGAAGGACAGTACGTCAAAGGACAAGGGCAGCAGATGCATGGGAGCAGCAACACTTGTAAGTTTCCCTACAAGCTACCCTCCATCCTGACTTGGAACTATGTTGCCATCCTTTCACTGTCACTGGGTCAAACTCCTGGAACTCCCTAGCAGCACTGTGGGTGTACCTACACTATATGGCTGCAGCTATTCACTCCACCACTGTCTCAAGAGCAATCAGGGATGCTGACCTACCCAGTGAAGCCCACGGGTGGGATTCTCCGTCGGCCGATGCCGAAATCGGGAAAGCCGATTGGGCAGAGAATCGGTCTTTACGCCGCAATCGTGGTCGGTGCCGGTTCACGCCAAGTCATAATTCTCTGGTGCCTCAACAGCGCCGTCAATGTGTTCCACTCCACAACTACAGTAAACGCGGTTTGCATATCGTTAGCGGGCCTGGCCTGGTATTCTCTGGAGCCACCGCGATCCTCCACCTCTACCAGGGGGAATTCCTGATGGCAAGGTTCATTTGTGCTTTTCAAAATTGGGAAGCCAGCACCGTGGCTGATGAAGGAGAGAGAGGAGGTAGGACACGCAGGGATAGGACCATGGGCTGCCGGTCTTGACATTGGCCGGGCTGCTGGGGGGCAATGACGGGAGGGTGACCAAGGGACAGGCCGTGGGGCCGGGGTGATCTCCCTTGGGACCTGGGTGTCCAGGCATGGACCGCCATTGCCACGGCTTCAAGACAGCCACCTTGCTGTGCACCCAACTGAACACCCACCTTGGCCCGTGGCTCTGCAGAGTGACACCGGCTGTGTGGGTGCTCCAATCCCACCATCCCCCATACCTCAGCCCAACTCTCCACCCCCAACACCACTGCCCCCACCCTCCGCCATACCACCCCCCTCAACTAGCCAACATCCGCCATCATGGGCTGTATTGCGCAGCCCACACAAGGGCAAGACCAACAGTAACTCCTACGGGGGGAGGGGGGTGCCGGACGGGGGACACAAAGCGTACCGCTGCCATGGGCAGCACAGCTGATGGTCCGACGGGCAGCTGGGATGGGCGCCAGGGCCAGAGGCTCCCACGGTTCCGGGCACCGATGGGGAAAGGGTTGCAGAGATGGGGAAGGTGTGGCAGACATGCGGGGACAGCGTCCACAGTGACAACCGGGGCCACCTGTTAGACCTAGGGTGGTGGCTCCTGGGTGACAGGGATATCCACTGCCGTCGTGCCTGATGGCACCTATCTGGAGGCCACAGACCGATGCAGAGACCCACTGTAATGATGCACATGCGGCGACCAGGAGTATAATTGAATGGTGCTGCTGCATCCTGAAGATGTGGTTCAGGTGCCTGGACCGCTCTGGAAGGGCCTTCCTGTATAGCGCTGGATGCTTGGATGCTTGACAACAACCCTGGCTCGAGGACTGAACCTCCACAATCAATGGGACCGTTCGTTCCAGAAGCCTGAAATCTGTCTCGTCTGTCCCGCCAACCACCCCCTCAGGGGTTCCTACCACCACCTGATGTATCACTGCACGTGTGTGGTGTGCACCAGATAGTGTCCCAGGAGCCTCTTCACTAAAGTGCTCAGCCGAGATGAGTGTTTCTGGGATGGTGGAGGGTGTTGGAGACAGCTGTGAAGGAAAATCAGTGTATTCCCCAACTCGGGTTCTGGGGTATCACTGGATGCGGGTCAATGGATCCCTCCATATCTGTGTCATCGTCATCGCTGCTAGCCATCTGGGTATGTGGTCGTGGTTGGGGGGATGGAGACGCCACTTCAATGCATTCTATGCTGGTTTCAAGCAGGAAACCATTGACAACTGCCTCAGCAGCCTCGACACACCCATGCCTACTGTCACAGCTTCTGAAGTCAGATTGGCCTTCTTAAAAGTGTACCCTCGAAAATCAACGGGTCCTGATGGGGTCCCTGGTCGTGCATTCAGATCCTGCGCGGACCAACTTGAAGGTGTGTTCATGGATATCTTCAACCTCGCCCTACTCTGTTCTGAGAGAAAGACCCCATCATACCGGTGCCAAAGAAGAACCAGGCAACATGCCTCAATGAGTTTGTCCAGTGGCCTTTTCATCTATCATTATGAAGTACTTCGAGAAGTTGGTCATGAGACACATCAACTCCATATTCCCAGAATGCCTTGATCCACTGCAATTCACATACCGTCACAACTGGTCCACAGCAAACGCCATCTCCCTGACTCGACATTCATCCTTGGAGCATCTCAACAACAAGGACTCCTACGTCAGACTCCTATTCATTGACTACAGTTCCGCTTTCAACACCATAATCCCAGCCAAGCTCATATCAAAGCTCCAAAACCTAGGACCTGGCTCCTCCCTCTGCAACTGGAACTTCGACTTCCTGACCCATAGACCACAATCAGTAAGGATAAACAACAACACCTCCTCCACGATAGTCGTCAATACCGGGGCCCCGCAAGGCTGCATACCTAGCCCCCTACTATACTCCCTGCACACACACGACTGTGTGGCAACGTTTGGCTCCAACTCCATCCACACATTTGCTGATGACATAACCATAGTGGGTCAGATCCAATCCAATCTGTCCTGGTCAACCCACGTCCATGCTACAACCAAGAAAACCCAACAGCGCCTATACGTCCTCGGGAAACTGAGAAAATACGGCATGTCCACATTGACTCTTACCAATTTTTACAGATGCACCACAAAAGCATCCTATCTGGCTGCTTCATAGTTTGGTATGGCAACTGCTCGGCCCAAAACTGTAAGAAAATACAGAGAGTGATGAACACAGCCCAGTCCATCACACAAACCCGCATCCCATTCATTGACTCTGTCTACACCTCCCATTGCCTTGGGAAAGCGGGCAGCATGAACAAAGACCCGTCCCACCTGGGTTATTCTCTTTTCCAACCTCTTCCATCGGGCAGGAGATACAAACGTCTGAGAACACGCACTAACAGGTTCAAAAACAGCTTCTTCCCCACTGTTACCAGACTCCTGAATGACCCTTTATAGACTGAACTGATCTCTCCACACATCTTCTCTACTGAGTAGTACTACACTCCGTATGCTTCACCCAATGCCTGTGTCCATGCATTTACATTGTGTATTTATAGTATGCCCTATGTTTTTCATGGATGGAATGATCTGTCTGAACTGTTCACAGAACAATATTTTTCACTGTACCTCGGTACACATGACAAACCCAAATCAAATCCAATCTGATCACCGGCAGCTCCTGCAAGGCACAAGACAAGACACATGATTGCATTGCAGGCTGGGAGGGGGGGAGTGGGGTGGTGGGGTGTGAGGGGGAGGGAGGTGTGTGGCGGAGGGAGGTGTGTGGGGAGGGGGTCTGGCGGTGGAGAGGGGGTGAGTGGTTGGTGGTGGTGGGCCAGGGGCTTTGTGGTGGTGGAGCAGGGATGTGGCAGTGATGGTGAGGTGGTGGTCGGTGTGGGGGTGCTATGGGTGGTGGTGAGGGGGGTGACACATGTGTCACGAGGAACCCGTAACTCATCGGCATCAAACTTCCTTGCCCGATGTCGACCTCTACCGTGCTGACTGCCTTTTCTTTGGGCCCTCTGACCATGTCCAATGCCCCCTGTTCAGCTGCGGTGAGGGGCCGCAGGTCAGGCGATACCCCCCAGCCTTCTCCCTCTCTTGGCGATTGCGGCCTGCTTTCTCCTGCAGCGAGGGGGTGGGGGGGGGGGGGGGGGGGGGGTGCAGAAAGCATCCATTGTTATACAGTCCGGTGCATACAGTCCATGTTGCTGGTGGGTAGATGGTAGCTTCAGTAACCAGGGCACCCGGCCATGGTGACCAGTATGGGTGCCGGCATGTGGTGCAGGATGGGAGTTCGGATGCCCTCTAGGTGGAGAAGGTGTTACAGGTGTGTGAGTTAGAGCTTGGTGCTAGGGACATAGTACTGTCTACTCACCCTGGCGGCCCTGAGGAGGCTGTGCAGTTTTTTCTGCACTGCTGGCCGGTCCTCGCTGTGTTGCCCATGGTATTGATGACCTCTGCCACCTGCGGCATGGCCCAGCGAACGATAGTGGCTGGTAGCCTCCTTCCCACCCTGGGTACAGCTTTGCCCGCCTCTCCTCCACGGCAGCCAGCAATGTCTCCAGTTCGGCATCTATAAATCTTGGTGGCGCACATCTTGCTGCCATCTTGTTGGCTGGGATGTGTGTGTGTGGGGAGTGAAGTGTGTATATACGGCTGCAGCTTGTCAGCCTCCTGAGTGCCAATCCTGAATCCAGCAAAACAGACACCATTTTCTATTGGAATCAGTCGTTTTCCACGTGGTGCAGTGCTCGCCCCTTAACGGTTGGTGAATTGGTCCAGGTGAGACGCCGGTTTTGCTGTCGTAGAAGTCCACTAATCCTGCCCCGGAGTCAACATAATCTTAGGAACGGAGAATCCGGCCTCCTCTTTTTGTTCTAAATACTTATCCTCGACTTTCCTTATGTTTCCCTATTCTCTTAAGTCAACTTGTAAGACAGACTCACATCATGTGGTTGTCATCCAAATGGTAGAAAACTGCTCCACAGGATTCTTTTCAGCCAGTCTTGATCCAGAGTTCAAAAGGTTATGATAACTGTGTAAGAGGCACAACCAGACCAGCTTTTGTAAATTAATTCTATACAACTAAAACAAACACATTACAGTTGGACAACGTTACTCATCCAATCTGGCCGCCTGACTATGGGCAGGTGAGTTAATTCATCAATATGACTTAAAAGGTAAATTTGCACCACCAAATTAACTCTTCACACCACAGTCTGTGATCATTTAGGATAGTCTGGGTGAAACTCAATGGAGAAAAGCCAGTGAATTCAAAGGCAAGTTTGAAAGTAGAGGAAGGCAACCATCTGTTTTGGTGTCTGAACTGATGGTCTGCAGTATATAATCAGGGCGAAGGTCCAATTATGGAGGGAAGGTGCGGTTATTTTCCATACCTCTTGTAGATCCTGGGATGGATTCTCCATTAGCCGATGCTGGAATCGGGAAACGTGATTAGACAGAGAATCGGTTATGACGCCAAAATCTCAGCGAGCGCAATTCTCCATCGTCTCGACAGGGGCGTCAATGTGTTCCAGAATGCACATACAGTAAGCGCTATTGGCATATCATTAGCGGGCCTGACCCGATATTCTCCAGGGCCTCCGTGATTCTCCTCCTTTAATGGGTCAAGTTCCCAATGGTGAGGTTCACTGCTTTTAAAAATAATAAAACAGGCGCAGTGCCTGTTGAGGGTGAGAGAGGGGGCATGCAAAGTGTCCAAAATGGTGATATGCATCACTGTAGATACACAAGGGGTTAATGTAAGTACACATAGACTAGCTGGACACTAGAGGGAGCACCAGAGACATGACACACAGACATTCAACCAATAGGTCAGTAAGATAGGACACGACCAATGGGCATTCATGATACACACAGAGGTGACACTACCACAGGAGGGCATTCCACCAACCCACATATAAAGGACACAGCACACATGATCTTCCTCTTTCCAGTGGAGATACTCAGTGAGTACAGACACAGGGTTGATTGAACATCACACCCACCACATGGATTGTAGCAGACTGGTTTGTCAGTCTGAGTAGCAATAGAAGGATTAACAGTAGAGTGGAATACGAGTAGGAGAATTGTTAATAGTTCAATAAACGTGTTGAAGCTATCTCCACGGCTGAACCTCCCTTTGTCAGAGTGCACATCAAGGAAGCAGCTTATGCTAAGTCAAGAGCATAACAAGACATCCAACATAGTTGGACATCCATAGTTTTCTGATAGTCGTGCCGCTGACCAGGGAGGGGTTCTGCCAGGGTCAGGGGGAGTAGCTGGGGGTGGCCAGGAGGTGGGCTGTGAGGTAGGGGTGGACTGGCATGAAATACCATTGCCACAGCCTGCAAGGCAGCCATGCAGCTATGCATGCTGCTTCCTGGCCACTGTGAACTTAGGGTCACAGGGCATATGGGTATCCTCTAAGCCACTCCCCAGGTGCCCTCTGGCCCCAGCTGACCGATCATGGGGACGGGCATGCTCCAGCGCAGCTAGTGCCATCTTGTTGGCTGGGCTGAGTGTGTGTGGGAAGTGAAGTGTGTATATGGGCTGCAGCTTGTCAGTCACCCAAGGGTCAATCACGGATCCGATGAATCCTGCACCGTTTCTCATTGGAATGGATCATGTTCCATGTGGCACCAGTGCTAGCCCTTCAACAGTTGCTGAATCTATCCAGGTGTGGTGCCAGTTTTGCTGTTGTGGAAGTCCACGAATCCTGCCCCGACGTCAACACTTAGTCTCAGGAACAGAGAATTCCGCCACACAACTTTTATAGTTTATTTTATATAATGTAGAGGAACTGAGTCACAGGATTGCTGATTAGTTTTAACAACAATGATACGTAGATTGGCGGCGTTACTGCTAGTGCTGAGGATTATCAGAGGATACAACAGGATATAGATAGACTAAGACTTGGGCACAGAAATGACAGATTTAGACAAATCCGAGGTGATGCACTGTGGGGGATCAAATCTAGCTATGAATTATACTGAAAATGGCAGAACCCTTAGAACATTAACATATAGAGGGATCTGGGCGTGGAGGTCCACAGTTCCCTAACAGTGGCAACACAGGTGGCCAAGGTGATTAAGAAGGCATATGGCATGCTTGTCTTCATCAGCCAGAGCATTAAATCCAGGAGTTGGGAAATTATGTTGCAGCTGTATAAAATCTTGGTTAGGCTGCATTTGGAGCACTGCAAGCAGTTCTGGTCACCACATTATCAGAAGGACATGGAAGCTTTGGAGAGAGGGCAAAGAAGGTTCACCAGGATGTTGCCTGGCTGGTCTCGAGGGTGTTGGCTATGAGGAGAAGTTTAATAAACTAGGATTGTTTTCACTGGAAAAACAGAGGCTGAGGGGAGACTTGATAGAGGTCTACAAAATTTTGAGAGGCATAGACAGGGTGGATAGTCAGAGGCTTTTTCCAAGGGTGGAAGTGTCAATTACAAGGGGGCAGAGGTTCCAGGTGAGAGGGGGAAAGTTTAAGGGAGATGCGTGGGGCAAGTTTTTCACAAAGAGAGTGGTGGGAGCTTGAAAGGCACTGCCAGAGGATATGGTGGAAACAGGCAAATTAGCAATATTTAAGAGGCACCTGGATGGATACATGAATAGAGAGGAAATAGAGGGATATGGAACGAGTAAGGGCAGAAGGGTTTTTTTTAGTTCGGCCAGCCTGATCGGCACAGGCTTGGAGGACCGAAGGATTTGTTCCTGTGCTGTACTTTTCTTAGTTCCTTGTAACGAGAAATAAACATTTATTAAATATGAAAAGTTGGGTTATTATCCAATGCTCGCTTACTCCCGTCTTAGATAATATACACAGATTTAAAGATTAACGTGGATTACAAAGTACATCTTAAGTTACAAGGGGCTGTTTAGCACAGGGCTAAATCTCTGGCTTTGAAAGCAGATCAAACAGGCCAGCAGCACGGTTCGTTTCCCGTAACAGCCTCCCCGAACAGGCGCCGGAATGTGGTGACTAGGGGCATTTCACAGTAACTTAATTGAAGCCTACTCATGACAATAAGCGATTTTCACAATTGTCTCATTAACACAAAAAGCCCCTTTCAAGCACCCTATTAGGTTCATGTTGAGAACTACTAGATGTGAGGCTATCCACTTTGGCGGCAAAAACAGGAAGGTAGATTATTATCTGAATGGTGGCAGTTTGGGTAAAGGGGAAGTGCAACGAGACTTGGATGTCATAGTGGAACAGTCACTGAAGGTTGGCATTCAGCTACAGCAGGCGGTGAGGGAAGCTAATGGCATGCTGGCCTTCATAGCGAGAGGATTTGAGTATAGAAGTAGTGATGTCTTGCTGCAGTTATACAGGGCCTTGGTGAGGCCACACCTTGAGTATTGTGTGCAGTTTTGGTCTCCTAGTTTGAGGAAGGACATTCTTGCTATTGAGGGTGTCCAGCGAAGATTCACCAGACTAATTCCTGGGATGGCAGGACTGACATATGAAGAAAGTCTGGATCGACTGGGCTTGTACTCACTGGAGTTTAGAAGAATGAGAGGGGATCTCATAGAAACATATTAAATCCTGATGGGACTGGACAGGCTCGATGCGGGGGGTATGTTGGGGGCATCCAGAACTAGGGGTCACAGCCAAAGAATAAGGGGGAAGCCATCCAGGACTGAGATGAGGAAGATCTTCTTCTCTCAGAGAGTTGTGAACTTGTGGAATTCTCTACCACAGAAAGCTGTTGGAGCCAGTTTGTTGGATCAAGAGGGAGCTGGACGGGGCCCTCGCGGCTAAAGGGATCAAGGGGTATGGAGAGAAAGCAGGAGTGGGATACTGAATTTGCAAGACCAGCCAGAATAATATTGAATGGTGGTGCAGGCTCGAAGGGCCGAATGGCCTACTCCAGCACCCATTTTCTATGTTTCTATGTTACTTTCTTCCCCAACCTGCTCTGGTGCCTCTGCTTTAACTTCCAACATTTTAAGTTGAAACTCTCTCTCTTTCGCCTTTCCCCTTACTTTAATTGCTAACTTCTCTTAGCCAATGCTCTTCTCCAATTACCTTCGAAAAGCTCTGTCTTTGTCTCTTTCCCCTCTTTCCCTTTCTTGTTTCTTTTCCTGCATCACTAGTTCAAGTTTTTTCCATTTCTATTTCCCTTTGCGATTGAATTTCAGCCAATTCAAATGCCTCACTCTTTTGGAGAACTTGGTCTATCGGACAACTCTTGTACATTTAAACATATCGCTATTCTTTCTGTTACCTCAGTTTTCTTTACCCCTGCAGATAATCCCAACTCCACTATATACCAATTCAGTCAACTGACCCTTAGTTACTTTCTGTGAACCAGTCAAATTACATCTTCCATGTTGAGGAAATTCTTCTCAATTTGCAATGCCATTTTGGATTCTAACCTGTACAATGTACAAAGAACAAAGAACAATACAGCAAAGGAGCAGGCCCTTTGGCCCTCAAAGCTTGCGCCGACCATGTTACCTGCCTAAACTAAAACCATACGCACTTACTGTGTCCGTATCCTTCCATTGCCACCCTATTCATATATTTTTTCAGATGCCCCTTAAATGTTGCTATCGTACCTGCTCCCACCACCCCTCCAGGCAGCGCGTACCATGGGAGGGATTCTCCAATAATGGGGCTATTTTCCCCCATGCCGCCGTAAAAACCGGCGTCAACCACTCTGGCATCAACGGCCCCCGAAAGTGAGGAATTCCCCAATTTCTAGGGGGCTAGGTTGACGCTGCAGTGGTTCCCGCAGCTACAGCCAGCGACGAAGGGCCGGCGCAAGTACGCGCATATGCCGAATGGGCGGCGTATTTCCGCGCATGCACGGGGGTTCCCTTCTCCGTGCTGGCCCCCGGGCAATATGGCGGAGCCCTACAGGGGCCCGGTGCGGAGGAAAGAAGGCCCCCACGGAACCAGCCTGCCCGCGGATCGGTAGCCCCCCCCCCCCCCCCCCCCCCCCCCCCGGGGTCGGATTCCCAGCCCCTCCCAGGATGGCCTCCTCACACTTAACTACCAGGTCCCGCCATGTGTGAGGTGAGTAATTCACGCCAGCGGGATTGGGCAAAACTTGTCGGCCACTCGGCCCCTGGGGGCCTGGAGAATTGCCGGGGGTGCGGTCTGTCAACGGCCCCCAACTGGCGTGGCAGGAATCGCGCCGCCGCCCGAAAAACGGCACGGGAGAATAGGGACACCGGCGTTGGGTGGCGGGGCGGGATTCTCACCTCCCCCCCGGGATTCTCCGACCCGGCGCAGGGTTGCCGAATCCCGGCCCATATATTTACCACCCTCTGTGTAAAAGCTTGCCTCGCACATCTATTCTAAACTTTTCGCCACTGACTTTAAACCTATGCCCCCTAGTACTTGATTCCCCCTCTATAGGAAAGAGCATCTGACTATCCACTCTGTCCATGCCACTCATAATCATGTTGACCTCTATCAGGTCGCCTCTCAACCTCCGTTGTTCCAGTGAGAACAGACCGAGTTTAACTAACCTCTCCTCATTGCTAATGCCCTCCATACCAGGCAACATCCTATTAAACCTCTTCTGTATCCTCTCCAAAGCATCCACATCCTTCTGGTAGTGTGGTGACCAGAATTGTGCACAATATTCCAAATGAGGCCTAACTAAGGTCCTGTACAGCTGCAGCATGACTTGCCAATTTTTGTATTCAATGTCCTGACCGATGAAGGCCAGCATGCCGTATTCCTTCTTGACCACCTTATCCACATGCGTTGCCACTTTCAGTGATCGGTGGACATGCACGCCCTGATCTCTCTGCCTGTCAATACTCGCAAGGGTTCTATCATTTATTGTGTAATTCCTACATGCATTAGACCTTTCAACGTGCATTACCTCACATTTGTTCAGATTAAACTCCATCTGCCAATTTTTGTGTTGTCTGCTAATTTACTAATCAGGGCAGCTACATTTTCTTCCAAATCATTTAAATACACCACAAAAGAAAAGGCCCCAGAACTTATCCCTGTGAAACGCTGCTAGTCACAGCCTTCCATTCAGAAAATCACCCTTCTACTGCTACCTTCTGTCTTCTGTGCCCAGCCAGTTCTGTATCCAACTTGGCAGCTCTCCAAGGTTTTACTGAAGACCAGTTATACAACATCTACTGCCTTTCCCTCATCTATCATATTTGTCACTTCCTCGAAAAACTCGATCAAATTAGTGAGGCAAGGCCTCCCCTTCACAAAACCATGCTGTCCATCACTAATAAGTCCATTTGTTTCCAAATGTCAGTAACTTCTATCTCTAAGAACCTTTTCCAATAATTTCCCTACGACTGGCGTAAGGCTCACAGACCTATAATTTCTTGGATTATCCTTGCTGCCCTTCCTAAACAATGGATGAACATTGGCTACTCTCTGGAACTTTGCCTGTAGCCAATGAGGATAAAAAGATTACTGTCAAGGTCCCAGCAATTTCCTCCCTTGCCTCCCTCAGTATTCTGGGGTAGATCCCATCAGGCCCTGGGGACTTATCTACTTTAATGCTTTTGAAGATGCCTAACATCTCCTACTTATCAATATTGTCATGGGCCAGGGTTTAGAGAACCCCAAAGTGTATCATGGAGTTCACCTGACCCACAACTTTTAATAGATTGTGGTATGGGGAGCACACGGCCCACTCTACAGGTGTGGTACAGCAGAAATGGAAAAGTATTTTTTAAAGCAAAACAATGTTTATTGTATGAACTCAAGTTAACCTTTTTAAAACATACAGTGAACATCTTAGCAACCATCAATGCAAATACAACCCCCAAAGAATACAACACTAAGTAATCCTTAAGCTTTCCTTTTAACATCCATAAGACTTAAAACAAAACCCATTTCTTCAAGGTACTCTCACATGACAATATCAACATGACACAGAATATCTACATACTCTACCCTATACTCCTCATCCACCAATTCCTTCTCTTTGGTGAATACTGACGCAAAGTATTCATTTAGTATCTCTCCCATTTCCTCTGGCTCCATACATAGATTCCCTTCAATATTCTTGAATGGACCAACTCTTTCTCTGGCTACCCTCTTGCTCTTTACTTATGTATAAAACACCTTAGGATTTTCCTTAATCCTGCTTGCCAACGACATTTCATGACCCCACTTGCTTTCTAAGTTCCTTCCTACTTGCGTTATATTCTTCAAGGGCTTCATCTGTCCTAAGCCTTTTAGACCTTACGAATGTTTCCTTTTTCTTTTTGACAAGGTTCATTATCCAGGGTCTAACAAGATCTCGCAAGATTTTGAAATCTGGATCTTCCCTCAGTGGGCGAGCAGAGCTAAGTGAGCTTAAAAACGGGGACCAACCAGGCAGAATGGCACTGGGAGGGGGGGGGGGTGTCCCAGGCGATGGGAGGTCACCGGGTGATTGGTATCTGGGCAGGGTGGCACACTGGCACTGCTGATGCCACCCGGGCATTGCCAGCTTGGCAGCTTGGCACCCTAGCAGTACCATCTTGGCCCAGGGGTGCTCTGCCCGTATGAGGTGGGGTGCGCGAACTCAAGGACCCTCCCCCCCCACCCCCAGCAGGTGAGATAGGGGGTTGGGGGGGTCTGAGTGTCGCATTGGTTGGGGGGAGGGGGGTTCAAGAGATTGGGGCGCCAGCGACCGGAGCTCCTCAGTACAGGAACAGTACAGTTTCATCACGTAACTTGCTTTAGAAATGCAGGGGCAAGAACCTTTTCAATTAAACAATGATAACTTACTCAGATGGATTAGTTGGCAAAAGTAATTGGAGTTGAACTATACAATCCAGGCAGCCCCAGGCTCCATTCTTGGTCTGTCCTGCATTAGTGAAACACTGGTGGACTGTCGGAGCCTGTAGGTGAGGTTGAGGATAATCAGTCAGCCAGGGTCCTCACTAATGGTGACAATACAATGATGCTTGCTGATAAGTGTATGCATATGGGAAATTAGGGCAAAAGCCATGGATCATCTGTGACGATTACACGACTCTTCGATCAAATAGAGTGTGGCATGTTTTCTAATCTGCTGAGATCATTAAAATACCACTGTCATTTACAGCATAGAAGGAAGCAATTCAACTCATCATGACTGAACTGACATCAAATCAAAGTGCTGTGGATGAAATAATAAGAGAAAGTGCTGGAAAAACCCGTTCAGCAGCATCTTTGGGGAGAGAGCGAGAGAGAGAGACAGTGTTAACATCTCCAGTCCAATATGACTCTTCTTTGGAATTGAAGAAACGTAGAAATATTATGAGTTGGATTCTCCGTTGGCAGGATCCCCCGCTTCGCCGGCAGCGCACTCATACCCATGGATTTCCCGACGACGTGGGGTGCAGAACAATGGGAAACCCCATTGGCCGGCTGCCGGGACTTAGGATCCCGCTGCCGACAGGGGAGCGTCGCAGCAGAAAACGGGTGGGTGGGAAGGAGAATCCCGGCCAATGGGTTTTATGCTGTTGAAAAGCGGAGAGGGTGAGGCAGAACCTTTGCCTTTCTCTCTTTTACAGTCAACCTCTTTGTTGGCCGAATCTCCCTCTTTTTTTTTGCCATAAGCAAATTTTCCCTCTATACCCAAGTCCAGATAATATAAACTGCAAATAAAATCCAGCACTTTCCAGCACTCATTGCTGGGGCACAACGCTCCATCCTCCTGCAGTCTGAGCAAACTTATCTCTTTGTTTTCCATGTATCAACTCTGTATTCGTACTGCTTTACTTCCTCTTATACACCTAAATTGACCTGATGAAGGAGCTGCGCTCCGAAAGCTAGTGTTCGAAACAAACCTGTTGGACTTTAACCTGGTGTTGTAAGACTTCTTACTGTACGTAGATTCTTGTCAGATACCTCAATTCCACTATGAAATGAAAATCGTTTATTGTCACAAGTAGGATTCAAATGAAGTTACTGTGAAAAGCCCCTAATCGCCACATTCCGGCGCTTGTTCGGGGAGGCTGATACGGGAATCGAACCGTGCTGCTGGCCTGCCTTGGTCTGCTTTCAAAGCCAGCGATTTAGCCCTGTGCTAAACAGCCCCTATCCATTCAGGCACTCAGTTCTTCAAATAAAGATGTAACTTATCAAACATAACTTGCCCTTAACAAATCTGTACCAACTATCCTTGATTAACCAACACATTTCTAAATCCTTACTAATATTATCTTGAATTATGATGAGACTCCCAGCCTCGGCTGGCAGCTACAGAATGGTTATTTAGCCAAGTGGCCACTTGGTACTGAATGACGTTGGTCAGCTGTAAAATCATACAGCATGAGTGAGAGATTTCAGAGAGGGCCAAGAAACATTAAAACCCAAAAATCACTAAATGAGCTATAGTTTTCGCAAGGAAGACATAAGCACCAAACTCAATATGACTGGTAGAAAAATTGACATGGAACTTTCCACAGCGGAATTGCCATTGCCAACCCATGTGCTCTCAATAAAAAATAAAAAATAATGTAATATTCCCCAGGGAGTTTGTTAGATGAATTTCAATTGTGCATGTTCTGGGCCATGTTCAACTGGCTGATTGGGATCATGCCAATGCTATCTGAAAGAGACCTCTCAGTAACAGTATAAGGGAGCAGAGAATAATAGAAGTCATTCATTTTACAAACATTGTGGGGGAAGTACAATCTTATTCAAACTGAGCTCAAATGCTGGCAACTGATTTCCTAACGAAAAGTTCCTTATGTTTTTTCATCTCTACCCCCTGAAAAGCTGAATGTAGAAAAAAACGGCAATATTTGTCTAATCTTATTTTCAACATTATTCATCCTTCACTATTTACCTTTTGCCTGACATTTCCACAGTCCCAGCACATGTACTACAGGTGGCAGAGTAGCACAGTGCTGAGCAGCTTCGATTCCCGGCTTGTGTCACTGTCTGTGTGGAGTCTGCACGTTCTCCCCGTGTCTGCGTGGGTTTCCTCCGGGTGCTCCGGTTTCCTCCCACAAGTTTCCAAAGATGTGCTTGTTAGGTGAATTGGACGTTCTGAATTCTCCCTCTGTGCACCCGAACAGGCGCCGGAGTGTGGCGACTGGGGGATTTTCGCAGTAACTTCATTGCAATGCTAATGCAAGCCTACTTGTGACAATGATAAAGATTATTATAACTCATAATTCTACAGATAACCAGGTTATTGAAGCCCCCTTGATTTGTGCAGCTTCCCACGGCGAACAGCTCATCTAGATCAGATCTTCCAAGTTAATATGGTCACGGGGTCATCATCTGTCCCTTGATTAGTGGATCACATCTACTTAGGGTGGCACGTTTCTGCATGGGTCTTCGTGTGCCTGAACAGACCAATTCCTGACCCACAGATCTTTGGGTGTATGGGGAAAGACATCCCATGAGGTAGTGTAATCCAGCATGCAGGAGTTGCTTCCTTTCCTTCTCTGGATAAGGTTTGGGTAGGGATAGGGATACAAGGATGAAGGGATCTTGGAGTACAAATACATCAATCACTAAAGGTTGAAAGGCCATAAAAAAAACAAACCAAATACTTGGCTTTATTTCTAGAGGAATAGAATTGAAAAGTAGGGAAGTATGTTAAATCTGGCTCAACGTTTGGTTAGATCATACTGTGTGTAGCTCTACTGGCCATATTATGAATAGGATACAGAGGCACTAGAGAGGGTGCAGAAAAGAATTATGCCACAAATTATACTGGGAAAACATATCAGGAAACAAAATGACAGGCTGTGTCTTTGTTCCCTTGAAAAAAAAGGTTGAAGGATGACCGAACAGAAGTCTTCATAACTCTGATAAGTTTTGAAAGAGTGGATACTGTCATATGAGAGTACCTTTAAGAAATGGGTGTTTATAAATGGGTATGTACAGAAATATCTATAGTGAGAGTACTTTTAAGAAATGGGTGTTTATTGCTGCTGTGATGTCAGTGAGTGGGTGGAGCTGGGCTGTCTGTCAGCTTTTTACTTTTGTTTTAGGCTGTTTGCTGCAAAGTGTGTTTTAGTTTCGTTTTCAATGTTGGAGCTGAAGCCAGACCCAGCAGGTGTACTGTTGATCTCTCTGCCATGAAAAGACTATCTCTTGATCATTTGGTGAATTCAGGATTATAAATGTTCTCAGTAGTGAATGTAAACCTAATGTGCTTCTAGTAAAAGGTGTTTTAATTCTTATGGATGTTAAAAGGAAAGCTTAAAGGATTACTTAGTGATGTATTAATCGGGGTTGTATTTGAATTAATGGTTGCTAAGATGTTCACTGTATGTTTTAAAAAGGTTAACTTGAGTTCATAGAATAAACATTGTTTACCTTTAAAAAATACTTTTCCATTTCTGCTCTACCACACCCGTAGAGTGAGCAAAGTGCTCCCCATACCACAATCGCGTAAACATTGTGGGTCAGGTGAACTCCATGATACACTTTGGGGTTCTCTAAACCCTGGCCCATAATAATACAGTCAGAGAGATGGATTTTGTCATCCCAATGCTGAGCAAATACACATCAGGTGGAGGAAAAAGGAGGTGTAAAGATAGTATAAATAAATATCCTGGTGCGAGGTTTGCTAGTGTCACACGTGTGGGTTTAAACTAGTATGGCAGGGGGGGGGGGGGGGGTACCGGAGCAATAGGTCAGAAGGTGCAAACATTGAGGGAGAACTAGGTAATAGGGCCAGTATGCCTCTAAGGAAGAGCAGACAGGGAGATGTTGCTTAAAACAGCGGGACTGGTGGCCTGAAGTGCATATGTTTTAATGCAAGACGTATAACAGGTAAGGCAGATGAACTTTAGAGCTTGGATTAGTACTTGGAACTATGATGTTGTTGCCATTACAGAGACCTGGTTGAGGGAAGGACAGGATTTGCAGCTAAAAGTTCCAGGATTCAGATGTTTCAGGTGGGATAGAGGGAGAGGTAAAAGGGGTGGAGGAGTTGCGCTACTGGTTAGGGAGAATATCACAGCTGTACTGTGGGCGGACACCTCAGAGGGCAGCGAGGCTATATAGATAGAAATCAAGAATAAGAAGGGTGCAGTCACAATGTTGGGGGATTAGTACAGGCCACCCAACAGTCAGCGGGAGGAAGAGGAGCAGATAGGTGGACAGATTTTGGAAAGGAGAAAAAGCAGCAGGGTTGTTGTGATGGGAGACTTTAACTTCCCCAATATTGACTGGGACTCACTTAGTGCTAGCAGCCTGGATGGGGTAGTGTTTGTAAGGAGCATCCAGGAGGGCTTCTTAAAATAATATGTAAATAGTCCAACTAGGGAATGGGTGTACTGGACTTGGTATTCGGGAATGAGCCTGGCCAGGTGGTCGAAGTTTTAGTAGAGGAGCATTTCGGGAACAGGGAAAATCCCAAGGCTTTGTACACGTACATAAAATGCAAGAGGGTAGCCAGGGAAAGGGTTGACCCAGACGAAATGGGCGAGGTACTAAATGAATACTTTGCATCAGTATTCACCAAAGAGAAGGAATTGGTGGATGTTGAGTCTGGAGAAGGGTGTGTAGATAGCCTGGGTCACATTGAGATCCAAAACGACGAGGTGTTGTTCGTCTTGAAAAATATTAGGTGGATAAGTCCCCGGGGCCTGATGGGATCTACACCAGAACAGTGAAGCAGGCAAGAGAGGAAATTGCTGAGGCCTTGACAGAAATCTTTGCATTCTCACTGTCTTCAGGTGATGCCCTGGAGGACTGGAGAATAACCAATGTTGTTCCTTTGTTTAAGAAGGGTAGCAAGGATAATCCAGGGAACTGCAGGCCGGTGAGCCTTACATCAGTGGTAGGGAAATAACTGGAGAGAATTCTTTGAGACAGGATCTACTCTCATTTGCAAGCAAGTGGGCATATTAGCGAGAGGCAGCACGATTTTGTGAAGGTGAGGTTGTGTCTCACTAACTTGATAGAGCTGTTTGAGGAGGTCACAAAGATGATTGATGCAGGTTGGGCAGTGAGTGCATGCTGTCTATATGGACTTCAGTAAGGCCTTTGACAGGGTCCCTCATGGCAGACTGGTACAAAATGTGAAGTCACACGGGATCAGAGGTGAGCTGGCAATATGGATACATAACTGGCTAGGTCATAGAAGGCAGAGAGTAGCAATGGAAGGGTGCTTTTCTGATTGGAGGGCTGTGACTAGTGGTGTTCCGCAGGGATCAGTGCTGGGACCTTTGCTGTTCGTAGTACATATAAATGATTTGGAGGAAAATGTAACTGGTCTAATTAGGAAGTTTGCAGAGGACACAAAGGTTGGTGGAATAGCGGATAGCGATGAGGACTGTTAGAGGATACAGCAGGATTTAGATCGTTTGGAGATTGGGTGGAGAGATGGGAGATGGAGTTTAATCTGGACAAATGTGAGGTAATGCATTTTGGAAGGTCTAATACAGGTAGGGATTATACAGTCTAAACTAAAATCTTCTACACTTCCAGGCTCCGTATCCCTTTATTCCCGGACTTCATGTATTTGTCAAGTTGCCCCTTAAACGTCACTGTCATCTCTGCTTCCACCACCTCCTCCGGCAGCGGGTTCCAGGCACCCGCTACCCTCTGTGTAAAAAACATCCCTCGTACATCTCCTCTAAACCTTGCTCCTCGCACGTTAAACCTATGCCCCCAAGTAATTGACCGCTCTACCCTAGGAAAAAGTCTCTGACTATCCACCCTGTCTATGCCCCTCATAATTTTGTAGACCTCTATCAGGTCATCCCTCAACCTCCTTCGTTCCAGTGAGAACATACCAAGTTTATTCAACCTCTCCTCACAGCTAATGCCCTCCATACCAGGCAACATCCTGGTAAATCTCTTCTGCACCCTCTCTAAAGTCTCTAAAGCCTCCACATCCTTCTGGTAGTGTGGCGACCAGAATTGAACACTATACTCCAAGTGTGGCCTCAGGTTTTATACAGCTGCAACATGACTTGCCAATTTTTGTACTCAATGCCCCAGCCAATGAAGGCAAGCATGCCGTATGCCTTCTTGACTACCTTCTCCACCTGTGCTGCCCCTTACAATGACCTATGGACCTGTACACTAAGATCTCTGACTGTCAATACACTTGAGGGTTAAGAGCCCATGGTATTCAGGGTAAGATCCTGGCATGGATAGAGGATTGGCTGACTGGCAGAAGGCAGAGAGTAGGTATCAAGGGGTCTTCTTCAGGATGAAAGCTGGTGACTAGTGGTGTACTTCAGGGGTTGGTGCTGGAACCCCAACTTTTCACAACATACATTAATGATCTGGAGGAAGGAACTGAAGGCACGGTTGCTAAATTTGCAGATAATAAAAAGATTTGTAGAGGGGCAGGAAGTATTGAGGAAGCAGGCGAGCTTCAGAAGGACTTGGACAGGCCACTAGATTGGGCAGATGGAATACAATGTGAACAATTGTGAGGTTATGCACTTTGGAAGGAGAACTGGAGGCATTGTCTATTTTCTAAATGGGAAGCTGTTTAGAAAATCAGAAGCACAAAGGGACTTGGGAGTCCTTGTTCACGATTCTCTTCAGGTGCAGATCCAGTTGGCAATTAGGAAGGCAAATGCAATGTTAGCATTCATGTCGAGAGGGCTAGAATACAAGACCAGGGATGTTCTTCTGAGACTATGTAAGGCTCTGGTCAGACCCCACTTGGAGCAGTTTTGGCCCCATATCTAAGGAAGGATGTGCTGGCCTTGGAAAGGGTCCAGAGGAGCTTCACAAGAATAATCCCTGGAATGAAGAGCTTGTCATATGAGGAACGGTTGAGGACTCTGGATCTGTACTCATTGGAGTTTAGAAGGATGAGGGGGGATATTATTGAAACTTACAGGATACTGCGAGGCCTGGATAGAGTGGATGTGAAGAGAAAGTTTCCACTTGTAGGAAAACCTAGAACCAGAGGACACAATCTCAGACTAAAGGGACAGTCCTTTAAAACAGAGATGAGGAGGTATTTCTTCAGCCAGAGGGTCGTGAATCTGAGGAATTCTTTGCAGCAGAAGGCTGTGACGCCAAATCACTGAGTGTCTTTAAAACAGAGATAGATAGGTTTTTGATCAATAAGGGGATCGGGGTTATGGGGAGAAGGCAGGAGAATGGGGATGAGAAAAATATCAGCCATGATTGAATGGCGGAGCAGACTCGATGGGCTGAGTGGCCTAATTCTGCTCCTATATTGTATGAGCGTGTAAAATAAACTAGCTTTGGTTTAAATAGAAGCTTAATGTTCTTTGTAAACACTACGGGCGGGATTCTCCGACCCCGCCGGGCTGGCGAATCGCCGGGGGCAGCATGAATCCCGCCCCGCGGCCCTGACGCCAGCTGCCGAATTCTCCAGCGCCCGTTTTTTGGCGGATGTGGGAATTGTGTTGCGCCAGTCGTGTGACGTTGGCAGAGGCCCCTCCCCCCCCCCCCCCCCCCCCCCCGACGATTCTCCGCTCCGCGATGGGCCAAGACGCCGCCTGTTTACGGCCTGTCCCACTGGCATAAATTACACAAGGTCTGTGCCAGGAGGACATGGCTCTGCGGAGTCCTCGGGGGGCGGGCGCAGGGGGTTCTGGTCCCGGGGGGGGGACCCCATGGTGGCCTGGCCCGCGATCGTAGCCCACCAATCTGTGGGTGGGCCTGTGCCGTGGCGGCACTCGTTCTCTCTGCGCCGGCCGCTGTAAAGCTCCGCCATGGCCAGCGCGGAGAAGAAACCCACTGCGCATGCGCAGGAATTATGCCAGCGGTTCTGGGAATACGCTGGCGCTCCTTCGGCGCCGGTTGTCGTGCACCAATCACTCCAGCGCCGGCCTAGCGCCCGAAGGTGCGGAGGATTCCACACCTTCTGGGCGGCCCGACACCGGAGTGGTTCACGACACTCTTTGGCGCCGGTATGGCCCGCCTACCGGATACCGGAGAATCCCGCCCTACGGCTTTTGGCTATCTTGGACAACAATACAAGGAACATTACAGGGGAGGGACCTTAAATTCAAATTTCCCACCTGATCCCTGCTGGCCACCATCTTGGTCAGAATGGGAATCATCGTAGATGGCATGGTGACCCAATGTGGCACTGGGATGAGCCTTTTCAATGCCCATCTCATTTATCAGTTTCCCCAAATGTTCTATTTTCAGCGAGGTGAGTCATGTCATGATCTGTGAAACATGTCAGGTCAGTCATTTTGTGAACCCTTGGATACCCGTGGTGTGGTTGGGAACCATTTGACCATTAAAAGTTCAAATCAACTCCAAATGTCATAATGTAATTGTGTACAATAAATTAAGTATATTTTTACTGTGGTGATTGATCATAGGGCTCTGTCCTTAGAATTTAAGTGACCATTAAATTGACCATCATTCACTAAGTGTTCGTATGCATCAGAGTACTTTCTCCAGTGGATACCGCACTCTAAACTTTGTGAATACTTACACAATGCTGGCCAATAAAGTTCAACGGTAATGAGAAGCTGATCTTCAGGTGTAATCCGGCTCCAGTACTTTTATTATTACAATGGTTTAAAGTCAGGCACTGTTGAATCTTTGCAATAGCTGCCAGACTTCTTTGATTAAAAATCTATCTGTTGAGGTTTTGAAATAAATGACTTCAAAGTCTCTTATTGAGCTCAGAATGATCTGTTTATTTAGTTGTGCAATGGAATTTCATTATGAATGAAGCAGTTTTGAAATACTGTTTATTTATTTTGACAGATTAATGTTTTTCAAGGGAGGTTTCAATAGCTCTGTGTTTGATGACAGTTTTATTAGCTTTCAAGGGAAGCAATTTAATTGAATGGATTTTTAAAAAATTCACAAGCATTTCAAAGAATCGAGAAGGTTACAGAACTCATGAATTCTGCCCAAAAGTGAGTGGACTTCAACGGGGAAATTAGAGGTATTAAGGAGCATGAGATATATGAGGGGGCATTGTGGGATCATGGATGAGTGAGCTGGATGAGAAGTGGTGGCCAGGAGGCCTAAAGGTCATCAACAGAAGTAGGTCGATGTCCAAGTGAATTGAGGGAGCATTCTTACCTGCCAGTCTTGGTATCCATCCATTTAAGGCTTATGTAAGGAGCCCTGATTCGGGCCCACCCCGAGTTCCCAGAGTGGATATAAGTTAGTAGAATCATAGAATTTACAGTGCAGAAGGAGGACAATCGACCCATCGAGTCTGCACCAGCCTTTGAAAGATCACCCTACTCAAGCCCACACCTCCACACTATCCCCGTAACCCAGTAACCCCCACCAATCTTTTTGGATACGAGGGGCAATTTAGCATGGCCAATCCACCTAACCTGCACATCTTTGGACTGCAGGAGGAAACCGGAGCACCCAGAGGAAACCCACGCAGACACGGGGAGAACATGCAGATTCCACACTCGAAGTGCGAGCGCCTTCACCCAGAACTCGGGAACATGGCATTGGGAAATGGTCCAACGAGCGATTCTCAAGCCATTGGTGAAAATCTAGCCCGGAATATTTCCTCTTGCAGGAAAGAGCACAGGTCGAGGCCAAAAATATAAGACAATCACCAGGAAATCCAATGGGGAATTCAAAAGAAACCTCTTTACTCAGAGTGGTGAGAATGTGGAACTTGCAAACACAGGTAGAACATAGAACAGTACAGCACAGAACAGGCCCTTCGGCCCTCGATGTTGTGCCGAGCAATAATCACCCTACTCAAACCCACGTATCCACCCTATACCCGTAACCCAACAATCCCCCCATTAACCTTACACTACGGGCAATTTAGCATGGCCAATCCACCTAACCCGCACATCTTTGGACTGTGGGAGGAAACCGGAGCACCCGGAGGAAACCCACGCACACACGGGGAGGACGTGCAGACTCCACACAGACAGTGACCCAGCCGGGAATCGAACCTGGGACCCTGGAGCTGTGAAGCATTTATGCTAACCACCATGCTACCGTGCTGTCCCAAAGGTAGTGGTTGGTGTAAATAGTATGGATACATTTTAGGGTAAGCAAGATAAACATTTGAGGGAGAAGAGAATAGATGATTACAATGATAGATTTGCGTGAGAGCTAATAGGAGGAGGCTTGATTGGAGCTTAAACACCAGCATGGACTAGTTCGGCTGTCTGGCCTGTGTTAACCTAGGTAAACTTCTTTATAGAATCATACAGCACATTGAATCATACATACAAATGGAGGCCATTTGATTAATCATACCTGTGCCAGCTTCTTGGAAAGACCATTTTTGTTGATGGAAGTTTAAAGCAACTATCAAAGCTCAAGTGAGCAGAAGGACACATTACTTGAAATGAGTTCTGACCACAACTTATGCATCAACTAAACAAAGCATTAAAGAATGCTTTTTTACAAAACTGTAAACTTTACACTTTCTTTACATTTTTGAGTATGTTGAAGTAATGAATTTAAACATAAACATTCAACTTAGCATAACTATAATTGGCAGTGCACAGACACAAAGTTACAAAATTACATTACACTTATTGAGTTTATGCTCAGGAGAACCAGCAATTCTTGGTCTTTGGAAATTATATTTTGGGAAAGAGGACTTAATTTTGTTGACTCCTTGCCACCTTTAATTACTATGAGTACGCTTTTTTCAAAGTTTAAAGTTGAACCCTCCTCAAAAAGTTAGTCCAATTTTATTAAAACGTTCTATTAACTGCTGTGAACAATACTGTATTTTATGTTTTAAACAACAGAGCTTTATCAAGAATGGATTGAAGTTGGCATTTTTATCCATTTTTATATTACAATGGAATGATTCCATGTTCCAAGTTCCCATCATATTTCTGACAGAAACAGGCATTCTACTCCCAGAGGTTAGATTATTAGAGGCTTTGCTTTAAAACATGGAAGACGAATGAATGGAATATGAAACATGAATGGAAAACAGGTAAACAATAAACCGGAAAATAGAAAATGGGTGACCATGTATCAAAATGCTGCCGCTGGAGTATTTCCAAAAAACCAACTGTAGATTATTACTCAATAACTGGCATAGATGATCCTTCGGTGCGGAAGTTATATCAAAATTTATTCTTGACATGAATTGCTGGTGCTGTACAGAGTTTCCAAATGGTAACCATGCTGACATTCACAGCTAACATTGTAGAATCTCAATCGTTGTAGAATCCAATTAGTCCCACTCCCTTCTTCTTTCCGCATGCCCTTGGAATTGTTTTCTCCTGCAACTAATTATCTGATTTCATTTTGAAGGCTGAGATTTAATCTATATCCATCATCTCAAACAAGAGAGAATCTATCCATCCCCACTTGTCATTCAAGGCATTACCATTACTGAATCCCCCACCATCAACAGCCTGAGGTTACCACTGGCCAGCTGGACTACCATGGAGGTAATAGCAGCGAGTACCAAACCTCCTGACTGTCCCAGCACTGTCCACCATCTACAAGACATAAGTTAGGAATGGAATGAAATGCTCTCCACGAGCCTGGATGCTCCAATAAAACTCAAGAAGTCGTCCAGGTCAAAGCAATCCTCGTGGTGACACGGAATGGCATGGTGGCACAGTGGTTAGCACTGCTGTCTCACAGCGCCATGGACCGGCTTCAATTCTCGCCTCGGGTGACTGTCGCTTCTCCCCGGGTCTGAGTGGGTTTCCTCCGGGTGCTCTGCCTACCTCCCAAATCCAGAGATGTGCAGGTTAGAACAAAGAAGATAGAACAGTACAGCACAGAACAGGCCCTTCGGCCCTCGATGTTGTGCCGAGCTTTGTCCGAAACCAGGATCAAGCTATCCCACTCCCTGTCATTCTGGTGTGCTCCATGTGCCTATCCAATAACCACTTGAAAGTTCCTAAAGTGTCCGACTCCACTATCACAGCAGGCAGTCCATTCCACACTCTAACTACTCTCTGAGTAAAGAACCTACCTCGGACATCCCTCCTAGATCTCCCACCCCGAACCTTATAGTTATACCCCCTTGTAACAGCTATAAATAGTCTCTGAACGTCCACTCTATCTATCCCCCTCATCATCTTATAAACCTCTATTAAGTCACCTCTCATCCTCCTTCGCTCCATTGAGAAAAGCCCTAGCTCCCTTAACCTTTCCTCATAAGACCTACCCTCCAATCCAGGCAGCATCCTGGTGAATCTCCTTTGCACCCTTTCCAATGCTTCCACATCCTTCCTATAATGGGGTGACCAGACTGCACACAATACTCCAAATGTGGTCCTGTACAGTTGCAGCATAACCCCACGGCTCTTAAACTCAAGCCCCCTGTTAATAAAAGCTAACACACTATAGACCTTATTTACGGCTCTATCCACTTGAGTGGCAACCTTCAGAGATCTGTGGACATGAACCCCAAGATCTCTCTGTTCCTCCACATTCCTCAGAACCCTTCCATTGACCCTGTAATCCACATTCAAATTTGTCCGACCAAAATTAATCACCTCACATTTATCAGGGTTAAACTCCATCTGTCATTTTTCGGCCCAGCTCTGCATCTTATCAATGTCTCTTTGCAGCCTACAACAGCCCTCCACCTCATCCACTACACCAATCTTGGTTTCATCATCAAATTTACTGACCCACCCTTCAGCCCCCTCCTCCAAGTCATTTATAAAAATCACAAATAGCAGAGGACCCAGCACTGATCTCTGTGGTACACCGCTGGTAACTGGTCTCCAGTCTGAAAATTTTTCATCCACCACCATCCTCTGTCTTCTATGTGATAGCGAGTTACTTATCCAATTGGCCAAATTTCCCTCTATCCCACACCTCCTTACTTTCTTCATGAGCCGACCATGGGGAACCTTATCAAACGCCTTACTGAAATCCATGAATACGACATCAACTGCTCTACCTTCATCTACACACTTAGTTACCTCCTCAAAGAATTCAATCAAATTTGTGAGGCAAGACTTGCCCTTCACGAATCCGTGATGACTATCCCGGATTAAGCTGCATCTTTCCAAATTGTCATTAATCCTATCCCTCAGGACCCTTTCCATTAACTTACCGACCACCGAAATAAGACTGACCGGCCTATAATTACCAGGGTCATTCCTATTCCCTTTCTTGAACAGAGGAACAACATTCGCCACTCTCCAGTCCTCTGGCACTATCCCCGTGGACAGTGAGGACCCAAAGATCAAAGCCAAGGGCTCTTCAGTCTCATCCTTTGCCTCCCAAAGAATCTTGGGATATGTCCCATCTGGCCCAAGGGACTTGTCGACCCTCAGGCTTTTCAAAATTGCTCATACATCTTCCCTCAGAACATCAACCTCATTCAGCCTACCCGCCTGTCATCCTCAAAAACATAGCTCCTCTCCTAGGTGAACACTGAAGAAAAGTATACATTCAACGCCTCTCCTATCTCTTCTGACTCCATGCACAAGTTCCCACTACTGTCCTTGACTGGCCCTAATCGCACCCTGGTCATTCTTTTATTTCTGACATAAGAGTAAAAAGCCTTGGGGTTTTCCTTGATGCGACCCGCCAAGGACTTCTCATGCCCCCTCCTTGCTCTCTTAAGCCTTTTTTTAGCTCATTCCTTGCTACCTTGTAACCCTCAAGCGACCCAACTGAACCTTGTTTTCTCATCCTCACATACATTTACTTTTTCCTCTTGACAAGCCATTCAACCTTTTTTGTGAACCATGGTTCCCTCACACAGCCATTTCCTCCCTGCCTGACAGCCAGGGACATACCTATCAAGGACATGCAGTATTTGTTCCTTGAACAGGCTCCATTTTTCATTTGTGCCTTTCCCTGACAGTTTCTGTTCCCATCTTATGCTCCTTAATTCTTGTCTAAATGCATCATAATTACCCCTCCCCCAATTATAAACCTTGCCCTGCCGTATGACCCTATCCCTCTCAATTGCAATAATGAAAGGCACCGCATTGTGGTCACTATCTCCAAAGTGCTCTCCCACAAACAAATCTAACACTTGGCCCGGTTCATTACCCAGGACCAAATCCAATGTGGCCCCACCTCTTGTCGGCCTATCCACATATTGTGTCAGGAAACCCTCCTGCGCACACTGTACAAAAACTGCCCCATCTGAACTGTTCGACCTATAGAGGTTCCAATCAATATTTGGAAAGTTAAAGTCACCCATGACAACTACCCTGAGAGCTCCACACCTATCCATAATCTGCATTGCAATTTCTTCCTCCACATCTCTATTACTATATGGGGGCCTATAGAAAACTCCTAACAATGTGACCGCTCCTTTCCTATTTCTAACTTTGGCCCATATTACCTCAGTAGGCAGATCCCCCTAGAACTGCCTTTCTGCAGCCTTTAAACTATCCTTGATTAACAATGCTACTCCTCCACCTCTTTTACCACCTTCCCTATTCTTACTGAAACATCTATACCCGGAACTTCCAACAACCATTCCTGTCTCTGTTCTAACCATGTCTCTGTAATGGCCACAACATCGTTCTCCCAAGTACCAATCCACGCTCCAAGTTCTCCTACCTTATTCCGGATGCTCCTTGCATTGAAGTAGACACACTTCAACCCACCTTTCTGTCTGCCGGTACACTCCTGCATCCTTGATACCCTCTTCAGTACCTCACTACTCTCAACACTGGCTTCAGGACTACAGCTCGTTTTCCCAGGCCCCTGCCAAATTAGTTTAAACCCCCCCCCCCCCCCCCCCCCCCCCCACCCCGAAGAGCCGTAGCAAATTTCCCTCCCAGGATATCGGTGCCCCTCTGGTTCAGGTGCAAACCGTCCTGTCTGTTCAGGTCCCACCTTCCCCAGAATGTGCTCCAATTATCCACGTACCTGAAACCCTCCCTCCTGCACCATCCCTGCAGCCACTTGTTTATCTGAACTCTCTTCCTGTTCCTCAACTCGCTAGCTCGTGGCACCGGCAACAAACCAGAGATGACAACATGGTTTATGCTGGCTCTCAGCTTCCATCCTAGCTCCCTAAATTCCTATTTTAAATCCCCGTCCCTACTCTTACCTATGTCGTTGGTACCGATGCGTACCACGACTTGTGACTGTTCCCCCTCCCATTTAAGGATTCTGAAAACACGGTCCGAGACGTCATGGACCCTGGCCCGTTAATGTCCAAAGATATGCAGCTTTGGTGGGGTTATGGGGATAGGGCAGGGGAGTCCAAAGATGTTCACGTTAGGGGGATTGGCCATGTTGAATTGCCATCTGTGTAGGTTAGGTTAGGGGGTTGTTGGGGTGGTCTGGGGGAGTGGGCTTGGTTGGTTGCGGTGCTCATTCGAGGTGGTCAGTGCAGAATTGATGGGCCAAATGGCCTCTTCTATACTGTGGGGATTCTATGATTTTATGATTCCATGATTCTCTGACTGGGCCAAGGTAGGGTATCCTTTCAGAGGGTCGGTGTGGACACGATGGGCTGAATGGCCTCCTTCAGCATTGTAGGGATTCTATGACACTCCATCCACCACCTTAAACGTTCACTTCCTTCCCACTGGCATACAGTGGCAGCACTGTGTACCATCTTCAAGTTTAGTGCAGCAACTTGCCAAAGCTCCTCTAACAGCAGCTTACAAATCTGCAAGTTCTACCATTTAGAAGAACAAGGCACCAGACATGTGGAAATACTATCGCCTGCAAATTTCCCCATGCTGCATACCATCCTGATTTGAAACTATATCACTATTCCTTCACTGTCACTGGGACAAAAACATGGAACTCCTTTTCGAATAGCGCTGTGAATGTACCGAAGACTGAAAGTGACAGGCAGCCATTAGAGAAAGGGAAGATGAAGAGGCTAGAGAAAGAAGGTAAGTGGTTAACAGAAAGTGACAGAATGTAACATTCATTCCCAGGAATAAATAACAAAAACCCTATCAGGTGGTGCATTGCAAATCCTGATCACTCTTGTCTTTCTTCATTTCCTCTGGTTCTATTGTTAATCACTTTAAAACTGTGCCCTTTAGCTATTGACCCTTCAGGCAGGCATTTATGATTGAAAACATGCCTATCAAATTTGCTTTTAATTTTAACGCAAAAGCGAAATACTACGGATGGTGGAAATCTTCCTATATATATTTATTAAGTAAAACGCCTGTTTGTCTGTCTTTTTGTATGTTGGCAAACACCTCTGAGGTCTTTGAGCCAATCTAAATTAAACTTGGTGGGATGATACCTTGAACCAAGGGTCATGTTACCGAAGAGTCAAAATCTAACCACCCTCACAGGATGGATGGGAGGGGTGCTACAGCTCCTATCCTCTTTTACACTGTTTCCCTGTGGGCAACGTAACGCAGACGTGCTTTAACCAACCGTGACCACACATTCCAAGAAAGAATGTGGCAAATTTACGCCATAAATCCTTGCCCTTCTTTTATATTTCACACATTTTTTTTCTCAGATCAGTTATGTTCTGAGACACAATGCGTTATTGCCTGGTAAGGGAAAGAGACTGGCGGCATGTCTAGCCAGGGAACATAAATGAAATGAAATTAAAATTGCCTATTGTCGGATGATGGAGCAAAAAGACAAGACAGAAAGTGACAGGCACCAATTAGAGAAAGGGAAGGTGAAGAGGCGAGAGAAAGAAGGCAAGAGGTGAACAGAGAGCGGCAGCATGCAAGAAAAAGCAGTGTTGTAAATAAGAGGTCGGAACTCTTCAAAAGAGCATTCATCTATGATCCTCATCATAATTATGAGTCAGATCCAGGATATAATATGAAGAGTTGATCGGAGGTTTGTGAATATTGCGGTACAAAAACCTGGGGGTGGGGGGGAACGTGTTGTGCAAATGGTAAAGCGAGATTGCCAAACTTCAGTGAGCCACCTGACTCATTCTGCTTCTGGGAACAGCAACCAAATCAAAATGCTGCTTGAGGAAATACCAGGAAATACAACAGATGGGCACGATTAATTGCCAAGAAGTATCTTTGTCTTGGCTCAAGAACATTAACAGTGACCCTGATAATGCAGAGTTCAGTACCACAGAATTGGCGTTTGACACTGATGTTGAAAAATTTGGAGTTTTGACAAACATTGATGAAGTGGGGTGGAGATGTAGATTTTGATCCTGAGGATTTGGAGAGTGGTGCTGAGGATGTAGAGAATGATTCATAGGAATCATAGAGTTGAAACTGTAAATCTAATTAAACTCGGGTCAAGCCAAGCAAAGCAAAGTAAAGCAAATTAATTGTGAGAAAAAGGTATTTCTTGTCAAATAATGTTGTTGAGACTAATCATTTTGTGAGATTTTAGCGATCTGTGATTCATATTTGTGGGATTAAAATTGTTAACTAAATAATTGTGTGAAAGAAGGTAGTTAAGTGAAATTTTGAATGACTTTAACTGAATACTCAATCCTTTTCCCCTTGGGTTAATATCTTAGTTTATTACTTTATAAAAACGTTTTCCTCACTGTATTTATAAAAACATATTTTTAATTCTCACCCCTTTATTTCCCAGGTGTAGATGAGTAGCCCAGCTTGTCTGAACTGAAACCAAAATGCTGGAAATACTCAGCCAATCAAAACAGCGACTGCGGAGAGATTAGATGGTTAACATTTCAGGTCAATGATCTTTCATCGTGGTGTTCCAACATTTTCTGGTTTTCCTCCTCTTAGTCTTCTCTGCTCTTTGTGGACAACATCAGCTTTTGCCATCGATCATATAACTGCAATCCCTCATCCCTCAAACCATTCTAGTAAATCTCCTCAGACATCTTTCCAAAGTCTTCATGACTTTCCTATGGTGCCCAAAAGTGCTCTGGTTGGGGTGAACTATTTTTTACATAGGTTAAGCATAATTTCCTGTATTTTATACTGTGTGCATCTTGTTATTAAGCCCAGGTTCCATATACATTATAATCTGCTTTGTTAGCATGTGCTGCACCCTTCAAGGATTTGTCCAAAAATACTTCAGGTCCCTTTGCTCCTACATGCTTTCAAAACTGTACCATTTAGCGTGCATCATCTCTCCTCATTCTTTCTGCCAAAATGTATCCTTTCACTCTTCCTTGAGTTGAATTCCACCCGCAATATGCCCCCCAATTCCACCAACCTTTTGAAGTCTATTACTGGACACCATTTTACCGGAACCAAATCTATATCCGGTTTTGGGACGTTTAGCGGGGTGTTTCACGGCAGCTGCAGCGCCCAGGAACATCTCACTATTTAACGGCACTTTGTCTTTTTTTGGCCTGAGGGAGTTTCTCACTGCCGAGGCCGCTCATTTTTGGCTGGCAACCTTCAGCTCACCAGCAGGAAAGGCTCCTCGCAGATTGGGGCACCATTTTGTCTGGCTGCCCCGATCCTTCACCCCTCCCTTTCAAATCTCTCCCCCCATTCTTTATGACCCCCCCTCTCCCGCCCACAACCTCGAGGAGACCCACGGAACACCCCCTTAACCACCCCTCCACCTGGTTAGGCCCCCCAGGCCCGATCCCTGGCAGTGACAACCTGGCACCCAGGCATCCTAGCAGTGCCCCACCATCCTGGTAGTGCTAGGCTGGCAGTTTTAAGGCATTAGGGTGCCACCCTGCCCTGTCCCCAGCCACCCAGGTATCTCCAATGACCTGAGAGACCCTTCCATGTGCCATTACGATTAGTCCACGTTTGTGGAAACCAGCGCCCTGGTGTGGACTCCTAAGCATGGCCGAGCGCCAGGAGAATTCCACAAATGCATATTTAAATTAGCCTAATGGCTCATTGAAATATATTGATCTGGATCACGGCCAGTGAAGGTGAGATCCAGGTTGCGATGTCTCACAGGACGGCGTTAAATCTGACAAGACTTTTCAAGCATCATAAATCTCGCGCGAGGCCTCTCACGAGATTCAACGGCCTTGTCCTGACACAAAATTAGGTGCGACAAGACCTTCAAATCACACCCACTATCTTGAAGGTTCTGTGCTATCTGCTAACTTTGAAATTATACCCCTGCAGTCCAAGTTATTGATGCACATCAAAAAGAGTAATGGTCCTTATATTCATTTCAATGTCTCAGCGGTACTTGCTTAAAACTGATAACTAATCCGAAACAAAAGCGGAAAATATTCGAAATACTCAGAAGGACTGGCAGCATCTGTGGAGAACATTTCTGAACACCTACTTTAAATAGGTTTGCAAGTATCCCACATCAATGAGGTTGAGTCTGCCATTCATTATTTTGTAGGATTTCACGTGTGTGCAGCTGGGTGGCTTGCTGGAGGAAAGGTTGGATATCCAATAGTAAAACCTGGAGCCAACTGTGGACATGGAAAAACTGGTGTCATTGACTATGGATATCGAGTCAATAAATCGGAACTATGGGATGCTTACTGCTACAACCCACACGGTTTGTTCAATACATCTTTCATTTTCTCAATTTTAGTGTTTTTTACATTACAATAATTACAAATGCAGCCAAACGCATGCGCTGGATGTGTAACTTAAACTGTGACCGTACAACTACATCAACTAAATTGAGATGAGTCATATGGCGGACTTCTCCCGATTTGGTGGGTTTCTGGTGGACAGGCGGGCATGGAGAATCTGGTGGGAGCCAAAACATCGGGGGCGTGATTCTCCGATCCCCTGCCGGGTCGGAGAATCCCCGGGGGGGGCGGAGTGAATCCCGCCCCGCCGCTCTGACGCCAGCTGCTGGTTTTTGGGCGGGGGCAGGGATCATGCCACGCTGTCGGGGGCCGTTGGCAGCGGCCCCTCCGGCAATTCTCCGGGCCCCGACGGGCCGAATGGCTGTCCGTTTCTGGCCAGTCCCGCCGGTGTGGATTGGACATGGTCCCACACGGCGGGACCTGGCTGGTAGGCCGGCTGGTGTGGTCCTCGGGAGGGGTGCGGGTGGATGCAACCCGGGGGGGGGCACGGTGGCCTGGCGCGCGATCAGGGCCCACTGATCTGCGGGCGGGCCTGTGCTGTGGGGGCACTCCTTCCTTCCGCGCTGGCCTCTGTAGGGCTCCGCCATGGCTGGCACGGAGAGGACACCCCCTGCACATACGCTAGAATACGGCGGTCGCTCTGCGCATTTGTGGAACACGCCGGTGGTTCTGCGCATGCGCTAATTCACACCGGCTCTTCGCCGCTGGTTGGCATGGCGCCAACTAGCCCCCGGAAGTGTGGGGGACTCCACAACTTACGGTCGCTCTTTACGCTGGCAGCGGGCCATCGCAGGGATTCGGGAGTATCCCGCTTCGGAAACCCGCCAGCATTAAATTATGTTGTGTTGCTCACAATGGCAAGTTAATGGCCGGTCAGTGAATGCCCAATGCTTGTGTGGGGTGGGGAGTGAGGGCAGTAAATTTCTGAACTGGTTTAATACAGAAAACTTTATTGACAATAAAAAAAATGTTTTTCTTTTACTTATATTTGATGTGAGTGTTGTGTTTAGTCGACTAGTTCCAATGCTATAAAGTGACAGGTCCATTCTCAGTTGAACAGTCAGTGCCTAATGGCAGTGCGATCGCGCTTCCCTTATAGCCACATTTGTGCAATCTCAGCTGAACCATCAAATGACTGGAGGAAATAGTTTATTTCATTTCTTTGTTGTCTCACATGAGGGTAAAGGGAGGTTGGAGGTCCCTTCCTTAGGTGTCCAAAGTATTAGGGATAGGTCGAAACAGCTGAATGCTTCTTCTCAACTCAGAAACACAGCCTATATAAGGCCAGGATTTGCGCATTGACTTTCGATGAGACCGGACGATCCCAGTGGTGCTGCCAGGACCAGAAAGTCCCAACCCAATGAGACAATTGTAAACTCTCAATAAAAAAAGCACATGGTTTGATGTAAAAATGCTGTTCTGCAGAGAGAGTTGTGATTTTGATAGACATCTTCAGTGTGAAGAAATAAAGAGAGAATTTTGTCCCAGCTTTTCTTCCCCCCCCCCCCCCCCCCCACCCCCACGCACCCCCACAGTTATAACTATCATGGGGAAGCTTAATTTTCCAGTTTATTCCAAAGTATAATTCCTTTGTTTGTATTTTCTGCTCCTCAGCAAAACAATGTGGTGGTGTTCTGACAGATCCAGAGCGGATTATCAAGTCCCCAGATTACCCAGATGAGTACGAGCATCAACAGATCTGTTACTGGCACATTCGCTTAAAATACAAGCAGCGCATCCATTTACGGTTTCTGGAATTTGATGTAGAAGATGACCCATCCTGCTTGTCTGACTACCTTGAGGTGTATGACAGTTATGATGACATGCTCGGTTTTGTTGGCAGGTAAATGTTCATTGGTAATAATGTGATAGGACTGGATTGTGGTAATGCAGTGATGTAGGGCAAACCCCTATTTCACATAGATTTCAGATTTTCTCCCGTACCACCTATTGGGGGGCAATCTGCGATGCAGTTGATCTTAAGTGCCACTCACTGAAATGGCCCAGAAAGCAGTTCAGTTTGAGAGCAGTTAGGGATGGGCAACAAAGGCTGACCCAGCCAGCAGTGCCCACATTCGAAGAAAGAACACATTAAAAAAAAAATGGCGACATGGGCCCTAAATGCCGCGAGAGCCGGGGAACGATATACTTGCCGGCGGAAATTCATTTCCTGAGTTTCCACGACCCTGCCCAGAAAGGTTGGAAGCCTCATTTGAATACATTTTAATAAATCTACCCTTTATAGGGCTTCCCCACAATATGTTTCCTTCTGAATAGTGGTACTTTGTTGATGTGACCTCATGCCAATGAGGTTTACAACAGTTCTTATTCAGTTCTGGTACAACATTTACAAGGCCAATCAAATAACTGAAAATGATTATTACAGTAAACATTTTACAGATCTTAATATTTGTATGCGCGCTTCACATGTGATGCCTGGATCCAACTTTTCTTTCCTTAGTATTGCTTAAAACACTGATTAAAAATTGATATCATGATTACATATTTCAGTAATAAACAATTAATAATAATATTTTCATGTATACAAATAAAATGATTATACAGTAAAATAACTGAAGTTGAGTATATGATTTAGTAATAAATGGTAAAATGATTATCAAAGCTGATTATGTAATTTAGTAATAAATTATTAACAATAATTCACTAATAAATGAATAATAATGCAGCAAATAATAGTTTAACAGAAACTCTCCATTTTGATGTTATTGGGTAGTGGTGCATATGAATTTAAATGAACCATGTGGATTGTGGGGCACTATGGGTTGGCATGCATTAGCCAAAGTAACTGATCAGCAACATTAGTATGAAAATTATAAGTCCAAATATGCAAAATAGGAAATGCCCCTTAATTATGTTAATTCCTGTGCCACCCAACCAGTTGGAAAGCCAATCCCAAAGAGTGTAATCAAAGAGTTGGTCACGTTTTTTTAAAAACTTTGTATTGGATGTGAATTGCCAACTCTTTGACATCTTCTGGATTATACACAAAAGCCTATTGAAAGGGTTAATTTTCTTGCAGAGACAAAAAGGGCCGATAGTGGGTGGATAACTTGGAATGATACCATTTGCATCTCAAAATGTTTTTCATTTATGTCACTCAAATGGACTGGGAGTAAAAGTTAGATTGCTGGCAAATTCCCGTTATCAAGTATCTTAGAACGATGTGTTCTCTTGGAATATAGGTTTGCTTTTAATCGGAGTTGTGTGTTTTTCAAAAAAAAAACAGCTTCTGCATTGTCTGAAGTTGTAATTTCCAGGCAAATTTTAAACATTTATTTTAAAATATCAAACACAGTAACTTATTGAATATATGACTGAACCAATCTTGCGCTGAATCTTGGTTTTCTGTCGATAAATTCGGCGGCTGTTAAAGGAAGCACAGCTAACAAGATATGTTAATTTCTTAAAATTAATAAAGCAACATTCAAAATAATCACAGTTTTCTCAAGTTAACAGTTCTTGGCAACTTTTTAGCGATACGTGACTTAGGGCTTCTCCCTGAAGCCAGGAGGCTGGCCGTTATTGTCGACCAGTCTGCAACCATGAAATCTGAAACTCGCAAAATGGCTGTCCTCAACACGAGAAAGGAACCTTATATCTCTTCTGGACAGATTTGTTGTTAACGGAGGAGGAGAGGCAATGATTGACATGCCTTTTTTAGCAGTTAATGTTTCGGATTGAGGTCTGGATAGGATCAAGTTTAAAGCTGCAGACAGTTCTGGTTTTAAACCAGTGAGAAAATGGGTTTTTGATGATAAATCTTTTAAATGGTTAAAAACCCAGGCTGTTGTCTTTATCACTTCAACTCCAAGCTGTTTGGTGCTTAATGGGTTAAGTTGTATTACACTTTGTTTACCATTAGGCTTATCGCTTAACCGAACAGTCTTTACTTGTTTAAAAATCTCAGTCTATTAAAGCTGCCATGAGATGCTTTTGGATCGGGGCCAGCAGCATTTCGTGGTCGGTCTCAGAGTAAGATAACCATTTGTTCTGGGGTAAAAGTGTCCTTGACAGGTAGTTCATTTGGCCATACTACCCCTTTGGAACCTCAATCAGTGTATTCATTGTTTTCATGTCAGTAGCAGCTTGCAATAATGTAGGATTTAGTTTAGTTATTGCTGGTACATCTTGGGCCTTAGTTAAAATCATTTCAACTTGTCCTGTTGGTGGCGCTGTTTGCTTTGGAGAGTTCAGCTGATTTTATTAAAGACAGATTTGAAGGCTTTTGTGCTGTTAATTTTGTCATTAATTTGTTATGACATTTCATGGTGTCCATGTCACTTTCCAAAATACATTTTTCCTCAAGTAACTGGCAATTTTGACTTTTAAGACCATCATTTTCTGATATTAACTGTTGAAGTTTGGATTCTGAGTCAGTATCTTTCTTTTGGAGTTCATCAATTTGAAATGATTGTTGTTGAACTTTAAAGGTTTCATTTTCCAAAAATGTTTTAATCTGATCACATTGTTCAAGTCTAGATTTTGCATCTCATAATTCTTCAACAACTGCTGCTGGTTGGTCTTTAGTGGACTTAAGGTCATGATCAAATTTAGTTTTTGCAATTGTCTCTTGATGTTTTGGGAGCTGTGCCATTGCTGCTAAAGACCATTTCATACGTTTTCCACTATTTAAGCGAGTGGTTTTTCCCCATGCCTCCTTGATATTATCAAGGGACCACTGTCCTTTGGGGATATCATATTTTGATTCAATTATTGTGGCAACTTCAGACAGTCCAAATTGTCTACAAATCAAAGATCTAAGATCATCCAATATATCGTCAATAGAGACATCCGGTACAGCACGACCTCCCTCGGACGTTGTGGGAAGTAGTTCTCTACCATTTTAAGGTCCTGAATCTATTTTAGGAGTCATGTCCGCCATAAACTCAGCCTTACACCCAATTTTTTGGTCATCAACCACGTTTGTGTATCTGTGTACACTACCGTGACTATTTTTTCAGTCCCGTTTTATTTTAGTTTCAACATCCTGCACCCGATTGAATTAACGCAGTCTATAAAATGGTCCTTTCTAAAGGGTCGAAGCACTGCTTGGTGCGGCTTTAAGACTTTTAATGGGTGATTTCTTACCCCAGTCTAGCCTTTTTCTTTGGCTCTTCTGTCCTTCTGGTCTTTCTTTGGTCTTCTGATTTCTTCCTGGCTGGCTCCTCCCCTTCTTGCCGAACTATGCCAGTTGTAGAGATCTACCATGTGGATTTAGTGGCACTTGCGAACACTAAAACTCAGTAGAAATTTGAGTTAACACTCTCAGGTGCAAATAAGAATCGTTTTATTTGTCTGTATTGATTACAATTGAGAATCATTTAAATCTTATTCTCTTATAAGTCCAGCTAGCAAAAGAACTTAAAGAGAAGCAATTCATGAACAATATAACTTTCAAATGATACAGAAATGATTTTCTTGCTTACGGCAAAACAGCTTGCATTTACTTCAAGAGTCATTGTTGGAAAGTGAAAGTTTGAAAGATAGAAAGACAGCGAGTAGGTTAGATCAAAGTATAGATGATTCATGAAGTAAAAAAATGGCCATACGATCTATCACGGTTATACTAAATCATATCAGACTTTAGTCATCTAGCTATACCCCGATGTAATTCTAATTCGTTTGGGTTAGAATCAAATAAGTTTGATTCAATGTTTTAGCTGTCTGTCATTTAATATGCAACATTAACTTAAATGTATTCTTGTATGTGCTATGGAATGTGATTCGGTTTCCTTATCGCATACAGCTTGAACCAGTTTCTTGCTGACTTGCTTGTTAGAACAATGGACTCTATGCTGTTGCCATGGAGCTTGCCTTGTCCTTGGGTTACTTTATCTTGTTAGCTGCATAGGAATGTTGTTTTTAATCTATAATGCTGTGTTCTGTTGAAGCTATGTTTTGAAATGCTGAATGTGTGTTTTGAAATGACCAGAGGTTATGACTATTTTAAAATGGTCAATAGACCAGGGGCTTAATGCTATCTTTTACCTATCACTTTTACCTATAGAAAATAGCTGGCTTCTACACCTGGGACCCAAATGCAAAGTGTGGTTAATTTTTACTTAAGAATTTACAAATAAGGAGCAGGAGTAGGCCACTCGTTCCCCCCACCCCCGAACCTGCTCCCCAATTCAATAAAATCATGGCTGATCTGATTTTTACAAAGAGGATTATTGGTTGTGGAATGCACTACCTACCTGAGTTAATGACTCAAACAGCATTTAAACATAGACTAGAATAATAATCTTTATCACAATAATCTTAATTGTCAAAAGTAGGCTTACATTAACACCGCAATGAAGTTACTGTGAAAAGCTCCTAGTCACCACACTCTGGTGCCTGTTCAGGTACACAGAGGGAGAATTCAGACTGTCCAAATCACCTAACAGCATGTCTTTCGGGTCTTGTGGGAGGAAACCAGAGCACCCAGAGGAAACTCACGCAGGCACAGGGAGAATGTGCAGATTCCGCACAGACAGTGACCCAATCCGGAAATCTAGATAGGTGATTGAAAGAAAAGGGAATAAAGGAAGCAGGGTAGACACATGGAATTAGGATTACTGCTCATGTGGAAGCTAACCCAGTCTAGGACTGGTTGGGCTGGACATCTGTTTCTGTATTGTAATTTATCTACTTTCTGTACATGGGCGAAATTCTCCAATCCCCCGCAGGGTTGGAGAATCGCCCGGGGCCGGAGTAAATCCCGCCCCCGCCGTGGCCGGAATTCTCTGCCACCCGGGAATTGGCGGGGGCGGGAATCACGCCCCGCCGATCGGCGAGGCCCCTGCGGCGATTTTCCGGCCCGCGATGGGCCAAAGTCCCGCCGGTGAGAGAGGCCTCTCCCACCGGCGTGGTTTGAACCACCTCTGGTGGCGGCAGGATCGACGGTGCAAGCAGGCCCCCGGGGTCATGGGGGGGTGCGGGGCGATCGGACCCCGGGGGGCGCCCCCACGGTGGCCAGGCCCGCGATCGGGGCCCACCGATCGGTGGGCGGGCCAGTGTCGTGGGGGCACTCTTTTTCTTCTGCCGCTGCCACGGCCTCCACCATGGCGGAGGCAGAAGAGAATCCCCCATTGCGCATGCGCCGGTGATGACGTGAGCGGCAGCTGACGCACCGGCGCATGTGCGAACCGGCGAAGGCCTTTCGGCTAGCAACGGTGGCAGGCGTCAATGGCCGTTGTTTCCGGTTTTGGCGACAGTCGGCGTGGTGCCAACCGCTCTGGCGCGGGCCTAGCCCCTCAATGTGAAGGCTTGGCCCCTAAACGTGTGGAGAATTCCGCACCTTTGGGGAGGCCTGACGTGGTTGGCGACACTCCGCTACGCCGGGAACCCCCGCCCCGCCGGGTAGGGGAGAATCCCGCCCCATATTTCTCTGTCATGAAAGCTTCTTTCAATATTCTGGTATTGCCTCAGGCACTTTGTCGAGTGGGTGGCCTGTTTTGAAAAGTCAACAGGCTGGGAGACTATATCAACAGCATGTTGCTAAATGATGATTGGAGAAGTTGGCAAAGGAGCTGGTAAAAGGACAACACACGAGGCACGTGCTCCATTCCAATAAAAATGTCAATCATCGAAACCTTTTGAGGGATCAATAGCTGAAACAACAAGCATTTGAAATCTCTTTATCTTGTGTAAACAAATATTTAGCAATTGACAGAGGAGATCAAAGAGCCAGAGCTGTCAATTAAGCAATGTTTTCCTTGGGACGACTCAGGTGTTTCAGTACTGTAATGGATGACTGGGCTTTCAGTTAAAAATGCATAATGAGGACTCCTTGGAGGCGTTGTGAGCCTTGGCTCTTTGAAATGTTATCCCGACTCTTTGGAAATTACGGAAGACTGGGACATGCCTATCCTGGGGTTGTCCAGGTCAGGAGTGCAGGTTCACAACCTGTACCAGTTCTAAAAAGACACTCCTGGAGGTATTCCCCAGTGCATCATAGGGCTACTCCCTAAATGTGATGCTGAGGAACCTGGAAGTTATGGGCCAAAGCCTTTAGGCTTTCCTTTTTGCCATTTTAATCATCCTAACTTTTCTTTGTCCTGTGGCCCTATGTGCCTCTTGCCCTTGATTAGTCTACTGTTTTTGCATTTCACTGTTCTTCCTTTTATTACTTCCCGTGTTCCTCTTTCCCTTGTCACCCTGCTTCGGTTCGCATCTCTCTGCCATTCTAGTTTTAAACCCTCTCCACCCACGCTAACAAATACTCACCCTAGTGTGTAAATGTTTATTTCTATCTGAGTCATGAATATTGAGTAGCTACCTTGTTCTCTTATTCCTTCAAAGTTACTGTGTCCATATCTAATGTTACAGATGCCCACTTTATTGGGTTTTTGTGTGCACGTCTGGGAATCACATATTGGCAAAGAGATACATTCCTCACCCGTAACACCATCAAAAATGATTTATTCACAGAGCTGCACATAAGACTGTTATTCTTGGAGGTTTATTCTTCCATCATTTGTTTTAAAGGACATTTTTGGAACAGTATAAAGAGGGATCTCCGTGCCTAGGCTGGGAATGCAAAAAAAGTGTTCAGGATTGCCATCGCATTGGCTCATTAATAACATTTCCTGCTATTTCTGAAAATAGCCCTCAGGTTCATTTCCGTAACTGTAATGTAATGGCTGTGCTCCACACTGGCAAAGTATGGTCAAAATGTGTCTCTGATTATTTTGCAGACCTCACATCCAATGTTCAGTTTCAAACTTAAATCTTTGCTCGTAAATTTTTCATGTTTAATGTACAACCTCAAACATCTTATTTTGTATGTTTTCAGATTTTGTGGGGACAAATTACCAAATGACATCATTAGCACAGGTAAACATTCAAATTAATACAAATCCTTGTAGACCAATATGTTGAACAAGAAATGTGGCAACATTTTCTGAGACCAACTTATTTTAAGAAATCGTGAAAATAATTTTCAAACTTTTGTATATTATGTAAATGCTTAAGTTATTTGTAAGTTGATACCTGATTAAAACTTTCATTACTACGAGTAATTTACTTTCATTAAGAACTATAGGAGCATTAGTTATTAATGTTCATTCCAGTCCAATTCAACTGCAGCAGAATATTTACTTTAAACTTAACTCAAATGGATTGCTGCTCTGGAGCATGGGGTAGCCTCTATGCCTAAAAAAGTTCAAACCAATAATTCAAATGTGAGGAAGAAAATAATTGATGATAAGACCATAATTAAGACTAATCTTATGGATTTCTGAATTACAATAGGTAGTGATGCAAAGGAGAAATTAAAATGACATGAGGTTCAGTTCAAAGTCCAACTTATGGTCTTATAAATGTACACAGGTCACAATCAGCGGTCACTCCAATTTGGATGTAATGTAAAAGTTGGGTCAGAGGCTTCTCTAACTGTCACGTGCAAATAAATATACCATAACATCACAGAAATTGCACCACATTTTGGGCAAAACGCTTGCGCTGGTGATTACTCACTGAATGGAACTATCAGGGCCAAAAATCTACAATCTCATTTGAGTACAGCTCAAGTGGCATTTCACAGCACTCAACCAATTGCATTAGTATTACCACGAACAGGCATTCAGTGTGTGTGCTACATTGGCACAGTTGGGAGTGCCTGCTTGAAGGGAGGGGGAGGAATAGTACGGTTGACCAGGATTGGAGAAAAACAGGTTTAGCAGAATACAAAACTAGTTACTGTGAGAAGCCCAACTTTTATCACTTTAGTGGTCCCACTTGCACAAGCGGAGCTCAGAGCCCATCGAATTTCCACATGTTGCAATCATAATTCAGTCCAACCTGGATGTAATGGATAAAGGTTGGAACAAGGTTTATCTGTTGCATCAACCATGTATTGATGGCATTAGCTTCAAAGGAGCTTCACTCTCAGCCATCTGCTTCCCCATAATAACCTCCCAGCACACAAACAGGGTTACGGTTGAACAAAGTTCTGCCCCTGTTAGCCTCATCGGCCCTAATAATGTCCCCAGCAATGCTAGAGTCAGGAGGAAGGAGAAGGGGTAGGGAGATGGTGGCATAGTGGTAATATCACTGGACTAATTATCCAGAGGCCCAGGCTAATACTCTCTGGACACGGGTCTGGCTTACATGTGACTCCAGGCGCACAGAAATGTGGTTGACACTTAACTGCCTTCTGAAATAGCCCTAGGAGCCAACTCATTTCAAAGGCAATTAGGGATGGACAACAAATGCTGGCCTTGCCCGTGATGCTCACATGCCATAAAAGAATAAGTTAAAAGGATTTAGGGCCATCTAATCTTATTTCCCTCACCTTTCCCTGAATCCTTTTACGTTCTCCCTTTTATATGTGTATTTGATTATATTTTAAACACTCTTATTGTCTTTATCAAAATAAAAATCCAAAAAAATTACCCATTTGTATATCACAAGCTCGTCAGTCCTTTGTCAGATCTCTGCATTGAAGCCTTAGGTTTTTCCAGTTGTATGGAATACTATCCACAAGAAGATAAATCCTTCTGTGGATGTTCAACATTTCTGAATCACATGTGCCAGTTTCGTTTGACTTTTGATTCTGCCACAAAAATAAAACATAATGGAAAGTTGTTGACGACTGACTTAATGACAGGTTTTAATTTATTGACATTGAGGACGGCAAGTTAAATAAAACTCACCAATTGTATTTTCTTTCTAATCTAGGCAATGTTATGACTCTGAAGTTCTTGTCAGATTCGTCAGTTACAGCAAAAGGTTTTCAAATTCTTTACAAGGCCATCATCATTCCAGACTCAACCGAAGAGATCTAAGACACCACTAGTCAGTGAAATCACACGGCTCCCAAGGGATCCAAATCAATCTCATTGTTCAACAAGTTCAGTTGATTGTATCGTAAATGATCGAAGATCAGTTTGGAATCTCTTATATCTGACAACTATGCTCTTACTTAGGATTTTGAAATTGATGCATCAAACACAAAATTGATTTAGATTTGACTTTTCTGAATAGTAGAATTCCTTTTATTTCCTACATGTTCTCTATACTCAAACGGCAACATAATCCACAAGACTAGCTATCAAGATGAAATGTGAGCCCAACCTGTTATCTGGTTTGAGGAAACATATTTTGGCCCAAATCTTCTGCCCTCTGGATAGTTGTACCTCTGAGGTACCCCGGATTATGTCCTGGGTGGTCCCTCGGATTTTTTCATGCAAAGACTCCGTGGGAATTGCCCGGGAAGCTTCAACTTCCATTGGGCAATTGGCCTGAGTCTGGAACCCTCTAAAACTCTCATTTAAAATTGGAAACTTTTGATGGTTCTGACTTACTTAGCAGAGTAATTACCCAAGAAATGTTAGAAGGATTAAAACCAGTTCTAATCTCCTGGGTAACAATACTACTGCCTTCTCAACCCCACACTAGAGCCCTGGACGAACAACCCTCTCGCCTCAACTATCCTTCTGACCTGTCAAAAACCTCAACCCCTACTCCCCAATGCAACCTACTCCTCACCCACTTAACTGCCAGCCAATGCAACACCCACTCTCCTGCCCCCTTCGTCCTTACCAACCCACCTGTCAACTACCCCCTCTCCTATTTACCTGTCATCCACCTGTCACCCAACCTCAGCCACCTGCCACATTATCCCCTCACCCACTTACCTGATACCCGACTCACCTCACCACTGCAACTGCCATCCTTACCCCTTACCCACTCACCTTCTACTCTAGCCCCTCACCCACTTACCTGCTACCCTGGCCCCTCGCCCACCCACCTTCCATCCTGCCCCTCATACAATTACTTACTACCCTAGCCCCTTACCCACCCACATACCTTACAATGTCACCTTCTCTCTGTAGCTTTTCAAAGTGGCATTGAAATATTTAAACGACGGTAGCTAATGCCATAAAAAGGTGGCATGGCTTGGCTTCCTCGATGCTCCGGCACTGTGAAGGAAGGACTCCAGGAGCAGGCATGCTCCAGATTTCACAGGAGGCTTGGTTTGGATGTTTAGTGGAGAAATGCTCCAATGCAGGGAGAGTAAATAGGGGTGGAGTGGCAATCCAATGGTTATTGCTACTCCTTGAAAGATTTGGCCCATGGTCTAGAATTGTTCATTCCCTTATTTAAACAGGCAGCCTCTCTGATGCAATAGCTATGAATAAACAAGCACTGTCATCCCCAAAATACCATTTCACACCTGAATACTAGAAAATCAGAAATAAGGAGCATTATTTTAATGTATACTTGCTTTTCCTAAATGTTGTTAGAAATGCTACTTGATGATATTGAGTACTTGAATCAGTCAATAATTAACTTGCTATTATTTCTAGCTACAAGTGAGCCTTAAAATTGTGCTCATTACAAAAAGATGTTTCATGTATACTTTTCTATGTTTTGCTTTTGAGAGATGCCGTCAATGTCGTTTTTCATGTTAAAACCGAACTCAGTTACAAATGTACATTTAAGATCCCAATAAAATGTTCAAACAACTATTTTCTGCTCTTACTGCAACATTATTGAGTAAACAATTAAATCAAGTTTGACAAAATTGAATCTAACAAATAGAAAATCTCAACTGTAATTTCAAGCAACAGTGTATTAATTGTCCGCCTACATTAAAAACTGCCTGATGATGATTTGAGTGTCAAGTGTCAGAGTTTTGACAAAAATCAGCATTGCATCCTATTAGGTTTAGTTACGAAAACAAAAAATAAATAATCAAAGTTGGAGATACTTATTTGAAGGAGAGAGAACTTCAGTGAGTTGAAAAGAGATCTGCCCGAGCTGGATTGGAATCAAGTAATGGTGGATAGAACATTACATGAGCATTGGAGGACCTACAAACAGGAGGTAGTTTGGCTGCAGATTAAACATATTTGCATGTGGGCAAAAGGAAGAGCATCCAAAGAGCTCCTGGGATGACTCAAAATATAGAGATTAAACTGAAGTAGGAGATTAATGAAAAATGTTTGATTGATTAGAGAACCAAGCTGAATCCAATAAGGCAGTGTTTTTCAAATTGTTTTGCCTGGGCCCCATTTTTACCAACCATCCTTCGCAACCCACGCTGGCTGAAACTTCTCGACTCACCATTTGCACTTACCTTTAATGTGACAGGTGAGCCTGCTTCGTCCTCACGATCTCAATTGCTTTGTTATTCAATGTTACACTTCTGATAATGACTTCAGCTGATGATTTAAGATCTTATTGCGTACATTGAAAAAAAAAGAGGTTTATCCTCTAACTCGCCATGCTTAGTCTTCAAATGTCTTTGAAGGTTTGAGGGTTTTAAACCTTCACTTTCCAGTGCTTCCCTGCATATAGCACACATGATCTTTGAATCCTAATTTGCAGGAGCACAATTACTAAACCCACACCTCAAGTAACTATCTTTATGCTGCTTTGTTCCTGTTTTCAGCTTCTTCTTCATAGGCCGGTCATCAGAGACCCTGGAGCTCACACCAGCATTGCTGGCAGCAGCAAAATGGAGGAATCGCTCTCGTGGGCCCAGAACACGTGATGTTAGTGTTTGAGACGCATGACCTGCTCTCTGCCACCGCTCCAGGCAGGAAGACTCTGGTGATTTGAAAAAAAATCTACTTCTGGGTCAGCGCTCTGGCCTCAGCAGGAAACGTTCTGCCCCAATGGGGTCTGAGCCTGCTCTATGCTGAGGCAGCATGCATGTGAGGAATGGCCGGCATTCTGAAAGCTAGTCGCAGCCGGCATTTTAAAAAATTGCTCAAATGCTGGCCTTGCCCGTGATGCTCACATGCCATAAAAGAATAAGTTAAAAGGATTTAGGGCCATCTAATCTTATTTCCCTCACCTTTCCCTGAATCCTTTTACGTTCTCCCTTTTATATGTGTATTTGATTATATTTTAAACACTCTTATTGTCTTTATCAAAATAAAAATCCAAAAAAATTACCCATTTGTATATCACAAGCTCGTCAGTCCTTTGTCAGATCTCTGCATTGAAGCCTTAGGTTTTTCCAGTTGTATGGAATACTATCCACAAGAAGATAAATCCTTCTGTGGATGTTCAACATTTCTGAATCACGTGTGCCAGTTTCGTTTGACTTTTGATTCTGCCACAAAAATAAAACATAATGGAAAGTTGTTGACGACTGACTTAATGACAGGTTTTAATTTATTGACATTGAGGACGGCAAGTTAAATAAAACTCACCAATTGTATTTTCTTTCTAATCTAGGCAATGTTATGACTCTGAAGTTCTTGTCAGATTCGTCAGTTACAGCAAAAGGTTTTCAAATTCTTTACAAGGCCATCATCATTCCAGACTCAACCGAAGAGATCTAAGACACTGTAGAAGTGGATTTCATTTGAAACTTCGCTGATAGGGTTAATATAACAGTTCTGAAAAGCTCTGTTAAAGAGATGTCAACAGGTCAAGGGATGAAATAAAGGGAGTGTGTCTGACCGGCATCTGTGAAAGCAAAGATGTCAGAAGGTTATGGGATGGAATATAGGGAGTGTGACTTTGGTACTAATTAATGTTCTGACCCGCATCTGTGAAAGCAGAGAGGTCAAAAAGTCAAAGAATGGAATGAATGGGAACCGTTACTTTATTGCAGAGATAACGTAATTAAGCTCGTTTGACCAGTTGGAACAAATAAACATTGAAATGTAAAAGGAAGGGCCTTGGAATGAGATAAGCCAGATGGCCATGGGATACAAAAACCTTTGTATTAATATTGATAGTGACTTGTGCTAATGATTATGTCAAAAATAACCTCCCGACCTCGAAGAATAATTCCATATATGTACATGTTCTGGATCCTTGCCAAATCATAGGTGTATCTAGGAATTTAAGGGGACCACCCCTAAGCTGTAAGATGTATAAAGATACCGTCCTTATTCTGGGATTTTGGCACTTCTCGAAGGTGGTTACCCGACTGCTTAGAGATTTGTCCCGGCCGTAAATAAACGAATATTCGTTACTGACGTGTTCGAGTGTTTTACTTCTGGACTGACGATCAGATACGTGAAACCGAAATTCACATTTGGTGGCCCGTACGGGGATCTCCAGAGGGGTCTGCGCAACTAACCGGCGTAATTGACTGAGCTCGTTCAAAGTAGAGGACGAATTTGGCCCCCAACGTGAGTAAAAATTTATTTTCCACCTTGGTATTCGCCTACTACTAGTTTGATCGTTGCTCAGCCTTGCCGTTGGTTTGTCGAGAAGCCTCTGCGAGATCCAGGTCAGTCCAGCGAACCCTTTTTAAAGAGGGTAAGTGAGTGAACCCTGTGGTTATCGTCTCTAGGGGCAGCCTGGGACTGCCGCCGTGATTCCAGGCAGCGTTCGCTGGAGTTACGGGCGGGGTTGCCAGGACTGCTAGGGGCAGCCTGAGGAGCCGCCGTGATTCCAGGCAGCGTTCGCTGGAGTTACGGGCGGGGTTCTCAGGATTGCTAGGGGACGGTTAACGGGCTGTGGGCTCCGGATGGGACTGCCGCCGTGATTCCAGGCAGCGTTCTCTGGAAGTTACGGGCGGGGTTCTCGGAGCCTATCCCCCGGTATAACCCATACCTTCACCGAAGAATTTTACTTACTTACCCCTTAATAGCATTTGTGTTCGGGGTCCTGCGTTATTAAGGAAGTGAAGTAAGCTAATAACCACTTAAAATCTGGTCTTCTTGAGTTGTATTAGCTGTTTAAACTCGGCTGCTTTCCTTGTCTTTCTCCAGCAGGCTGCGTCTCTCTCTCTCTCTCTCTCTCTCTCTCTCTCTCTCTCCTGTTGCTGTTGCAGAGTGCTGCTGCTTCTGCTCCCTGGGTTTATATTCTCTTTCGAAGAGTTATTAAGTTTTAACGACTGTATTGTATATGGGCTTGTTTCACTTTGATAGTTTAAAAGTATCTTTGATGTAAACATCTTACTACAACTAATTATTCATTTCAGGCATATCGTCTCCTCACAGATTTGATTTAAAAAATTGCTTTCGTTTTAATAGTTAACTTTTATTTCTGTGATTACACATCGTTTAATTTTCCAATTGTCTACCGAATTAGATTTCCACCATGGGTAATACGGTAGACACTTGTAATGACTCGGGCAGTGCGCTCCAAACTCTGTGTGAACAATACCCTGAACATTCTAAGCAACTCCGACAATTGTCGGGGGCCCTCCATAAGAGCCTAGGCGAAGATAAATGGCCTCTGGGGGGACCTAAAGATTTGGGTCCTGTCCTGGAGGCCCAACAAGTAATCTGGAAAACCAATCGCGGTTCCACCGCAAAGAAATTAATTGCCTTGTGGAGGGAATACTGTCAGTCAGTGAAAGATGCCTCTATACTGGCTAGCTGGCAGGCAAATGCCTCAAAATTGGGTATTGGCCTCACCAAAGGGGGAATTGTTAAAACAGTAGAGGTCTTAAAGAGGGAATGTAAAGAATATAAAGAACGTAAGAATGCTATTCCTACCCCGGCGCCGGTCAGCAATGCGAAGCAAGGTTGGGAGGAGGGGGACGATGGGGATGAGGAACATCTGTTCAATTGCGGGGGATGTCAGAAGCCCCCACAGCCCCCACAGCCCCCACAGCCTCCTCAGCCTCCACAGCCCCCACAGCCACCTCCGCCACCGCCCCTGGAATGTGATCAGTATTATGAGTAACTCAGTATGTTCAGAACTACATTGGTCTCAGAATAAACAGATAAAGAATTTGTGCTGGGCAGTTTCGAAACTGCTGCGTTGAAATTGACACTGCATGGCTCCGCAGGGTCCTAGTGCCCGCTGATCACAAACAGTCACTAGCAGAACCGCCTCAAGGAGGCACTCCTCCAGGCCCCTGCCCTTGGTCGACCCTTATATGATCGCCCTTTTCAGCTCTATTGCACAGTCCTTGCCGACTGCGCCACAGCTGTCCTGACCCAACGCCACGGGGACCGCTGTCGCCGGGTTGCATACTATTCCTCTAAACTCAATCCGGTAGCCCTTGGCTATCCTATCTGTACCCAAATTCTTGCAGCTATCTACAACAGCCTGCAATCGGCTGCTAATATTACCCTCCAACAAGATATCACTGTCTATAGTTCCCATTCTGTTACGGCCCTTTTGGGACAGCTACAGACTCAGCATCTCACGATGACTCGTCAGAACAAATATGAGATTGCTCTCCTTAATAACCCGAAGATCCAGTTTGCCCACTGCACCACTATCAACCCTGCTGACTTTTTGACGCATCCTCCCACAGACATGCTCGACCCAACTCATGACTGTCTGCAACTGTTGCAAGAAGTCTCCTCGGTTCGCGACGACCTCTCCGTTATACCCCTCCCAAGTGCAGATTGTTCCTTTTTCACCGATGGAAGTTCTTCCGTCGGCGAAAGGGGGGATAGACAATCTGGCTATGCAATCATCGATCAAGACGGTGACGTAGTAGAAGCAGCAGCATTTGAAGTTCCCTTTTCTGCCCAACAGGCAGAATTGTTTGCGTTAATACGAGCATGCATATTGGCACAGGGGAGGAAGGTTAATATTTATACAGATTCCCGATACGCCTTCGGGGTAGTACATGATTTCGGGCAATTATGGAAAAACAGAGGATTTCTAACCTCCGCTGGTACACCCATCTCACACCAGCAGTTAGTAACCCAGTTATTGCAGGCCCTTATGCTCCCAGACAAGATAGCGGTGATAAAATGTGCAGCGCATACAAAAGGCACAGGACTGGTGGAAACGGGCAACAGGAGAGCGGTCGAGAAGGCAAAAGAAATTTCTAAATCTGGCAAACTAATGGTGCCTAGAATGATGAGGCAGACTAAAACCCCCCCGGAAAAGTCTCCCTCTGAAAAACCTATGCCAACCATTGCTGACATAATCCAAATGCAGGAGGACGCTCCTGCAACTGCTGTAAATATGTGGAAAAACTTAGGATGTATATATGAGATCGAAAATAAGCTGTGGGTCACCCCGGTAGGACAAACATGTATGACCGATGCATTAGCAGCCTGGGTGACCGAATGTGTACACTTTGTAACTCACTGTGGAGCTCGTGCCACAGGGGACATATTGTTAAAAAGCTGGTGGCACCCACGACTGCAAGAAATGGCCCAACAAATTAGCAGTCGGTGCCTAATCTGTCAACAGCACAACCCCGGTAAGGCCGTCCCCTGTGATCCTGGCACAACCCCCTTACCTGAGGGTCCATTTGAGACCCTACAAATGGATTACATTGAGTTGGAAAGATGTCAATGCTATAAATATGTGTTAGTCATTGTGGACACTTTTAGCAAATGGATCGAGGCCTACCCGACTACGGATAACAAGGCCTTGACAGTAGTTAAGGTGTTAATGCGAGAAATTGTTCCGCGATTTGGAATTCCAGCCCGGCTGAGCTCTGACAATGGTCCCCACTTCATAGGTCAAATCAATAAGGAATTCTGTGCTCTGCTTGGAATAAAGCAACAGTTTCATTGTGCCTACAGACCACAAGCCGCTGGAGTGGTGGAAAGGGCTAATCAGACTCTAAAGACTAAACTCGCTAAACTACAAGCAGACACTGGGGCCACTTGGCTCAAACTCCTGCCTTTAGCACTCTTCCAGCTACGTGCCACCCCCGCAGGAAAAACTCGCCTAAGCCCAGCGGAAATACTATATGGCAGACCCTTTCGAACGCCTTGGGACAGCAGTGTTCCACGGAATGTTCAATTCCATTACATGACTACCGAGATGGCTAATTATATATTAACACTAACTAGAATTTTGAAAGGATTACACTCCCGAGTGCGTGCCACCCAGGAAGAAGTCCCCTCCATTACTCATGACGTCTCCATCAACCCTGGGGATTATGTCCTAATTCGAAATTGGACACGTAAAGGTTTGGAACCTCGATGGGAGGGTCCCCTACAGGTTCTACTCACTACCCCCACTGCAGTAAAAGTGGAGGGCCGGAACGCATGGGTACATATGCACCATTGTAAGTTAATTAAGTATCCATGATGTTCTAAACTTTTCCTTTAAGTCCTAGGAACACGAGTACCAGGATGAGGCCCCTCTTCGCCGTCACAATACTCGCCACCCTGCTCTCTCTCGCTGCATCCGAAAGAAGGAGATGCCTGTACGGAAGCCGACACCCACCCATGTGCCGGGAAGGAACCCCACGATGTGGAACAACGACAGATCTCCGATGGATCACCACCGCTATCAACACCTGCCCGACCACCGTTCCTCCCGACGACCAGAAGCGCCGATTCCTGATTACGTACATGGTTCTAATGTACGATCGCCGCACATGCAGGTGGAACCACCGGTGCATTGATAAGGACAGGGTACAAATTTTACCATCAAGGACTACTCACCCCTACTCGCCTTCCAGAAGGAAGCGGGCAACGCACCATGTAACGGCAAATTCATTTCTGTTTATGTCCTATGTCTATGCTAAGAAAGTGGGTGTCTCCTCTTGCTGGGTATGTACACAGGTCCCGACCCATGCCCATGGAGGCGTTCCCTTGATATCTGTTCCTTTCTCGATCGAACAGACGGCTGCATGGGTTATATTCCAGACAGTTCAGAGAATATCACGCGTCTGGTAACCCATATCAGAGATGGAGTACAGCGCTTGTGACTCGCCGGTCAGGCTGACTGGTGGAGCTGGATGTGGTCCAATTCTTGGGCCACTTACCTATTCCATGGGCTCATTATCTTCGTTACCATCTGTTTGTTGCTCTGTATCATAGCTACAGGTGTGAAATGCCTATGCAACCGTTTGGGTGCCACTGCATTACCACAGATGCTTCAGAGATCCGCCCTAGATGAAAAAGAAAAACTGGTTCCACCTACCCCTGACCTATACGAGGAAGTGGCATCCTGCCGGAGCCTAGTAGAGGAGGAGTACCTCCGCCTCGCTCTCATTTCCATCTAAAGTATCCTGAGTGTTATGTGATCAAGGAATGATCAAAGGGGGGAATGTAGAAGTGGATTTCATTTGGAACTTCGCTGATAGGGTTAATATAACAGTTCTGAAAAGCTCTGTTAAAGAGATGTCAACAGGTCAAGGGATGAAATAAAGGGAGTGTGTCTGACCGGCATCTGTGAAAGCAAAGATGTCAGAAGGTTATGGGATGGAATATAGGGAGTGTGACTTTGGTACTAATTAATGTTCTGACCCGCATCTGTGAAAGCAGAGAGGTCAAAAAGTCAAAGAATGGAATGAATGGGAACCGTTACTTTATTGCAGAGATAACGTAATTAAGCTCGTTTGACCAGTTGGAACAAATAAACATTGAAATGTAAAAGGAAGGGCCTTGGAATGAGATAAGCCAGATGGCCATGGGATACAAAAACCTTTGTATTAATATTGATAGTGACTTGTGCTAATGATTATGTCAAAAATAACCTCCCGACCTCGAAGAATAATTCCATATATGTACATGTTCTGGATCCTTGCCAAATCATAGGTGTATCTAGGAATTTAAGGGGACCACCCCTAAGCTGTAAGATGTATAAAGATACCGTCCTTATTCAGGGATTTTGGCACTTCTCGAAGGTGGTTACCCGACTGCTTAGAGATTTGTCCCGGCCGTAAATAAACGAATATTCGTTACTGAGGTGTTCGAGTGTTTTACTTCTGGACTGACGATCAGATACGTGAAACCGCAATTCACAACACCACTAATCAGTGAAATCACACGGCTCCCAAGGCATCCAAATCAATCTCATTTTTCAACAAGTTCAGTTGATTGTATCGTAAATGATCGAAGATCAGTTTGGAATCTCTTATATCTGCCAACTATGCTCTTACTTAGGATTTTGAAATTGATGCATCAAACACAAAATTGATTTAGATTTGACTTTTCTGAATAGTAGAATTCCTTTTATTTCCTACATGTTCTCTATACTCAAATGGCAACATAATCCACAAGACTAGCTATCAAGATGAAATGTGAGCCCAACCTGTTATCTGGTTTGAGGAAACATATTTTGGCCCAGATCTTCTGCCCTCTGGATGGTTGTACCTCTGAGGTACCCCGGATTATGTCCTGGGTGGTCCCTCGGATTTTTTCATGCAAAGACTCCGTAGGAATTGCCCGGGAAGCTTCAACTTCCATTGGGCAATTGGCCTGAGTCTGGAACCCTCTAAAACTCTCATTTTAAATTGGAAACTTTTGATGGTTCTGACTTACTTAGCAGAGTAATTACCCAAGAAATGTTAGAAGGATTAAAACCAGTTCTAATCTCCTGGGTAACAATACTACTGCCTTCCCAACCCCACACTAGAGCCCTGGACGAACAACCCTCTCGCCTCAACTATCCTTCTGACCTGTCAAAAACCCCAACCCCTACTCCCCAACGCGACCTACTCCTCACCCACTTAACTGCCAGCCAATGCAACACCCACTCTCCTGCCCCCTTCGTCCTTACCAACCCACCTGTCAACTACCCCCTCTCCTATTTACCTGTCATCCACCTGTCACCCAACCTCAGCCACCTGCCACATTATCCCCTCACCCACTTACCTGATACCCGACTCACCTCACCACTGCAACTGCCATCCTTACCCCTTACCCACTCACCTTCTACTCTAGCCCCTCACCCACTTACCTGCTACCCTGGCCCCTCGCCCACCCACCTGCCATCCTGCCCCTCATACAATTACTTGCTACCCTAGCCCTTCACCCACCCACATACCTTACAATGTCATCTTCTCTCTGTAGCTTTTCAAAGTGGCATTGAAATATTTAAACTACGGTAGCTAATGCCATAAAAAGGTGGCATGGCTTGGCTTCCTCGATGCTCCGGCACTGTGAAGGAAGGACTCCAGGAGCAGGCATGCTCCAGATTTCACAGGAAGCTTGGTTTGGATGTTTAGTGGAGAAATGCTCCAATGCAGGGAGAGTAAATAGGGGTGGAGTGGCAATCCAATGGTTATTGCTACTCCTTGAAAGATTTGGCCCATGGTCTAGAATTGTTCATTCCCTTATTTAAAAAGGCAGCCTCTCTGATGCAATAGCTATGAATAAACAAGCACTGTCATTCCCAAAATACCATTTCACACCTGAATACTAGAAAATCAGAAATAAGGAGCATTATTTTAATGTATACTTGCTTTTCCTAAATGTTGTTAGAAATGCTACTTGATGATATTGAGTACTTGAATCTGTCAATAATTAACTTGCTATTATTTCTAGCTACAAGTGAGCCTTAAAATTGCGCTCATTACAAAAAGATGTTTCATGTATACTTTTCTATGTTTTGCTTTTGAGAGATGCCGTCAATGTCGTTTTTCATGTTAAAACCGAACTCAGTTACAAATGTACATTTAAGATCCCAATAAAATGTTCAAACAACTATTTTCTGCTCTTACTGCAACATTATTGAGTAAACAATTAAATCAAGTTTGACAAAATTGAATCTAACAAACAGAAAATCTCAACTGTAATTTCAAGCAACAGTGTATTAATTGTCCGCCTACATAAAAACTGCCTGATGATTTGAGTGTCAAGTGTCAGAGTTTTGACAAAAATCAGCATTGCATCCTATTAGGTTTAGTTACGAAAACAAAAAATAAATAATCAAAGTTGGAGATACTTATTTGAAGGAGAGAGAACTTCAGTGAGTTGAAAAGAGATCTGCCCGAGCTGGATTGGAATCAAGTAATGGTGGATAGAACATTACTTGAGCATTGGAGGACCTACAAACAGGAGGAAGTTTGGCTGCAGATTAAACATATTTGCATGTGGGCAAAAGGAAGAGCATCCAAAGAGCTCCTGGGATGACTCAAAATATAGAGATTAAACTGAAGTAGGAGATTAATGAAAAATGTTTGATTGATTAGAGAACCAAGCTGAATCCAATAAGGCAGTGTTTTTCAAATTGTTTTGCCTGGGCCCCATTTTTACCAACCAGCCATCCTTCGCAACCCACGCTGGCTGAAACTTCTCGACTCACCATTTTCACTTACCTTTAATGTGACAGGTGAGCCTGCTTCGTCCTCACGATCTCAATTGCTTTGTTATTCAATGTTACACTTCTGATAATGACTTCAGCTGATGATTTAAGATCTTATTGCGTACATTGAAAAAAAAAGAGGTTTATCCTCTAACTCGCCATGCTTAGTCTTCAAATGTCTTTGAAGGTTTGAGGGTTTTAAACCTTCACTTTCCAGTGCTTCCCTGCATATAGCACACATGAACTTTGAATCCTAATTTGCAGAAGCACAATTACTAAACCCACACCTCAAGTAACTATCTTTATGCTGCTTTGTTCCTGTTTTCAGCTTCTTCTTCATAGGCCGGTCATCAGAGACCCTGGAGCTCACACCAGCATTGCTGGCAGCAGCAAAATGGAGGAATCGCTCTCATGGGCCCAGAACACGTGATGTTAGTGTTTGAGACGCATGACCTGCTCTCTGCCACCGCTCCAGGCAGGAAGACTCTGGTGATTTGAAAAAAAATCTACTTCTGGGTCAGCGCTCTGGCCTCAGCAGGAAACGTTCTGCCCCAATGGGGTCTGAGCCTGCTCTAAGCTGAGGCAGCATGCATGTGAGGAATGGCCGGCATTCTGAAAGCTAGTCGCAGCCGGCATTAAAAAAAATTGCTCGAAAAATTGGGCACTACTTTCTACGATCGGGAATGCCGCAAACACATGGTCCTGCGATTGGCAATACTGCGCGGCTCTCCCGACACACGCCCACAACCAACCTACGGATCGCGTCCTGAATTTGAAAATGCCTGCAATAAGGGATGAACTGAAACAGGTCACGAACGGCAAAGAAAAGGTGGGAAAGTAAGTTGCAAGTAATTTAAAAGGAAATCCAAGTCTATTATGAATGTATAATTAGTGAAATTATACATAGGGCAGCACGGTAGCACAAGTGGATAGCGCTGTGTCTTCACAGCACCAGGGTCCCTGTCTGTGCGGAGTCTGCACGTTCTCCCCTTGTCTGCGTGGGTTTCCTCCGGGTGCTCCGGTTTCCTCCCACAGTCCAAAGACGTGCAGGTTAGGTGGATTGGCCATGCTAAATTTCCCTTAATGACCAAAAAGGTTAGGGGGGTTATTGGGTTACGGGGATAGGGTGGAAGTGAGGGCTTCAGTGGGTTGGTGCCGACCCGATGTGCCGAATGACCTCCTTCTGCACTGTATGTTTTATGAAATGATGGGTGGGCCGAAAGGACCAAAAATACTTTCTTGAGAAGGCAAGGGGCATGGCTAAAGAACTAAATGAGTATTACGTATCTGCCCTCACCAACCAATACCACAATAAAGAAGTAGGTGACAGTAGAGAAATGATGTAAGATAAAAATAAAAAGGTGGTACATTAAAAGGTCGGGAGTGTTCAAAGTAGAAAAGTCACCTGGTCTGGATGAGATACATCCTAGTTTGTTGAGGGAATTCAGGTTGGGAATGGTGGATGTTCTGACCGCAATGTTCTGATCCTCCTTTGGAAATGAGAGCGGTATTTTAAAGGATTGCAAATGCTGCATCCGTGTTCGAAAAAGGGAAGTGCGATAAACCCAGCAACGAAAAGCTGTTAGCCTGACAAGGAGATGGGAAATAATCAGAATAAACTTTAACTGGAACTTAAAAAATATTAATAAAGGTAGGTCGATTTGTTAAAGGTAAATCATATTTCACTAACTTGATTGTGTTCTTTGGTGAAGCAAAGGAGTGATTGATGATGGTAGTTGCAGTTGATTTGTATATGTGGACTTTCAAAAGGCATTTGATGAAGAACCACATAATGAACTTGTTAGCACAATGGTAGTCCATGGAACTAAAGGGACAGTAACTTCATGGTTTCAAAACTGGACAGTAAGGGAAAAGTAATGGTGTTTTTTTGTTTCTAGACTGGAGGGTGGTGTACCTATTGTCTCCTAGTTTGTATTGGGACCATTTCCCTTTATGATAAATGTTAATGATCTGGACTTGGGTACTCGTATATTTTCAAAGAATGCAGGTGACTTGAATCTCAGAAATGCAGGAAACTGTGAGGAGGATAGTGACATATTTCAAGAGGACACGATGAAATAGGCAAAATTGGGGCAGATGAAATTTAACGCAGAGAAGTGTGAAGTGATCCATTTCAATTGGAAGAATAGGAAAAGTCAAGATACACCAAATGGGATTTTAAAGGGAGGGCAGGAACAGAGAGACCTGGGATTATACCCATACAAGTCACTGAAGTTGGCAGGACAAGTTGAGAAGCCTATAAAATTAGCATTCAGAATCCTCGACTTTTAAAATGTGGGCATAGAGTACAAAAGCAAGAAGATTTGACGTTGTGTCACATCTTTATAAACCACTGATTAAGTCACAGTTGGACCATTGTGACCAATTCTGAGTACCACACTTTAGGAAATACGTCAAGGTCTTGGAGAGGGCTGAGTGGATTTTCCATGGTTCCATGGATGAAAAATGTCTGTTACATCGAGACTCGAGGCTCTTCTCATTAGAACAGAGAAGGTTAAAGGGAGATTTGATAGAAGCAATCAAAATTATGACAGGTTTTGATAAGAGTAAATGAGAAGAAACTATTTTGAGTAGCACAAGACTCATTGATGTGTGGACACAAATTTAAGGTAATTGACAAAATAACCAGAGGTGGCATCAGGAGGAAAACATGTAGCAATGGTTATGATCTCGAATGTATTGCCTGAAAGGGTATTAGAAAATTCAATAACTTTAAAAAGGAAACTTGGTAAATGCTTAATTGGAGGAAAGAATTGTAGGATTATTGGGAAAGAGCAGGGTAGTGGAACTAATTGCACAGCTTTCAAAAAGCTGGCACCGACATGATGGACTGAATGGCCTTATTGTACCATTGTAAAATTCTTTGGGTGGAGTTTAATGCCCTCCCTCGAGATGAGTTAATGTGGGGGTCATTTAATCAGGAGAGAAGATACGGGGTAAAGATCCCGCAGCCTTGCCTCCTCTACCCGAATTAAGTCTGGCCTTGCCGTCCTGATGCCAACTGAGACCCCTAATGTCACTTCATTGGCAATTGATGCTGACCTCTGGGCTTCATGCAGCTGCTGCATGTTCAGCCAGTTGTGGAGGGGGAGCTGCCATGCAGAGAACCTGAAATGGGAACTTCAAACCCCTATGAGGTTTGCTTGTAAGCTCCCAGGGGGTCCCTCATTGTCAAATGCTCATCCTGCTGAGAGCCAGTAATGCCAGCACCGTGACCCCCATTCCGTCCGCACTCGCCTGTGGCCTGGGTCTCACACTGATCCTGGGCCACTTGATGGATATATTGCCAGCTGCTACCATGGGGCGCTTCCCGCAATGTAGAGCTGTAGGCCTTTGACTAACCAGCAGCTCTCATGGGCTGGTCATTGATCCTAGGGAAGGACTGCCCTGGCCAATTAAGCACCAAAGAAGCACTTAGCTCTGTGGGTCTTCCCCAAAGGAGGTGTTGCAGGTCGCCAGTTCTCTAGCTGGTGGGTTGTACCCCCTTCACCTAGATTAAATTCCACCCTGTGAAAGAAATAGATAGGAGGCTGTAGACGGCAGAATGGATGGTGAGGTGTGTAATGTTCTTGTCAGCTGGCCTGATTTATACTACACTTGTAGCTAAAGCAATAAACAATTTATTAACAATCACTGTGGGTAAGCTATATACAAAACAATAGATGAATGACAGTAATATAAAGCACAAGCAACCTCTCCAGCTTCCTCCAGCCAGTCAGGGACCACCAGACTCTAACATTCACATATATAGTGAGGCTTCTAGTGGTCAGTCGGTGAATTACAACCATGGTATCACGACAAGGTGAGCAGAGGTGTAGCCACCTGGGGTGGCCACTGCCCAACACAAAATGGAAGATTGCAAGGAATGCAGGGAAAATGGACATGTTGTAAAGCAAGCAGCTTGCAAAGCGATTGTATATTGGGACGGCTGCAGAAACCAGTTTTGACTGCTGCAGAAACCAGACAGCACTGCGAAAAGAAACCAGTTAACATACTAATGAGGCGATACCGGGCGATCCCCAGATACAATGGAAACAATTTAAACACAGATCTATACATTCAATGGAAGGCCAGACCTTTCGGCGCCAGAGAAGCCCAAAACAATAAGTCCCAAGAACCGCCCCAGCGACCGAGGAACTGCCCCATGATTGGGGGGTTCAAACATATCGATTGGGAAGAGACCCAATCGATTCCAAGCAGGTAAGGGAGTCCGCCCAAAGGGGCGCGGATCCCCTGGGACCTATAAAAGACAGGTCCCACACATGGTTCAGTCTTCTGATCCAGCCTTCGGACAGCAGCCACCAACAAGTAAGTGCCTCACAACGATCGCTACCAGAGATAGGCACTCCTGACCCCTTTTTAATTGATACCAACCTGAAGTCTGCAGACCAGAGCAGAGCAAGAGGCCTTGTTCCCTGACCCAGCAGTTCCTTCGAGATAAGTATTAGTTTTAGCGGTAGGAATAAGTTTAATCCTTTTAGCGCAGGGGTGGGCAAACTACGGCCCGCGGGCCGCATGCGGCCCGCCAAAGGTATTTCTGCGGCCCACCAAGTCATTAAAAAAAAAAAAAAATTTTTTTTAAAAATTTTTTTTTTTTTTAAATTTTCTTTTAAGGTTAATGGGGGAGGGCTGTTGGGTTACTTACTGGTATAGGGTGGATACGTTGACTTGAGTAGGGTGATCATTGCTCGGCACAACGTCGAGGGCCGAAGGGCCTGTTCTGTGCTGTACTGTTCTATGTTCTATATGAGGCGCCCAGAATCATAACCGGGTGAAGTAATTATTTTACTTAATATACTATGCAGCCCTTTGTGAATTGTGAATTTCTGAATGTGGCCCTTGCACGGAAAAGTTTGCCCACCCCTGTTTTAGCGTGTGCATGGGTAGTGTTTGGACTTACTAATTGGTGTACGGTTTTATTGCTTTGAACTTCACCTTGAAGCTTGTGGTGGTGTCTTAACGACACCTGGCGACTCCAGAGCTTAGAACAGAAACAGAGCCAAATTGAGTGTTAAGCACACTCACCCAGAACGACCAACATTTAGTGGCGACTCTGGTGGGACTCGATTAGAAGTGGCTCCCCACTCCGAGAGAACCCAGAAATTTGAATTGGAAATCCAATTGGGAAAAGGAAAACCACAAGTGTTCAAGGAGTTCAAATCAATAGTCATAATTCGGAAGTGTGATTTTGCATGCGTAACTAACAGGGTTGTAAGGTTAAACTGAGAGATTTTTGTTGCGTCAAACTGTCGGGAGTTTTATAATCGGAACATAGCGAAAGCCGTACCCGTATTTAAAAGCATTACCTGATCATCCCTTATTCCAAATTAAAGAGAGAAAGAGGAAATGGCCATGCAGGCAATGGAACACCTCATGAACCCAGAGCAGTTCGTGGTCGCAGCGACCAGCAGTAGTCGAGTAGGCCAGTGTCCCGTATGGGAGCTGGAACTCAGGAAATATCTCAAAGGGAAAGGATGGCCCCTTTGGAGTGAGTTTTGTGTGAATGAGGAGACAGGTCCCGGGAGTATAGGACATACTTGGTGGGAGAACCTTTCTCAAATTCACAAGAAGAATTTAAGTAAAATACGCAAGCCGATGGCAATTGTGTCCTGCTTGGCACAATTGCGAGGCACAGAGGAGGTCGTTCGGACGCTCCGAGCAGAATTAGAGGAAAGGAATAGGATGAGCAAAGTGGATGTCAGGGACATCGAAAAGGAAAACCTAGAGTTAAGAAGGAAGCTGGCAGAGAAGGATAGAGAGGTGGATGATGCCAAGAGGGCACATCAGTCCTGTCTAGCCCATCTGAGCAGTTCCCAAACCCAATATGAAAAAGCCTATCAAGATGTGCAGTCCTGATAAGAGAAGAGTCAAAAAAGCAGGTAGAGGCACTGCAAAGGCAATGCTCTGACCTAAAGGCAGCTTTAAGAGCACTCCATGCTGTCACCACTGAGCAAAGGCAAAGCACAGTGGATCACGCAAAGTGTAGGAAGCAGATTGCAGAGCTGCAATCTCTGCTTTCCATACAGAATGGGTTCCAAAGCACCTTTGGAACACAGTTAGATGAGGAAAATGTCCCAGATTGGCAAGAATTGAGCGAGACAGCACAGCGCTATGTTCAGGGAACATGTGCGCCAGCAGCGCAACAGAAAAGGAAAGCACCCCAACCCCCCCACAGATCAGATAGCACCCGCACCTATGAACCCAGTCACCACCCAAAGAAAGGCAACCACAGAAGGCGAACCCGACATCACCTACACCACCCCCTTAACTGTAACACAACTCAGGGACGCGTGTGAGAAAATTACCCCGTTCCTCCCCACTGCAGACCCCCACTAATTTTTCGCAAAAGTGAAACAGCAGGCTACCATGTACGGCCTGGATGAGCGATAGCAAGTGAAGCTCACAGTTTTGAGTTTAGACTCATCGGTAGTTGCAGCCCTCCCCGACCCACAGAACGTTGGAGGAGGCACACTAGAGGAGATGCATACATCTATTTTAGACGCGATAGGGTACAATAGAGGAGACTCGGTCGAAGGCCTAAATAGGTGTAGGCAGAAAAGGACCGAGCACCCCACAGCATTCGCAGGAAGGCTGTGGATTCATTTCATTGCCGTTTTTGGTGATTTAGACCGAGCGCATTTAACCCGCGATAATATGGTTAAATGGACCCGCACCATAATCTCCCATGCCACAGATGCAGGACAGAATGTCTGCAGTAGTTATGACCCCTCAGAAGAGGCCCATAATGAAAAATGGGTTTTGAAAAGATTGTCCCGCGCTTGGGAGCAATCTGTCCAAGGCAAAGTAAAGGTAAAGACCCCAGAAGAAGCTCAGCTGCAGCAGACATACAGGCAGTAAGAGTGCACCAAAACCCCGCATGGGTAAATGAAGGAAAGAACAGCCCCCCACAGAAGTCGCAGGAATGTTACAACTGCGGACAGTTAGGACATTTTGCAAGGGAATGCAACGGCCCACAGAGATCTCAGAGAGGCCAGCAGACAGGCATTCTAAACAGGAACAAAGCTAAGCCTATCCACAGTATAGGGACGCAGTCAGGACAGACCAATGTGGACGGAACGGACTGACGGTGTTCGGGCTCCCCCACTTGGGTCTGTGACACCCTCTGGGACCGATCCGGAAGGCCGGTTGTCACAGCAAAGATTAGAGGGAAGCCCATAGAATTACTTTAGGACACAGGAGGGTCCCGCACAACAATCAATTCCACAGGCAGACACGTGGCCCACCACATCCACAATTACACTCAGCGGATTTATACTCGCAGGTCACTCGCAGCAGGGACACATTACAGCCCCTGTATCAATTCAGCTAGGGAACATCTCCACCAGACACCCCATTGTTTTAGTTAATCTGCCCCACACAGCAGAACACATACTGGGTATTGATTTTATGAATGCCCATTTGCTAGTCACCGGCACGACTGCGGCAGAATGACTGGACAAGTTCAAGTTACTGGATCTGACCCGAGACCACAGAGACAGTACCGATTTCCCCTAGAAGCAGAGGGAGAAATTGGAAAGGTTATAGAGATCTTATTAGAGCAGGGTGTACTTAGGACAGTAGCCTCAACTAATAATGCACCTATTTGGCCAGTGAGGAAGCCCGACGGATCATGGCGTCTGACCATTGATTATCGGGAACTCAACAAAGTAACCCCAGCAGTAGCCCCCATGGTAGCTACAAGTCCCGAGACCATGCTCAAGCAGGGACTCCACTCCAAATATTTCACGGTATTGGACATTAGCAATGGCTTCTGGATTGGATTGGATTGGATTGGATTGGATTGGATTGGATTTGTTTATTGTCACGTGTACCGAGGTACAGTGAAAAGTATTTTTCTGCAATCAGCTCAACAGATCATTCAGTACATGGAAGAAAAGGGAATTAAACCAAATTCAAGAAAATACATGAGAATGCATAATAGGGCAACACAAGTTATACAATGTATACATAAGCATTGGCATCGTTTGAAGCATACAGGGTGTAGTGTTAATGAGGTCAGTCCATAAGAGGGTCATTTAGGAGTCTGGTGACAGTGGGGAAGAAGCTGTTTTTGAGTCTGTTCGTTCGTGTTCTCAGACTTCAGAATCTCCTGCCCAATGGAAGAAGTTGGAAAAGTGAGTAAGCCGGGTGGGAGGGATCCTTGATTATGCTGCCCGCTTTCCCCCGGCAGCGGGAGGTGTAGATGGAATCAATGGATGGGAGGCAGGTTCGTGTGATGGACTGGGCGGTATTCATGACTCTCTGAAGTTCCTTGCGGTCCTGGGCCGAGCAGTTGCCATACCAGGCTGTGATGCAGCCCGATAGGATGCTTTCTATAGTGCATCTGTAAAAGTTGGTAAGGGTTAATGTGGACATGCCGAATTTCCTTAGTATCCTGAGGAAGTTCTGGTCAATCCCATTGGCAAAAGCGTGCCAGTACAAATTTCCCTTCACATTTAAAGGACAGCAGTATACGTGGACATGCCTACCACAAGGATTCCACAATTCCCTCTCCATTTTCCACAGACAGCTGGCAAATGGACTAGCCAAATTTTCCCGACCCGAATGTCTGGTACAGTATGTGGACGACCTATTACTGCAGACAGACAGACAGACACCAAGGCAGAGCACATCACGCTTCTGGCCGAGCTCCTGGAAATTTTACTAGAGATTGGATGTAAAGTTAACCCCAGAAAGGCCCAAATATTAGAGAATCAAGTGATGTATTTGGATACAGTCATCATGCATGGCAAACGCGAGATCGAGTTCAAAAGGATTGAATCGATTGTCAAATTGCCCCTTCCCCAGAATGTTTCAGCCCTCCGGTCGTTTTTAGGACTGGTTGGGTACTGTCAGAACCATATCCATGGTTTTGCGACAAAGGCAGCCCCACTCTCAGACCTCCTTAAGAAAGGAGCCCCTTGGGAATGGCTTCCGCAGCATACAGAGGCTGTGGAAGAGTTAAAGAAGGCCCTTAGCGCAGCACCCGCGCTACAAGTTCCAGACCAACTCTCTCCCTATGCAATAGAGGTAGCTAGCACCGATCTGACCCTCTCAGCCGTGCTCCTTCAGGAACGGCACGAGCAGCTACGACCAGTGGCTTATGCCTCCAGACTTTTAGACCCCGTAGAACAAGGATTTTCAACCTGCGAGAGGCATCTACTAGCAGTTTTTTGGGCAGTTCAGTACTTCTTGTACATTACCGGACTTAATCCCATCACCATTTTGACCGGGTACACCCCCACACAGTTACTTTTAGACGGTCGACTGAAGAACGGTTCAGTGAGCCAGATAAGAGCAGCTAGGTGGACACTACTGTTACAAGGATGGGTCATAACAGTTAAACGGACCAAAACACACACATTTTTAGCGGACAACCTCCAATATCCAGGACAACCCCATGAATGTGAGATTGTAGCACCCCTACACAATACAGGACCCTTCATTGCAAAGACGCCCCCCAGGAAGATAGGGAATTCAAGCCAGAGCCCCCAGCGCACAGACACGTGTGCCCCATTGAAAATATATGTGGACGGTTCATCCACAGTTTTAGATGGAGAACGCATCACTGGATGCGGGATTTATGTTGAGGATGCGCAGGGTCACGCACGAGAAGAAACTGCATTAAAATTACCAGGTCACTTAGGCGTGCAGGCAGCAGGGCTTGCGGCCATTGCATATATAGTGGACCACCCAGATTCGTTCCCCAGCCCAGCAGACATATATTTGGACAGCTTATATGTCTGTAACAGCCTGACTGATTTTCTACCCCTGTGGAGGACAAGAGGTTTTGTCTCCGCAGACGGGAAGCCCCTTCCATCAGCTCCATTACTCCGCCATATCCTAGAGAAGGCAAAGGATAGGACGTATGGCATAATTAAAGTTAGAAGTCACCGTAAATCATCCCCCCCTGGAAATGTAAAAGCCGACGCACTGGCAAAAGCAGGTTCCAGGTGAGGTCACCTTTGGACACCCCCAGCTAGCGCACCAGCTCGCGCCCCTGTGAGTGCAGTTCAGGTCTCACAGACAGACATCAAAGATTTAGTACAGGCACAGAAGCAGGACGAAAATCTCCGGGAGATTTTTAAAGGAAACTTTGTGGCCCAGTACGATAGATTCAAACACGCTTTGACCACACATGAGGGTGTGATCATTAAAGATAAATTGTATGTGGTTCCTGAACAGGACAGGAATCAAATGATTGCCTTATTCCATGACAGTCATGGACACCAAGGGATCGACCCTACCACAAGACACCTTAGACAACTCTGTTGGTGGCCCAACTTACGACAAGATGTAATCCACTATATTGAGAATTGTTTAATTTGTGCACAGAATAACCCGGAGAGGTATTCAAAGAAGGCACAACTCAGCCACACTCGCCCCGTTAATGGCCCCTGGACAAACCTCCAGGTCGATTTTATAGGACCATTGCCCCCTTGCAGGAATGGCTATAAATATGTTCTGGTGGTCATAGATACCTTTACCAAATGGGTAGAGGCATTCCCTTCACGCACCAACACAGCAAAGACAGCTGCAAAGATCCTGACCCACCACATCTTTACGAGATGGGGTCTCCCCAGAAGTATAGAGTCAGATCAGGGATCTCACTTTACAGGACGGGTCATGAAGAACATCCTGACCATATTCGGAATAAAACAGAATTTCCACATTGCGTATCACCCCCAGTCAAGCGGGATAGTAGAACACATGAATCGGACCCTAAAATCGACCCTTAGGAAGATGGTACAGGAGAACAATTCGACTTGGGATTCAGTGCTCCCATTCGCACTAATGTTTATCTGAAATATAGTTTCATCATCTACAGGTTTCACCCCACACACACTCATGACCGGACGCCCTATGAAAGGATCATAATTCCTTTTAGGACTGGACATGACCAGCCCAGAGGTGACGGCTCTCACACACGAGAAAGCAGTCAAAGAATTAGTTGAAACTGTGAGGTCTGCACAGTTAGCAGCCGCAGTAACATTGGGAAAATGACGAAAACAGAGCAGGGCCTGTTTCAACAAGAATGTACACCCCACAGAATTTCAGGTTGGGCAACAGGTTATTCTATCTGTTTATAACCCCATCACGTTTTTGGCTCCTAAATTTTCCGGCCCGTACTCAATTTCGGACAAAATCAGCCCCTCAGTATATAGGATAAAGTACCCCAACGGTAAGACTGCGTGGTTTCATGTTAACCAACTAAAGGCTTATGGAACACAGTCAAACCACTCGCACCATGTCCTGCTGGATGCAGCAGAACGCCTCGCCCCGCCCACAAGAGACACATTTCCACCCTCCCCCTCACAGACCAGTTCCTCATCGGACTCAACCTCAACTCCGCCCACTGACTCCAAACCACGCCCCGGAACGCCCACAAGCTGCCACAGCAGAGACAGTGACAGTGACTGTGAAACTGAGGACAGCCACAGCACTCCACCCTACAGCCCCCACTACAGCGACTACGACCCCGACTCCAGTGACCCCATGGAGATCACCTACATAAAAAATCCGGACCCACACCTACACCCACCACCCAACACTGACGACCCCGACAACGTTCCTTTAATTTTAGACCCCACGATTTGGCACAGGGACAATTCTTGGCGACTTAACCGCAATGACGAGAGTGACCCCCGGTCACACAATGCAAAGATTGCATGCCTGATCCATACAAGGGTATGGGATCTGGGAGAAGAGGAGGACTTGATGTCTGACTCCCAACACGGCAACCCCTTTGCGACCCTGTTCGCAGAGAATGAGGAGAAGTGAGGTGTCCAGATGATGTGAAAAGAGGAACCGCTTGAGAGAAGCGCTGTCCTTTCTGTTGGAACCTGCATGGATGTTTGTTTGTTTGTATGTTAAATGTTTGATTTGGAGATTGGCCACTTACTTTTCAGCTGAAAAGCTTGTGACCACCTCACATGCACGTTAGTTTGTCCGCCGAAATTTCGGAGAACTTCACTCAATTGAAATGTCCTCTGCAGAACCGACAATGTTCATGGCTTGTCTTCTGTTTACAGATGTTGGAGCATCTTGGCCCCTCCCCTTTTTTTAGGTGCCCCTCTATTCTGGGAATAGAGGCTGCAATTCCATATGACTACATTCTTGCCCGTTCATTTCAGGTTGCTCAGGCAGTGGAGAAATGGCATTGAGGACCCGCCCTGTCTGAGGACCCCCCTTTGGTCAGCTAAGCTTGGGTACAGCACAGCATGCCCTACCTGGGGATCCCATACAACTCTTACCCGTCGCGGCCCATACGCAACTCATTCGACCTTTTCGTTTCTAAACTTTGTTTTCATTTTGTTTAAGGTAGCCCTTCGGCCGCCATCCCATATGCTATTTACATCCAGGAACATTCGAATGGTAAATCTCAAAACCTGCGAGATGGCTCGCAGTGGCAAAGTTGTTAGGTGTATGTCTGGTCCTAAATTCGCTTTTGAAAAAAAAATGAGGGGAGTCACAGGGTGTGACTTGGCCATTCATTTAAGGGACAATTGGAATGCGAGGACAGATACACTAACATTACAGGTATTAAATGAATTATTGACAGATACTATGCTTGATCCCATAGCTTTCGAACGTTCGAAGGAAGGATCAGAGCAAGATCAGCAATACAAAAGGACAGAAGGAAGAGAAGGAAGAAGACCACGATGAAGAACTACATGCTTTTAGTTACAGCTTTTGTATTTTTGCGTGCGGACGCAAACCATTTTTCCCCTATGACCCCCGCCGTTAATGTTTCCCACACACCGACTTCTCAAAGCCCAGTAATGAACAGCAAGGACCAGACCTGGTGCACAAAATTCATGAACTGGTACTCACTTTCGTACGTCATTGAATCACTTTTGGTGATTGCAGTTCTCTGCATCATAGTGCAGACCCTCCGGTTAAGAAAATGGAGAAGGAGAGCCTCCCGCTCTTGCGCCTCAACCATTTACAGAGTTCAATCCCCTATTTTCGGATTCCACCAATCCCCCCAACCCCTTGATGTATAATAAAAGATTTAATTTTAATACGATCTGTAAATAAAGATTATTGCGGATGTATTATAATGTTCTGCATTCGACTGCCGAGTCAGAAAATGAAATGTAAAGATACTGTTGTATGAATGAGTAAGGGTTTAGAATGTTATAGGTTGTTTTAAATGTGAGATGAGAATAGTTTATTGCGATAGCTAGAGGTTCCCGATTCAAATTGGTAATGCATGTCCCCTTTGACATAGCGCCAATCAGAAAATGTTAGTTAAAATTTTTTTGCCATAGTTGAGGAAAGAATAGAAGCCATGGAACTCGCTGATGTCAGGGAACACAAAGACACCAAACTTGGGTGATCCTTCATGATTTCTCATGAGGATCACAAGGAGGGAGTGTAGCCACCTGGGGTGGCCACTGCCCAACACAAAATGGAAGATTGCAAGGAATGCAGGGAAAATGGACATGTTGTAAAGCAAGCAGCTTGCAAAGCGATTATATATTGGGACGGCTGCAGAAACCAGTTTTGACTGCTGCAGAAACCAGACAGCACTGTGAAAAGAAACCAGTTAACATACTAATGAGGCGATACCGGGCGATCCCCAGATACAATGGAAACAATTTAAACACAGATCGATACATTCAATGGAAGGCCAGACCTTTCGGCGCCAGAGAAGCCCAAAACAATAAGTCCCAAGAACCGCCCCAGCGACTGAGGAACTGCCCCATGATTGGGGGGTTCAAACATATCGATTGGGAAGAGACCCAATCGATTCCAAGCAGGTAAGGGAGTTCGCCCAAAGGGGCGCGGATCCCCTGGGACCTATAAAAGACAGGTTCCACACATGGTTCAGTCTTCTGATCCAGCCTTCGGACAGCAGCCACCAACAAGTAAGTGCCTCACAACGATCGCTACCAGAGATAGGCACTCCTGACCCCTTTTTAATTGATACCAACCTGAAGTCTGCAGACCAGAGCAGAGCAAGAGGCCTTGTTCCCTGACCCAGCAGTTCCTTTAAGATAAGTATTAATTTTAGCGGTAGGAATAAGTTTAATCCTTTTAGCGTGTGCATGGGTAGTTATTATAATTGTATTATAATAAACTCAGTTGTTTGGAATTACTAATTGGTGTACGGTTTTATTGCTTTGAACTTCACCTTGAAGCTTGTGGCGGTGTCTTAACGACACCTGGCGACTCCAGAACTTAGAACCGAAACAGAGCCAAATTGAGTGTTAAGCGCACTCACCCAGAACGACCAACAGAGGAAAAGCAGTGACGGGCAGTTAAATCATCAGAAGTACTGAAAAGGGAGTGAAAAGACTGGATGAGAGTGAAAGAGGGAGAGGATGAATGGCAATGAAGTGGAGAAGGCTGCTGGAAAAGGGTAATATGACTGCTCTTAATGCACCTACACTTCAACTGTGAAAAGTTCAGACAAGATGTGTGTAAGAGCATAACATTTTATTTGAATATATGCAGGTGATGAATATGAAAATGCACATTTGCAGCATTGACACAACATTGCTAATTTCAAATAAATCAGAACTCAGTTCCTGTGTGAATGTTTCTTCCGAACTGAGATGCATTTTTTTTGCACGGCTTTTGAACTTCTTGCCATGCAACATTGACTAGCACAGTGGGTAGCACTGTTGCTTTACAGCACCAGGGTCCCAGCTGCGATTCCCGCTTGGGTCACTGTCATGTGCGGAGTCCGTACATTCTCCATGTGTCTGCGTGGGTTTTCTCCAGGTGCTCCAGTTTCCTCCCACAAGTCCCGAAATACGTGCTGGTGGGTGAATGTGACATTCTGAATTCTCCCTCTGTGTACCCGAACAGGTGCTGGAATGTGGTGACTATGGGCATTTTCACAATGACTTCATTGTAGTGTTAATATAAGCCTACTTGTGACAATAATAAAGATTATTATGACTATACTTAGTGTTGAAGAGGGTCAAGGATGGCACAATACCATGCCTGCACCACCTCCAACATGACTTCCAGTGTTCTCACACGATGTGGAGCAATCATACCTGCACCTTGTGGATTATACGGTTTTATATTTGTTTCCTATATTTTGCACGAAGCTGATCTCCAAATTGAACCATTTTCTGTTCTTAGAAAGTGTAAGGGAAGCTTCAATATTCTACACTTGCATTTATATTTCCTAAATCCTCTGGACTCTCGATGCAAATGCAAGAAATTCAGGAACAGGAGGAGTTTATTTAGCTCCTCGAGTCTGCTTCACCATTCAATGATCCCTTAATACTTCTGGTTGACTAAAATCTATCAATTTTAGTTTTACATTTAACAATTGATCTAAATTGGATTATTCTTTGCAGAAGAGATTTCTGAACATCTACCATCCTTTGCACGAAGAAGAGATTCCTAATTTTACTCCTGAAAGATCTGGCTCTAAATTTTAGGCTATGTCCCTGTAGGATGTAACCTTCTAGCCTAACAGATTATTCGATTGGTATAGCAAGTGCTCAGGGTGCAACATGGAATGTTGGCATTTATTGCAAGGAGAGTGGAATATGAAATAGGTGAGTTACTGCAGATGCAGAGGGCTTTAGTGAGACCACATCTGAAACACAGTGCAGTTTTGGTCTCTGAAGATTTGAAAAAAGATAAATGGGCATGATCCAATGAAGAAATTCTAAATGTGGTAGCAAGCAGGAATTGTCGAGTGTTTCCTGATGGGCGACCCGGCGAGGCCATCATGGGTAACTTACATTAATTAGGGCACATAATTAGTCCACACAGGTTTCACGCCAGAACTGGTTGTCTCGCCAGCTGATCCGCCTGGACCGCGCTCAGCAGCTCCCCGCTAACAAGGGGGAGCAGCTCTTAAACCAATCCTGTAGAGCAAACCCCAGCAGCACACAGCCATGCCACCGTGCAGACCAGCCCCAAGTTTCGGTGATGCCGACCTGGCCCGACTGTTGTAAGTGGTGCAGTCCAGACCGGATACCCTTTTTCCCCCAGTGGGTCGGACGGTCAGCTAGTGCAGCTTGGGAGGCAGAGGCAGTGGCCGTCAGCGCAGGGAGTAAACCAGAAAGACTGCCACTCAGTGTTGTAAAAGTTCGGGCTGCATGAGTGAGTTGGCATCGGCCCCTGGCACTAGTCCCGCCTGTCACCCCTGGCTGCGCTACCAGTGGTGGCACCGTCAGGGATGGCACCGCACCACCACCCCCTACCAAGCACAATACCGCACCTGTGCCCCAGCACATCCTGACACCCACCTGTACACCCCACCCATGCCCAGCAGCAGCACTCACGCCTGACCCCCGCCATAGCCTGGATCACAGTACACAGCTGGGTCCCGTTCAGATGCTGAGCCTCTGGACCTGGTTGTCCCGGAGCTGATGCAGATGCTAGGGTGCGGTTGTGAGATTCAGAGGAGGATGTCAGAGATATTCCAGTGGGTCCCGATTGGAGGAGTCCCAAAGGCTATGGGTGCCACAGGTGACGCCGACAAAGCGTATCACGGAGGCCAATACTGCTAGGGTGGCGACTGCAGTGGAGCATCACACCAGCACCATGGGTGGTGGTGTCCAAGGCTTTGCTCAGTCATTGATGGCCATGGCTGAGGGCCTCGACAGCATGTCCCTGTCACTTGGGGACATGTGCCAGAATCAGGGGGACCTTGTGGAGGCGCTGTGGTCCATGTCCGAGTCTCAGAGCATGTCCCAGTCGCTGAGAACATTTTTTGGACACTGAGGGCAATTTAGCATGGCCAAATGCAGATGCAAGTGGACATTGGCGAGGCACTGCAAAGTGCGGCCCGGTCACAGAGGGGCATCAATACCATGGTGCAGATAATGGGGAGCCGCCAGAGCTAGCAGATCCAGTGCTGGTTTAGCACAGGGCTAAATCGCTGGCTTTGAAAGCAGACCAAGGCAGGCCAGCAGCATGGTTCAATTCCCGTACCAGCCTCCCCGAACAGGTGCCGGAATGTGGCAACTAGGGGCTTTTCACAGTAACTTAATTTGAAGCCTACTCGTGACAATAAGCAATTTTCATTTCAGATGATGTAGGGGCCTCTCCATTATTCTTATTATTACTATAAAGGATGTTTCCAGGAAGTCTGAATTTAAAGGAACAGAGGAACCTGGAAATCAAACAGGGTATTGTTAATTGAAATCACAGACAGAGCTGAGAAGGAGTTGGCTAGAAAGAAGCCAGAAACATCTGAAGTGATTCTAAAGTTTGTGACTGGATCTCAGGTGCTTGTGTAAAAGCATTCAAAACGAAGGAATCCTAAAAGGAGAGCTGAAAACCCAAAGGCAAAATTCTTCTTAAAATAGTAGCGAGGAAGCCATGTTTGAAAGGATAGTTAGAAAACTTGAAGGCGGATCCTTGATAAAAGCAGCTGAGGGAAAGAGTTGTTTGAAAGAATATCTTAAAGCTTATCCTTTTCAGAGTGGTATTTGGAAACATTTGTGCGACGATCATTTGACAAATCTGAGGAGAAATCCATGGAAGAATTATTTGGTTTCAGAGTGGGGTGTTGTCTGACCAGAGTCAGCCTGTTGGTTACTTGGACTGTGTTTATTGAGTACATTATAGCATCAGATACTGTGTAACCTTTGATAGCTTTAAAATCTGTGTATGTTTGTGAAGATAAGGGGGAATGAAGGAGTATTGTATTATAATCAAACATTTCATGTTTAACAAATGTTTTTTGTTATTGTTAAAAACTAATTGGCATTCCCAAGACTCTGTTTCCTTAAAAAAGTAAAATATACAAGCCAGGGTTCTATTCTGGGATCTTCCTGTCCAATTATAATATCAACTGAGATTGTAGCAAGAGTGGAGGAACTTGCAGGATTCAAAATGTGGAGAAAGAATTGTTGGATGTTGATTAGTAACAAAAACATGGGAAGCAAGTTGCTGGATGCTGAATAGTAAAATTTGGGAAGCACGGTAGCATAATGGTTAGCACAGTTGATTCACAGCTCCAGGGTCCCAGGTTCGATTCCTGGCTTGGGTCACTGTCAGTGCTGAGTCTGCACGTTCTCTTTGTCTGCGTGGGTTTCCTCCAGGTGCTCTGGTTTTCTCCTACAGTCCAAAGATGTGCGGGTTAAGTGGATTGGCCATGCTAAATTGCACTTAGTGTCCAAAAAATGTTAAGTGGGGGTTACTGGGTAGATACGTGGAGGGTGCTCTTTGTAAGGGCCAGTACAGACCCGATGGGCCGAACAGCCTCCTTCTGCACTGTAAATTCTATGATTCTATGTTCTGGGTTTTAGTGTTAAAAGGTGAGGTCCGTGAGTCCTTAAAAAACAGAGGAAGTGGAGGTCGTGAGGTACTAGACATAGGAATTGAAATTCCTGTGGGGTATATTGTACCGGTTAGAATTTAAACTAGCGTTGGAAATTGCAAAGGGTTCTCTAAAGATGGAAGATGTAATTCTGACTGGTTCTCAGGAAGCAACCAAGAGTTGGCAGATACATTGGAGTTGGGATTGACTGCAGGGGTAAGGAAAGCTGATATTATTTAAAGTATCGCAAAACATTTAAAATTATACGTTTCGTCCAATAGACTCTGAAAGTTGAGACAATTGAATTGAGAGAAATAGAAATAATAATTAAGAAAATTAAGAAGCTTGAAATGCAGAAAAATGAAAGGGAAAGAACTCTGCAAAAGGAACTTGAAACGAGAAAACATGACATGGAAATGGAGAAATTAGCAAGGGAAGGAAGATATAAGGAGTGACACAGAGAATGTCAGTTTAAAAGTGGCACTGGAGGAGGTTGAAAAAGGATGTTGTTCCAGCCAAGAACCTGGTGGGAAATGTTTCACTGTCCCCAAGCTTGTCCAAAATTTCAGGAAAAGATATAGATGCATTCTTTACTTCTCTTGAAAAGATAGCTAAACAAATGAAATGGCCATTTGGTCATTACTTTTACAATATAGACTGGCAGCTAGGACAATGAGGTGCATGCGTCATTGACGGAAGAGATATCTGTAGATTATGACGTAGTAAAGAAAGCTATCCTTAGTGTGTATGAGTTGCTTCCTGAAGCTAATAGACAGAAATTTTGAAACATAAGAAAACTTATATTGAATTTGCGAGCGTAAAGTAAAATAATTTTGAACTGTTGGATACGGCGTTAGAGGTAAAGGGTCGTTCCTGTTCATTCCCTTATTTCCCCTTTCTTTTATTTTGCCGTTTCATTTTTGATCCATCGGTGACTAATGGACATGCATCTTAAAGTCAAACAGCAAAGAGGAGTGAGGAATTCAGAAGTTACTGTGGAGAACACGCTGCCTGTCTCTGCTAGCCTCTGCTAGTTTGAACAGGAGAACTCAGTCTTCTCGGCATCAGAGAGAGAGATGGGATGGGACTCGGTTCGATTGACTCGGGTGGTGGTCAACGAGTTGGCCAAAGGGCTGCACTCTGCCTGGTAACTGGTGGTGATTGGATCCTATACCATTGGGATGGTTTTCAAGAGAATTGAAGGAGCAGTTATTTTTTTTATTAATTTATGCGATGTGGGAATTACTGATTAGGCCAGCATTTATTGCCCATCCCTAGTTGCCCTTCAGAAGGAGGTGGTGAGTTGCTTTCTTGAACCGCTGCAGTACTTGAGGTGTAGGTGTAACCACTGTGCTGTTAGGGAGGGGGTTCCAGGATGAGTCCAAGTGACATGAAGGAACAGCAATATATTTCCAAGTCAGGGCGCTGATCACTTGGAGTGAAACCGTTAGGTGGTGGGGTTCCCAGGTATCTGCTGCTCTTGTCCTTCTAGATGGCAGTGATCGTGGGTTTGGAAGGTGCTGCCAAAGGAACTTTGGTGAGTTACTGCAGTGCATCTTGTAGATGGTACACACACTGTCACTGTTCGTTGGTGGTTGAAGGTTTGAATATTTGTGGAACGGGGAGTAATCAAGTGAGCTGCTTTGGCCTGGATGATGTCAAAATTCTTGAGTGTTGTTGGAGCTGCACCCATCTGGGCAAGTGGAAAGTATTATATTATACTTCTGCCTTGTGCCTTGTAGATGGTGGACAGGCTTTAGGGGGGGGGGGGGGGGGGGGGGGTCAGGAGTGAGTTACTCGCCATAGGACTCCTTGCCTTTGACCTGCCCTGGTAGCCATAGTATTAATATGGCTTAATATGGCTATTCCAATTCAGTTTCTGATCAATGGTAACGCCCAGGGTGTTGATTGTAGGGGATTCACTGATGGTAATGCCACTGAATGTCAAGGAGCGATAGTTAGATCCTCTCTTGTAGGAGATGGTCATTGCATGCCACTTGTGTGTCATGAATGTAACTTGGCACTTGTCAGCCCTAGCTTGGATATTGCCCAGGTCTTGCTGCATTTGGATATGGACTGCTTCATTATCTGAGAAGTCGTGAAGTCATGAACATTGTGAAGTCACCCGCAACCATACCCACTTCTGACCTTATGATGGAAGGGAGGTCATTGATGAAGCAGTTGAAGATGGTTGGGCCTAGGACACTACCCTAAGGAACTCCTGCAGTGATGTCCTGGAGCTGAGATGATTGACTTCCAACCCCACAACCATCTTCCTTTGTGCCAAGTATAATTCCAACCAATGGAGATTTTCCCCCCTGATTTCCATTCACTCCAGTTTAGCGAGGGCTCCTTGATACCAAACTCAGTGAAATGCGGCCTAGATGTCAAGGGGAATCGCTCTCACCTGACCGCTGGCTTTCAGCTCTTTTGTCCATGTTTAAACCTAGGCTGTAATGAGATCAGGAGCTGAGTGACCCTTGCAGAACCCAAGATACACAGAGATAAGGTCCTGCTTTGTCTCTCCCTCTCCAAAAAGGCTTTGAATGATGTATTTCTGAATCTGCAGATAATCTGAATGAATGAATGTACAAGGAAACCATTAGAGACTGCAAACAAAGAAAAGGAACTACTCTCTCTCCTCCGTGTTCTCTCCAGTGAGGCTGTGAGTGCTGCATTTCTGAAACTACATATTCCATTATAGTTCTTGTGATAAATAAACAGAAATTATGATTACATTTACAAACCTGGTGACTATAATTATTAGGCAGCCAAGGGCCAAAGACTTCAGGTATGTTTCTAAGAATTATTGATTAATTCACTTGTGTTATGACTCTGGGTCAAGTGGGGCTGTAATTGACCGTGCACTTGCCCATGATATCTTAATAGAGGGAAGATACAAAGTCCTTAGTGTGGTGATTTTTTGAGAAGAATTTAAATATTCACGTCCTTCAGTTATTAGAACTCATGTTGAGGAACAAAAAGTTAAAACTGCTAGATATTCAGCCGAACTAGCTGATGGAACTGCTCCATAGATTAAAGCCATGTTTTCATCATTCTTTTAAACCTGAAAAGGATAGAAGGTGGGAGGAAGAAAGGAAACCAAATAGTCAAGGAAGAGAAGACACAGTTGAGAATGGTCAGGTGATTTCACCTCAGATCAGAAAGGAACGTGTTGGGGGTGGAAGTGACGCTCAGGCATCTAAATGCTTCCATTGTAATAAATTGGAATACATGCAGGCAGATTATTGGAAACTAAATGGGAGACAAGTTGTAGGATTAGGAAAAGTAGCACAAGAGAACGAATGGCTGTTAAAACTGTAGCAGTGGTACAGGTGAAATATGTCCCACAGAATCTACGTGAAAGGGGGTTGGATCTCAAGATAGTTCAGAGAATTCTTTGAGTACTGGTGAAGAAAGACAGGTCATTTGACGTTCTGGATGTTCTGTTTCAAAGGAAGAAGTTTTCCCTTACTCCTCTTACAAAATAAGTAATAAATTAAAATTTTGAGTGATACAGGTGTGGTTTGTTCATTGATGGTGGCTGGTGATACAATTTGTATTCGAGAAAGTTTTATGAAGGAAAAGATATTAATAAGGGATGATCTGTTTCTTTATGTGAAGTTAATTTAAGAAGTAACTCTATAAATAGAATTGTTAGGTTGGGAAGAAATCCCAAATTACCCATTGGAGGGTTATATTTCATTCTAGGTAATGACATGGCTTGTGGAAACACCAATGCAACAACAACTTGTATTGCAGCAGATCATGTTGAAAAAGGCAAATTGGTGAGAACAGTTGAAAATCAATCATAAAAAGTGGAACACTAGAATGAGGTCTTAAACTGTCTAAAGGATAAACTTGGAAATGCAAACTTAACAAAGGTTGGTCTTCAATTAAAGCTTGATGAATTTTAAGGATCAGAAGTATCGATGAAGTATCATGGAAAATATCTTCAATAGGAAAAGTAATTGCTAGTAAATCAGAATAATTCGTTGAATGCAGAGTTAAAAAGCAAACCTAATGCAACGTTAGAATTTTTTTGTAAAAAGAACAATGAGATTATTGAACTTGGAAGCAAAATTGAGAAAATTAAGGTGTGTGATGTGGAGTGTCAAGTTCTAAACTTGTTCTTGGACAAAAAGAAAACAATTGAAGTGGCTGCAAATTTGGAAATTATGAAAGGTCAAGAGGACTGAAATTGCAAAATTATCCTTCTGAGTCAATGGCCAGACACTGATTTAGAAATGCTTGTCAGTGATACTAAACCATATGTTGTAGATTGAATAAAGGCAAGTGAACAATTTGTCAAATGGCATTCAGCCTCTACTGAGAACTGAACTGAGTTAGTTCAGAAATTTACAAAAATGTTGATGGGTTAGAGCGAATTATGAAATTCCAGATGAAGGAAGGGATTAACATTGCTCAAATGGAATTGAAAATAACTTACTTGAAATGGGACTGGAGGAAACAACAAGGTCAAAGAACAAAAGGTTGAAAGAACAAACCAAACAGGAATATGAAACAATTTTAGTGAACATGAGAAGCACCTTTAACAACATTTTTGAAACAGCGCGCTGGAATGTGGCGACTAGGGGCTTTTCACAGTAACTTCATTGAAGCCTACTCGTGACAATAAGCGATTTTCATTTTCATTTCATTTCAAATGTATTTTGACAAGAGAAGAAATGAAATGTTCATGCATAAAAATTACATTTCGAACTGTGTTAAATCAAAATGAGAATTTACCACATGTGAATTTAGAAAGTGGACTTGAACATAGAATTATACCGCCAAATAACAAAAAAGGCAATTGCACTGTAGACTTAAATGGAACATTCTTTTCTGAGTTAAAACTGATAACTAGAAGAAAAAGGAAAACAAGACTTGAGTTATGATAAGTGGTTACATTTATTGCTTTGTTTTGGTTAAATCATTGCAATTATACAATATAACATGTGTAATTGTGAAACAAGAGATGTTTAATTGTGTGATCTAATAAATTAGTTGTTAGATATTTGAGACGTTTGTGTAAAATGCATGTAAGACCAATGTTCATTGTTATGAAGGTTTCTTTTTTCAAAGGGGGAGGTGTCAGGAATGCAGATATAGTTTTAAGTGATTTATATTTGTATTGTTATAGATTTAAGGAGTGTATTTTAGTGTTTTTGTGTAGGAAAGGTACGACTCTAGTTAGATTCATATGAAAATGAAAATTGCTTATTGTAACGAGTAGACTGCAATGAAGTTACTGTGAAAAGCCCCTAGTCGCCACATTCCGGCGCCTGTCCGGGGAGGCTGGTACGGGAATCGAACCGTGCTGCTGGCCTGCTTGGTCTGCTTTATAAGCCAGCGATTTAGCCTTGTGAGCTAAACCAGCCCCTGAGCTGTATTGCATGTATGGAGGCTTTTGGTTTCATTTCAAACTCAGACAGCAGAAGTAAATACATGCTTGGGGAAAGAATGAGATGTCGTTTAGCTATCAGGGGCCACTTTTAGGGAGGTGACATTTTCAGTTTTTCATTTTAATTGGAAGCCAGAGTAGAACATGCTTAGCAGTGAGTGGAGGAACATGCCTTCTAGCTTTACTCAAAGAAAATCCATATAATGGAGTAGGGGGTAAGGAAGCAAATTCCAGAAATCAAAAGCATGGTTAGTTAAGGAAGCAAGAGAAATTAAGAGACATTTCCAGGAAGTCTAAATTTAAAGGAACAGAGGAAGCTGGAACTCACAGTATTGTTCATTGAAGTCACAGTTCACAGCTGAGGAGTTGGCTAGTGAGAGGCCAGACAGATATCTGAAGTGATTCTAAGGTTTGTGATATCTTATAACATCCTGTGAGGTAACAGTTGAAGTAATTTTGGAGAAATTGATGGTTGGATCTCAGAGTTTGGGTTAAAGCATTCAAGACAAATGAATCCTGAAAGGAGAATTGAAAACCCTGAAGGTGCGTCCTTGTTTTAACAGTGGAGAGGAACCCTTGTTTGAAAGGATAGTTGGAAAACCTGCAGGCGGATCCTTGATGAAAACAGCATTGACAACAGCAGAAAAGCATTGTTTCAAAGAAGATTTTAAAGCATGTCTTTTTGAGAATGGAGCTTGGAAATACCCATATGACAGTCATCTGGGGGAATTTGAGGAGAAACCCACGGAAATTCGACTTGGTTTCAGAGTGGGTTGTTGTCTAACCACAGTCAACCTGTTGGGTTAAGAACATAAGAACTAGGAGCAGGAATAGGCCATCTGGCCCCTCGAGCCTGCTCCACGATTCAAAAAGATCATGGCTGATCTTTTTGTGGACTCAATTTCACTTACCCACCCACTCACCATAATCCTTAATTCTTTTACCATTCAAAAATCTATCCTTGACTGAAAAACATTCAATGATGTAGCCTCAACTGCTTCACTGGGCAGGGAATTCCACACATTCACAACCCTTTGGGTGAAAAATGTCCTCCTCAACTCAGTCCTAAATCTGTTCCCTTATATTTTGAGGCTGTGCCCCCTAGTTCTAACCTCACCCACCAGTGGAATCAACCTCCCTGCTTCTATCCTATCTATTCCCTTTATAATTGTATATGTTTCTATAAGATCTCCCATCATTTTTCTAAATTCCAAAGAGTATAGTACCAGTCTACTCAGTCTCTCCTCATAAGCCAACCCTCTCAACTCCGGAATCAACCTAGTGAATCTCCTCTGCACACCCTCCAGTGCCAGTACATCCTTTCTCAAGCAAGGAGACCAAAACTGTACACAGTACTCCAGGTGTAGCCTCACCAGCACCCTATACAGCTGCAAACTGGCTTTCAAACGCCATCCTTCTGGCAATAAAGGACAAAATTCCATTTGCCTTCTTAATTACCCTGCCGTACCTGCAAACCAACTTTTTGCGATTCATGCACAAGGACACCCAGGTCCCTCTGCACAGCAGCATGCTGCAATTTTTTACCATTTAAATAATAGCCCATTTTGCTGTTATTCCTACCAAAATGGAAGACCACACATTTACCAACATTGCTCTCCATCTGCCAGACCCTTATCCACTCAAACTATTTATATCCCCCTGCAGACTTTCAGGGCGGTATTCTCCGTTGCCCACGATGGGTCGGAGAATAGCGGGAGGGCCTTCCCGACATTTTTCCCGACCTCCCGCTATTCTCCCCCCCTCACGGCCGCCCCACGACACGAATCGCTGCTCGCCGTTTTTTACGGCGAACAGCGATTCTCCCCTGGCCGATGGGCCGAGTTCCCAGGCCTTTACGGCCGTTTTCACGAACGCAAACACACCTGCTCTCACCGTTCATGAAAACGGCCGCAAAGTGCCGTCCCGGACAACCATGGAACCGATTGGCACGGCCGCACCACGGCCGTGCCAAGGGTGGCATGGGCCTGCGATCGGTGCCCACCGATCGCGGGCAGCGGGTCCGATACCTGCGCACTATTTGTTCCTCCGCCGCCCCGCAGGATCAGTCCGCGGGGCGGCTGAGGGGCATGACGGCCCGCGCATGCGCGGGTTTGACGCATATGCGCGATGACATCATCCGTGCATGCGCGGGTTGGAGCCGTCCACCCGCGCATGCGCGGGTGACATCATCGTGCGCGTCAGCCGCCGTGACGCTTGGCGCGTGGGCTTAGCGATGGTCGCTAAGCCCGCGATGCCGTGCTTCACGTGGCCGCGCTGCTAGCCCCGCCCGGGGGCTGCCGTGAAGCTGCCGTGAAACACGGCCAGTTTCACGGCAGCCTTTACGACTCACCGCATTTGCGGAGAATCGCGCCCTCAGTGTCCTCTGCACATTTTGCTCAACTACTCATCTTCATGTCATCTGTGAACTTTGACACATTACACTTGGTACCCAACTCCACATCATCTATGTAAATTGTAAACAATTGCAGTCCCAACACTGATCCCTGAGACACACCACTAGCCACTGATCGGCAACCAGAAATACACCCATTTATCCTCACTCTTTGCTTCCTGTCAGTTAACCAATCCTGTATCCATGCTAATACATTACCCGTAATGGTGTGCACCTGTACACCTTTATCCTATGCAGCAACCTTTGTGCGGCACTATGTCAAATGCCTTCTGGAAATCCAGATACACCACATCCACTGGTTTCTCGTTGTCCACCGCTTTTGCAATGTTCTCAAAGACTTCCAGTAAATTAGCTAAACAGGAAGTGCGTGTTTATTGGGAACCATAATGTGGAGATGCCAACGCTGGACTGGGGTGGGCACTGTAAGACGTCTCACAACACCAGATTAAAGTCCAACAGGTTTATTTGAAATCAAAAGTTTTCAGAGCACTGGTCCTTCAGCAGGTGAAGTGGAGGCCGCATATATCACAGCATATATAGGAGAGACACAATTGCAAGATAATTACAGATTGGAATGTGAAGAATGGTTGGAATGGGTGTCTTTACGGGGAAACAAATCTTTACAGGAACAGACAGTGTGAGTTGAGTTTGTGATAATCACAGGTAATCGAGGTGTAATCGAATTGTTTCACGCCAGAATAGTTAGTAGGATTCTGTAACCCGCACAGTATGGTGGGGGTTATATGTAATGTACACGAACCCGAGATCGCAATTGAGGCCGTCCTCGTGCATGTCGAACTTAGCTCGCAGTTTCTGCATTGTCGTGTGTCTTGAAAGCCGCCTTGCAGGATCTTTACCCGAAGATCGGAGGCTGAACGTCCTTGACTGCTGAAGTGTTCCCTGACTGGAAGGGAACACTCCTGTCTGGCGATTGTTGCGCGATGTCCATTTATCCATTGTCGTAGCATCTGCATGGTCTCGCCGATGTACCCCGCCATACATATATTTTATAACCTGTGTTATCTTTAAAATCTGTGTACATTTGTGAAGATAAGGGGGAGTGAAGGAGTATTGCATTATAGTCAAACATTTCATGTTTAATAAATATTTTTTGTTGTTAACAGCTAATTGGCATTCCTGTGACTTTGTTCCTTCATGTTTTCTAAAAAAATTAAAAGTAACAGTCTTTACAGCCATGGTTCCATTCTGGGATCTTCCCGTCCAGTTATAACATCAACTGGGAATTAGAAGAAGTTCAGAAACGATTCACTCCACTCATTACCGACATGAAGGGCTTAATGTATGGAGAAAGGTTGAACAGGTTAGGCTTATACCCATTGCAGTTTAGAAGGATGAGAGGTGATTTTTTTGAAACAAAGATATCATGAGGGTATTTAATAGGTAAATATCGTGCTACAACTCAGATTTATTCAAACTAAGATTTATGTGGTTGACATATTTGCAATAACTCCCCAAATGTAAATCACACTATAGAAACTTAACCCTATGGCAAAAAAGAACGCTTTAAATGGTGAATTCAGTAAATTTATTAACCATTAAAAAGTTAACCATTTTTTAACCATTAAAAGTTAACAAGTCAGAAAGATAAAATGCAAACTGTCAATTAATAGTAATTAGCAGTTAGAGGAAAAAGCTATTACAAGGCTCCCTGGGGGGGGGGGGGGTATTACAGGGGTCCCTATGGGGGTCTCCCTATTACAAGGGTCCCGGGGGGGCAGGTCATCCCCATACCTAGGGATAGCAAGGGCACCCAGGCAATCCAGTGTGGGGTGGCTCCTGTGTAGTGCGAGGGGGTGGGGGGGAGGTAGGGAGCCAATTTATACTTGTTACGGATGCATGGCCAGCTCTCAACAGTGGCTAAGAGACTGGACTAGAACCATAACTTTTTAAAGTGTTTAAAGCGATACGGAAAGATCGATTAATTCTAGAAGTGACAATGTAAGAAATAGGGCTAGGTGATTTTATAAAACAAACGTTATTAAAAAAAACAATATTTAAACTTTTATACTTCGACCTCAACAATAACAGATTATATGTAGTTTCTTAATCTTTTTTTTAAAATAATTTTTATTGGAATTTTTTACAGAAAATATAACAACAAACAATGAAAAGCAACAATATAACCCCATAATAACTGTAACACCCCCAAGACCGTATCAACGCATGTATCACAACCCCCCCACCCCCCCAAACCCAGTACACAACAAGAGAGCTTAAAAATAAATTTAAATTAAATAAGCAAACATCGTCATCGTCCCCCCCCTTCCCCCCCCATTTCCCCGCCCCCCCCCCCCCCCCCCCACAATTCCCCCCTCCCCCCCCGGGTTGCTGCTGCTGCTGACCCAGTACCCTATCGTTGAGCCAGAAAGTCGAGGAAAGGTTGCCACCGCCTAAAGAACCCTTGTACCGATCCTCTCAGGGCGAATTTGACCTTCTCTAGCATAATAAAACCCGCCATGTCATTGATCTAGGTCTCCACGCTTGGGGGTCTCGCATCCTTCCACTGTAGCAAGATCCTCCGCTGGGCTACTAGGGACGCAAAGGCCAACACACAGGCCTCTTTCGCCTCCTGCACTCCCGGCTCCACCCCAACCCCAAAAAGCGCGAGTCCCCAGCCTGGCTTGACCCTGGATCCTACCATCCTTGACACCGTCCTCGCCACCCCCTTCCAGAACTCCTCCAGTGCCGGGCATGCCCAGAACATATGGGCATGGTTCGCTGGATTCCCCGAGCACCTGACACACCTGTCATCGCCCCCAAAGAACTTACTCATCCTAGACCCGGACATGTGGGCCCGGTGCAGCACCTTGAATTGGATGAGGCTAAGCCGCGTACATGAGGAGGAAGAGCTAACCCTCTCCAGGGCATCAGCCCATGTCCCATCTTCGATCTGTTCCCCCAGTTCCCCCTCCCACTTAGCCTTTTGCTCCTCTACTGACGCCTCCTCCACCTCCTGCATTACCTTGTAGATATCAGATATCTTCCCATCCCCGACCCAGACCCCCGAAAGCACCCTGTCACTCACCCCCCTCGCGGGAAGCAAAGGGAATCCCTCCACCTGCCGCCTAGCAAACGCCTTTACCTGCAGATACCTGAACATGTTCCCCGAGGGGAGCCCAAATTTCTCCTCCAACTCCCCCAGGCTTGCAAACCTCCCATCAATGAACAGGTCCCTCAGCTGTCTGATTCCCGCTCTGTGCCACCCCTGGAACCCCCCATCAATGTTCCCCGGGACGAACCAATGGTTCCCCCTCAACGGAGCCTCCATCGAGCCCCCCACTTTCCCCCTATGTCGCCTCCACTGCCCCCAAATCTTGAGGGTAGCCGCCACCACCGGACTCGTGGTATACCTTGTAGGAGGGAGCGGCCACGGCACCGTTACCAGGGCCCCCAGGCTTGTGCGCCACAGGACGCCATCTCCAACCATTTCCATGCTGCCCCCTCCCCTTCCATCACCCACTTGCGCACCATCGACACATTGGCCGCCCAATAATACCCCGAGAGATTGGGTAACGCCAGCCCCCCACCATCTCTACTCTGCTCCAAGAAGACCCTCTTCACCCTCGGGGTCCCATGCGCCCAAACAAAGCTCATGATGCTGCTAGTCACCCTTCTAAAAAAGGCCCTAGGGATAAAGATGGGCAAACACTGAAAAAGGAACAAGAACCTCGGGGGAACCGTCATTTTGACGGACGGCACTCTACCCGCCAGCGATAGCGGCACCATGTCCCACGTTTTGAATTCCTCCTCCATCTGCTCCACAAGCCTGGTAAAATTAAGCTTATGGAGAGCCCCCCAACTCCTGGCCACCTGCACCCCCAGGTATCTGAAACTCTTCACTAGCCTCTTAAACGGGAGCCTCCCAATTCCCTCCTCCTGATCACCCGGGTGTACTACAAATACCTCACTCTTGCCTAAATTTAACTTATAGCCCGAGAAGCTCCCAAACCCCGCAACCAGCTCAACCACCCCCGGCACTCCCCCCTCTGGGTCCGCCACATACAACAGCTGGTCGTCCGCATACAGCGATACCCGATGTTCCTCCCCGCCCCGCACCAGACCCCTCCACCTCCCTGACACCCTCAACGCCATAGCCAGAGGTTCAATCGCCAATGCGAAGAGCAAGGGGGACAGGGGGCACCCCTGCCTGGTCCCACGGTAGAGCCTGAAGTACTCCGATCTCCTTCCATTGGTAACTACACTCGCCATCGGAGCCGCGTAGAGCAACCTCACCCATTTGATGAACCCCTCCCCGAATCCGAACTGCTCCAGCACCTCCCACAGGTACCCCCACTCAACTCTATCAAACGCTTTCTCTGCATCCAGCGCCACCACTATCTCCGCCTCCCCCTCCACCGCCGGCATCATAATAACATTTAGCAATCTCCGCACATTCGTGTTGAGCTGCCGTCCCTTGACAAATCCTGTCTGATCCTCGTGTATCACCCCTGGCACACAGTCCTCTATCCTGGTGGCCAGGATCTTCGCCAGCAACTTAGCGTCAACATTGAGGAGCGAGGTAGGCCTGTATGATCCACACTGCACGGGGTCCTTATCCCGTTTCAGGATCAGAGAGATCAGCGCCCGCGACATCGTCAGGGGCAAAGCGCCCCCCCTCCCATGCCTCATTGAAGGCTCGCACCAACAGGGGACCCACCAGATCCGCATACTTTTTATAAAATTCCACCGGGAACCCATCCGGCCCCGGGGCCTTACCTGACTGCATTTGACCAATCCCCCTGACTAGCTCCTCCAACTCTATCGGCGCCCCCAGCCCCTCTACCAGCTCCTCTTGAACCTTTGGGAAACATAGCCTGTTCATGAAGCTCTCCATCCCCCCCCCCCCCCCCCCCCCCCCCCATCGGTGGCTCCGACCGGTACAGTTCCTTGTAGAAGTCCCTAAAGACCCCGTTTACCTCTGCCCCCTTCTGCACCACATTCCCACCCTTATCCGTCACTCCACCAATTTCCCTAGCCGCATCTCGCCTACAGAGCTGATACGCCAACATCCTGCTCGCCTTCTCCCCATACTCATATACCGCGCCCTGCGCCCTCCTCCACTGTGTCTCCGCCTTTCTGGTGGTCAACAAGTCGAACTTGGCCTGCAAACTACGCCGTTCCCCCAGCAACCCCTCCTCCGGTGCCTCCGCGTACCTCCTATCCACATCCAGGAGCTCCCCCACCAGTCTCTCCCTCTCCCTCCTCTCCCTCCTTTCCCTATGGGCCCGGATGGAGATCAGCTCCCCCCGGATCACTGCTTTCAGAGCCTCCCAGACCATCCCACCTGGACCTCTCCCGTGTCGTTGGTATCAAGATACCCCTCAATACTTCCCCGGACCCTCCTACACACCTCCTCATCAGCCAGCATCCCCACATCCAGGCGCCAAAGCGGGCGCTGGTCCCACGCCTCCCCCATCTCCAGATCAACCCAGTGCGGAGCATGGTCTGAAATTGCTATGGCAGAATACTCGGCATTCTGCACCTTCGGGATCAATCCCCTGCTCAGGACGAAAAAAATCTATCCGGGAATAAACCCTATGGACATGAGAGAAAAAGGAATACTCCCGCGCCCTCGGCCTCCCAAACCTCCAGGGATCCACCCCTCCCAACTGGTCCATAAACCCCCTCAGCACTTTGGCCGCCACCGGTCTCCTACCCGTCCTTGAACTGGACCGGTCCAGTGGGGGATCCAGCACTGTGTTAAAGCCTCCCCCCATGATCAGGCCCCCTGCCTCCAGGTCCGGAATGCGGCCCAACAAGCGCCTCATGAAGCCAGCATCATCCCAATTCGGGGCATATACATTAACCAGCACCACCTTCTCTCCCTGCAACCTACCCTTCACCATAATATATATGCCCTCCTTGCCGACACCACCTCAGACGCCTCGAACGCCACCCTCTTCCCCACCAGAATCACCACCCCCCAGTTCTTCGTGTCCAATCCTGAGTGAAAAACCTGCCCCACCCACCCCTTCCTCAGACGAACCTGGTCCGCCTCACCTTCAAGTGGGTCTCCTGGAGCATAGCCACGTCCGCCTTCAGCCCCTTCAGATGAAAAAATACCCTAGTTCTCTTAACCGGCCCATTCAGCCCCCTCACGTTCCAGGTGATCAGCCGGATCAGAGGGCAACCCGCCCCCCGCCCACGGCGGCTAGCCATAGCTCATCGATTGCTCGCCCCAGGCCACGCGCCCCGCCTGACCCGTTCCCCATGGTGATAACACCTCTCCTCTACCCCCCCCGGCCCACACCAGCTCCTTCCTGGCCATTCCAGCAGCAACCCGGTATCCCCCCCGCCCCCCCCCCCTCCCCCACCCCAAGGCTAGGACCCCTCCTAGCCGCGACGCACCCTCCATGGTACTTCCGTGAGTCAGCTGACATCTGCTACCCCGGCAGCTCCCGCCAAAACCTGTCCCCTCCCGACATGGGGTCATCCCCCTCTTGCCACACCTCCTTGGCACCGCTTCAGCGCGGGAAAAAAACCAGTAGAAGCCACGCCCCCACCACCAGCTCCACCCCCCCCTGCCCCAGAGGAAAGCCCACACTTTCATACTGCCACACCCCACCCTTCTGACGCAGCCCCCCAAAATCCAGTTTCACCCCAACCCCCAGTCCCGTACAGAAGAGAAAATAAAAAACACAAACCCCCAACATTCCCCACATAACCCAAAACCATACCCAACAGACCCACCCGGAAACAGAGCAAAAAACCAGCATAAAAAACACATGTCAAAATTACAAAACAGCAACAGCAAAAACAGCAACGACCATAGTGTGTCCCCAGGCCCTAGTTCGAGTCCAGCTTCTCCGCCTATACAAAGGCCCACGCCTCTTCCGGGGACTTGAAGTAATGGTGCCGGTCCTTGTATGTCACCCACAGACGCGCAGGCTGCAGCATTCCAAATTTGACCTGCCTGACATGCAGCACCGCCTTCGTCCGGTTGAACCCGGCCCGCCGCTTAGCCACCTCCGCACTCCAGTCCTGGTAGATTCGCACGACCGAATTCTCCCACTTGCTGCTCCTCTCTTTTTTGGCCCAGCGCAACACACACTCCCGGTCGCTGAATCGATGGAACCGCACCAGCACCGCCCGCGGGGGTTAATTTGTCTTGGGCCTCCTGGCCAGCACTCTGTGGGCTCCCTCAAGCTCCAGGGGCAAATGGAAGAACCCCGCTCCCATCAACGAGCTCAACATCGTGGTCACATAAGACGGAAGATCCGACCCCTCCAGCCCCTCCGCCAGGCCCAGGATCCTCAAATTCTTTCGCCTCGTGCGAACGTCCAGATCCTCCAAGCGGTCTTGCCACTTTTTGTGAAGTGCCTTGTGCAACTCCACTTTCCCCACGAGGACCACTGCCTCCTCCTCCCGCTCAGCGGCCTGCTGCTGCACCTCCCGAATGGACACCTCCTGGGCCGCCTGGGTCTCAAGCAGCCTGTTGGTAGTCACATTCAGGGAGTCCAGCAACTCAGCCTTCAGCTCCGCAAAACAGCGCAGAAGAGCAGCTTGCTGCTCCTGCGCCCACTAACACCAGTCCTCGGGTGTTCCGCCGGCCGCCATTTTGTCCTTCTTCCCCCGCTTTTCTTGGGGAGCTGCTGCAGCCATTTCTTTTGCCCCACTCCGGGTGAGCACCATAAATTTCGGGGAATGCTCCTCCAAACACCTTCCCCCACCGGGATTTGTCGAAGCAGCGCCGTTTGGGGCCCTCAAATAGGCCCGAACGTCCTTTAGTAGCGGGAGCTGCCAAACGTGCGGCTTAGCTCCGCATAGCCGCAACCGGATGTTCCTAGTTTCTTAATCTTAACACACTAGTTCCCGTTAAACAGCACTTTAAAAAGCATGCAGCTCTCATACCAGTTACACATGCTGTGGAGATGCCGACATTGGACTGGGGTGGGCACAGTAAGAAGTCTTACAACACCAGGTTAAAGTCCCACAGGCTTATTTATAACCACTATCTTTCGGAGCATTATCAGGCGAGTGAAGAGGTGGGTTGCACAAACACATATATAGACAGAGCCAGTGATGCAAGATGATACTTTGTGTTATAGAACATAGAACATAGAACAGTACAGCACAGAACAGGCCCTTCGGCCCTCAATGTTGTGCCGAGCCATGATCACCCTACTCAAACCCACGTATCCACCCTATACCCATAACCCAACAACCCCCCCCTTAACCTTACTTTTATTAGGACACTACGGGCAATTTAGCATGGCCAATCCACCTAACCCGCACATCTTTGGACTGTGGGAGGAAACCGGAGCACCCGGAGGAAACCCACGCACACAGTGGGAGGACGTGCAGACTCCACACAGACAGTGACCCAGCCGGGAAACGAACCTGGGACCCTGGGACCCTGGAGCTGTGAAGCATTTTATGCTAACCACCATGCTACCCTGCCAGGGTTTAGAGAACCCCAAAGTGTATCATGGAGTTCACCTGACCCACAACGTTTAATAGATTGTGGTATGGGGAGCACACTGCCGATTCTACAGGTGTGGTACAGCAAAAATGGAAAAGTATTTTTTAAAGTAAAACAATGTTTATTCTATGAACTCAAGTTAAACTTTTTAAAACATACAGTGAACATCTTAGCAACCATCAATTCAAATACAACCCCCAAAGAATATAACACAAAGTAATCCTTTAAGCTTTCCTTTTAAAATCCATAAGACTTTAAAAAAAACATTTAAAACACAAATATCAGGTTAAATTCACTATTGGGAGCAGTTATTAGTCTTAAATCACCAAAGGATCGATTTACAGTATTTACATTACAGAGAGAGAGACTAATACAACTTCTGGCTGTGACTGCAGCTATCCAGCTCTGAAAACGAAATTAAAAACTCAGCCTACAGCAAACAGCCTAAAATGAAAGTAAAATGCTGACAGACAGCCCAGCTCCACCCACACTGACATCACTGATAAACGCCCATTTCTCAAAGGTACATTTCTTAAACACCCATTTCTTAAAGGTACTCTCACATGACATTTGAATGCGAGTCTGTGATGGTGTACAAAGTAACTAATGGCATTCTGGGAAAACCAGTCAACTTTTGGTACAATGTAAGAAAAGCCAAGCTCTCATAACCTAAAGCCTGCATCGAAAGCAGAAAAGGTCAAGTTGTCCCGAAAACTGGCTGGCTCTGTAAACTTAATAAAACTAACTCGTCATAACCCAAAGCAGTCTAAATATGACAAGATAGGCCAGAACTTGTCTCTTACCATACTTAAACAAGTCTGCTCCGTTTCTTAAACATGTGATCAAAAGACAAGATAATGATATGAGACCCCGAGTCCTCAAAGGTCAGCAAGGTGACGCCAGTTTTATGATATTGCTTATGTTTTACTTTTGATCAAATTCCTGACCAAGCTGTATTCACGTAATCTTGATTCATATAATGTGAAATATTGTCCTATTTCTCTGTAACAGCGCAGACTTTGGAAGGTTCCAGCAGTTTGTATTTGACTGCTTTCCGACTCCAAGTTTCAGCCATTTCTGCATGCAGTTGTAATTCGCAAATAAAGCTTAGTTTTGTTTTCTTAACGAGCGTTGTTGAATCTTTCTATCACAGTCCAGAAGCGGGAAGAATATTGACTACAACAAGTCTTTGAAGGTAATTAAGTCTTTACAGGTCCAGATGGTGCGACTGGTGAGACAATTACACTTACACAGACAGACAAAGACAATACTTACATTTACAAAACACTTTTTCTTCTGTTGGGGACATTTGTTCAGGACCCTTTTCCAGAGCCTGCCTCGGTGTCAACTTTCATGACCTCCCACGGTCGATTTCCAAAGCCTTCTCCTGTACCTGTTCAAAGCAGGATTTCTTCTCTCTCTGTTTGCTCCACCCAGCCCATCAAACAAAGGTTCTCTGCTGGGCTTTCCAGACATGAACCTATCATAGTTATCTTGACTGTTTGATTGTCCACTCCCATTTATAGAAAAAGAACAGAGCAATTGACATGCAACTAACCTCCCACTGACGGACAAAGAGACCATCAGACTCTGGAATGGGCTAATAGCTGGTCAGACAGGAGTGTCCCAGAAAATGTATCTGGGGCATCCTGGTGATTCCCACTAACGAATTAAGTCTGACTGAGACAATGTAACTCGACTAGGTGCGGGCATATCCCTCTGACTCCGTGCTAGCAGTATTTTCCCTCAGTCGGTTTAACCCCTAAATTTCTTGCTACATTTTTGATATGAATTCTGGACCCAATTTCCTAATATCTCCCTCACGTAATATGCTGCTTTGTTCCTGAGTTAAGTTTCTTCTTTGTAGGCTGTTAACTAGAGTCCCTGGAACTCTGTACAGAGTTAACACTAGCACTGCTCTGTCCTGCCCTGAACTGTCATGAAGTTCTCTCCAGCAGGTTCTGTTGTGAGATCCTGTCCAGTAGATACACTGCCTATTTGATTTTCTGGCCGTCTCTTACTTTTAAGAAAATGATCCATCTTCTTGCCAGCAGTTGGAAAATGTAAGCAACACTGCACCATTATTTGGCACCAAAAGCACGCACATGGAGAGTGCTTGATGTTAAGTGAATGTGCAGGAAGCATGACCTGCTCACTGCTGCCATTTCTGGCTGGAAGACTCCACACAGCCTCACTTATTTCCATTTAAAAGGCGGCAGCAGCCACCATTCTCAATGTAAAAGCCGGTAGCGGTTGCTGGGCACTTCTCCTGCAATCGGGACCCACTTGGGAACGCTGCAACGACCCTTCCAAAACCCACCCAGTGACCCAGCTGTGGGTTACAACCCACACTTTGAAAACCCATGCTCTGGTGTGGTTTAAACGGTGCTTTTTACAGCTGACGCATAGGACATAAGAAATAGGAGACGGCTATTCTGCTCTTTCAGCCTGCTTACCATTCCAACTAGCTCGTGGTTGAATTACTACCACAACGGCATTCTCTGCATTATCGCCAAATCCGCTGATATATTTAATAACTAAATCTATCAATCTCTGTATTGAACGTACTCAATAATAGTGCCTCCAAGCACTCTGGGGCAAAGCCTGGTGGTTGAAAAGGCTACTTCTGGATCAGCAAAAGTAACATAAACAGGGGAGGGTCTGCAGGGAAGAACAGGATGCGCAGCCATGGAGTGAACACAGGAGCTGATTGGGTAATGGCTGTTGCTATGCCTTGGGCAGACAATGACAGAACACAGACCCCTGTGTGTCGTATTCCTGAGAGAATTACGACGCCTGAGTGACTCATGACTCTTTGAACATTCATGACTCAAGGACAGTGATTGATTAGTGCTGTCCTGTGAGCACATGACTGGAAGCATGAGATCAGTACCAATGAGAGCTGTATAAAAAGGAGAGACAAAGAGTCTTCTGAAGCAATAACCTGCAGGAAAAACCATCATAAGAAGCCGTGCCCTGGATCCGGGTCCCAGAGGTGACATTGGGATCCACCAAGAGGGAGTTTGATCACCTTGCCTCTTAACGGGTGAGATCCAAGCCGTGAGTTTTGGTATCTTTGTAGAACAGAGTTTTGATACTTAGTGTAGCAGAGCTTTTGCTACTTTATGTAATGGAATTTTGATACTATGCAACAGGTCTTCTGATCCCCTTTGTAGTCGTGTTTTGATACTTTTGGGGGATTCAATAAGACCATGTCTGATCTGTTTGTGTTTCGAATTCCACATTTCCATCTACCCTCGATAACCCCTTGATAAGCTTGTCCAATGAGAATCTATTTACTGCTGCTTTCAAAATAGTCAATGACCTGCTTCCATTGCTGTGGTAAATCACTGCAGTATATATGTGTCTTGTGGTAAATGGCTACTGTATTACATGTAATGTGGTAAACCACTACCTGATAGCTCCGCCTCCCTTCGGGCCAGGTATAAAGGTGGCTGGTCTCCACTCCGACCCAGTTCGGGATCAGAGGCCACGAGGCTTTCATAAGAACATAAGAACTAGGAGCAGGAGTAGGCCATTTGGCCCCTCGAGCCTGCTCCACCATTCAATGAGATCTAGGCTAATCTTTTGTGGACACAGCTCCCCTTTCCGGCCTGAACACCATAACCCTAATCCCTTTATTCTTCAAAAAACTATCCATCTTTATCTTAAAAACATTTAATGAAGGAGACTCTACTGCTTCACTGGGCAAGGAATTCAATAGAGTCACAAACCTTTGGCTGAAGAAGTTCCTCCTAAACCCAGTCCTAAATCTACTTCCCCTTATTTTGAGGCTATGAAAGTTCTGCTTTCAACCGCCAGTGGAAACAACCTGCCCGCATCTATCTTTATAATTTTATATGTTTCTATAAGATCCCCCCTCATCCTTCTAAATTCCAACGAGTACAGTCCCAGTCTACTCAACCTCTCCTCACAATCCAACCCTTTCAGCTCTGGGATTAACCTAGTAAATCTCCTCTGCACACCCTCCAGTGCCAGTATGTCCTTTCTCAAGTAAGGAGACCAAAACTGAACACAATACTCCAGGTGTGGCCTCACTAACACCTTAAACAATTGCAGGATACACCTCCCTAGTCTTAAACTCCATCCCTCTAGCAATGAAGGACAAAATTCCATTCGCCTTCTTAATAACCTGTTGCACCTGTAAACCAACTTTTTGGAACTCATGCACTAGCATACCCAGGTCTCTCTGCACAGCAGCATGCTTTAATATTTTATCATTTAAATAATAATCCCGTTTGCTGTTATTCCTACCAAAATGGATAACCTCACATTTGACAACATTGTATTCCATCTGCCAGACCCTAGCCCATTCACTTATCCTATCCAAATCCCTCTGCAGTCTTCCAGTATCCTCTGCACTTTTTGCTTTACCACTCATCTTAGTGTCATCTGCAAACTTGGACACATTGCCCTTGGTCCCCAACTCCAAATCATCTATGTAAATTGTGAACAATTGTGGACCCAACACTGATCCCTGAGGGACACCACTAGCTACTGATTGCCAACCAGAGAAAGACCCATTAATCCCCACTCTTTGCTTTCTATTAATTAACCAATCCTCTATCCATGCTACTACTTTACCCTTAATGCCATGCATCTTTATCTTATGCAGCAATCATTTGTGTGGCACCTTGTCAAAGACTTTCTGGAAATCTAGATACATCACATCCATTGGCTCCCCGTTATCTACTGCACTGGTAATGTCCTCAAAAAATTCCACTAAATTAGTTAGGCATGACCTGCCCTTTATGAACCCATGCTGCTTCTGCCCAATGGGACAATTTCTATCCAGATGCCTCGCTATTTCTTCCTTGATGATAGATTCCAGCATCTTCCCTACTACCGAAGTTAAGCTCACTGGCCTATAATTACCCACTCTCTGCCTACCTCCTTTTTTAAACAGTGGTGTCACATTTGATAATTTCCAATCCACCGGGACCACCCCAGAGTCTAGTGAATTTTGGTAAATTATCACTAGTGCATTTGCAATTTCCCTAGCCATCTCTGGGATGCATTCCATCAAGGCCAGGAGACTTGACTACCTTTAGCCCCATTAGCTTACCCATCACTACCTCCTTAGTGATAACAATCCTCTCACCTGTCATAGCCTCATTTCTATCAGTCACAGGCATGTTATTTGTGTCTTCCACTGTGAAGATTGACCCAAAAAACCTGTTCAGTTCCTCAGCCATTTCCTCATCTCCCATTATTAAAACTCCCTTCTCATCCGCTAAAGGACCAATATTTACCTTAGCCACTCTTTTTTGCTTTATATATTTGTAAAAACTTTTGCTGTCTGTTTTTATATTCTGAGCAAGTTTACTCTCATACTCTATCTTACTCTTCTTTATAGCTGTTTTAGTAGCTTTCTGTTGCCCCTTAAATATTTCCCAGTCCTCTAGTCTCCCACCAATCTTTGCCACTTTGTATTCTCTTTCCTTCAATTTGATACTCTTCCTTATTTCCTTAGATATCCACGGTCGATTTTCCCTCTTTCCACCGTCCTTCCTTTTTGTGGGTATAAACCTTTGCTGAGCACTGTGAAAAATCGCTTGGAAGGTTCTCCACTGTTCCTCAACTGTTCCACCATAAAGTCTTTGCTCCCAGTCTACCTTAGCTAGTTCTTCTCTCATCCCATTGTAATCTCCTTTGTTTAAACACAAAACACTAGTATTTGACTTTACCTTCTCACCCTCCATCTGTATTTTAAATTCCACCTTATTGTGATCGCTCCTTCCGAGAGGATCCCTAACTATGAGATCATGAATCAATCCTGTCTCGTTACACAGGACAAGATCTAGGACCGCTTGTTCCCTCGTAGGTTCCATTACATACTGTTCTCGGAAACTATCGTGGATACATTCTATAAACTCCTCCTCAAGGCTGTCTTGACGGACCTGGTTAAACCAATTGACATGTAGTTTAAAATCCCCCATGATAACTGCTGTACCATTTCTACATGTATCAGTTATTTCTTTGTTTATTGCCTGCCCCACCATAATGTTACTATTTGGTGGCCTATAGACTACTCCTATCAGTGACTTTTACGCCTTACTATTCCTGATTTCCACCCAAATGGATTCAACCTTATCCTCCATAGCACCGATGTCATCCCTTACTATTGCCCAGATGTCATCCTTAAATAACAGAGCTACACCACCTCCCTTACCATCCACTCTGTCCTTCCGAATAGTTTGATACCCTCGGATATTTAACTCCAGCCGTGACCATCCTTTAACCGTGTTTCAGTAATGGCCACTAAATCATAGTCATTCACGATGATTTGCGCCATCAACTCATTTACTTTATTCCGAATAATACGAGCATTCAGGTAAAGTACACTTAAGTTGGCTTTTTTACCTCTGTTTTGAATCTTAACATCTCGATCAGTAACCTCTCCTAAGTTATATTTCCTCTTAACTTTTCTCTTAATTTTCCTTGTCGTTGAACCCATATTGTCATGTAACAACCTGCCGTGTCGCTTACCATTAATGTTTTTACTTCCAGTTTTATTCCTTTTAGTAATTCTGGGCCTATTTACTGAGCTCCCCTCAGTCACTGTACCTTGTACTGTCGTCCTTTTTGATTTTTGACTATGGCTTCTCTGCCTTACACTTTCCCCCTTACTTCCTTTTGCTTCTGTCCCTGTTTTACTACCTTCCAACTTCCTGCATCGCTTCCCATCCCTCTGCCACATTAATTTAAACCCTCCTCAACAACTCTAGCAAAAATCCCCCATAGGACGTCGGATCCAGTCCTGCCCAGGTGCAGACCGTCCGGTTTGTACTGGTCCCACCTCCCTCTGAACCGGTTCCAATGCCCCAGGAATTTGAATCCCTCCCTCTTGCACCATCTCTCGAGCCACGCATTCATCCTATCTATCCTGACATTCCTACTCTGAATAGCTCGTGGCACTGGTAGAAATCTTGAGATTACTACCTTTGAGGTCCTACTGTTTAGTTTAACTCATAACTCCCTGAATTCAGCTTGCAGGACTTGATCCCGTTTTTTACCTATATCATTGGTGCCTATGTGCACCACGACAACTGGCTATTCACCCTCCCCCCCAGAATGTCCTGCAGCTGCTCCAGGACATCCTTGACCCTTGCACCAGGAAGGCAACATACCATCCTGGAGTCTTGAATGCGTCTGCAGAACCGCCTGTCTATTCCCCTTACGATTGAGTGCCCTATCACTATAGCCCTGCTATTCTTCTTCCTGCCCTGCTGTGCAGCAGAGCCAGCCATGGTGCCATGAACCTTGCTGCTGCTGCCTTCCCCTGGTGAGCCATCTCCCTCAACAGTATCCAAAGCATTATGTCTGTTTTTCAGGGAGATGACCGCAGATGACTGCCTTCCTACTCTTGTTCTGTCTTTTGGTCACCCATTTTCTATCTCCCTCAGTAACTTTGACCTGTGGTGTGACTAACTCGCTAAACGTGCTATCCAAGACGTCCTCAGCATCGCGGATGCTCCAAAGTGAGTCCATCCGCAGCTCCAGAGCCGTCAAGCGGTCTAACAGGAGCTGTAACTGAACACACTTCTTGCACGTGAAGGAGCCAGGGACAGTGGACATGTTCCTGAGCACCCACATCGCACACGAGGAGCATGACACGGGTCTGGGATCTCCTGCCATGTCTTAAACCTTAGGTAAACATATACAACTACAATTTCAAAAAAATGAAAGAAAAATAAAAGACATTAGACACATAAAAGAAAAACTACTTACCAGTCACTTACCAGGGTTAAAAGCACCTCCTCCCCACCCTGCTTCGAATTCCCACCTAGCTTCAAATTCCCAAACTCACTCTTGGTTGTGCCTCACTCTGGCTCTGTCTTCTCTGGCTCACTGGGAGAACTCACCCAGGGTCTCAGATGCTCCCTGGTTCTCTCCCTGCAGGTTAAAAGTTACAGGCCAGAAGAGAGAGAACAAAACAGTAGAGAAAAAGCACCTTCTCCCACTCTGCACTAAATTACCTCACTGCACCAAATTACCAAGTTCCAACTTCCCACTCTGGATGTGCATCACTCCGGCTGTGTCTTCTCGACCCGTTCAGTTTATTAAAGCCTCTGTTATGTTCACTACTCATCTTGTGGTCATTGTTGGCACATCAATTTAATTAACTAAACTTCTAAGATGAATTCATCGCTCAAGCCTGATCGCCTGGAGCTGGACCCACAGGCAGCCAATGCCACTGCAACATTCGAGCACTGGCTAAGCTGCTTCGACGCGTACCTCGGATCCTCCACCGAAGACTTCACCGACCTCCAAAAGCAGCAGATCCTCAAAGCACTGGTGAGCCCGCAAGTTTTCCTTCTCATCAGGGACTCTTATACTGAGACGATAATGCTGCTGAAGGGACAATATATAAAGTTTGTAAACGAGGTGTATACTAGGCACCTTCTTGCCATGAGGCGACAACGCCCTGGGGAATCACTAGTCGAATTCCTGCATGCCTTGTGGGTACTTGGCCGGAACTGTGCTTGCCAGGCGGTGTCGGCTATCCAACACACGGAGCTGTTGATCAGGGACACCTATGTTACAGGCATGAAATCGAACTACATCTGCCAGCGATTGCTATAAGGGGGTACACATGGCCTCGCAGAGACAGTGCAGCTCTCAAATTCGCTGGAGGTGGCCTTCCAGAACATGGAGGCCTTCACCTCCGACCACATGGCACCCTTGTGGACCTTGTGGGCACCGCCAGCATCCGAATCGAGTGTGGCGCAAGCCTGTGCCGCGCAGCAGCCCGCCAACGCCGGAAGCTCGAAGTGCTACTTTTGCGGCCGGGGTAAGCATCCCAGACAACGCTGCCCTGCACGGAACGTGACTCGCAACGGGTGTGGGAGGATGGGCCACTTTGTGAAAGCCTGCCAGGCCCGATCTCTCCCTAAAACTCCTAGGTCCAGCAGCGCTACCTGCTGCCTGTTGGGGCCACCCCCAGCTGCCGCGCCACCTGCCATGTACGACACGCGGGACCAATGGGAGCCGTCATCTTTGACGCCATCTTGTACTCCACCCACCACACCCAACCCATGGGGGCCACCATCTTTGACGCCATCTCAGATGCCACCCGCCACGCGCGACCCATGGGGGCCGACATCTTTGACACCATCTTGTACTCCATCTGCCACGCGCGACCCATGGGGGCCGCCATTTTTGACGCCATCTCAGATGCCGACCGACATCTTGGGACCACACCGCAGCCTCCCGGGAGCCCGGCTCACCTGGTCGTACGCCGGCCGCTGCCACCTCCGACCGGTCTACCAACCGCCTTCCGAAGCTCGCCTCCAACACGCTCGACCAGTCCCGGCCTTGTCACCTCATAAAATCTACGATGATCGTCCGGATCAACGGGCACGAGACATCATAGAATTTACAGTGCAGAAGGAGGCCATTAGGCCCATTGCGTCTGCACCGGCTCTTGGACAGTGCACCCTACCCAAGGTCAACACCTCCAACCTATCCCCATAATCCAGTAACCCTAACCCAGTAACCCCACCCAACACTAAGGGCAATTTTGGACACTAAGGGCAATTTATCATGGCCAATCCACCTAACCTGCACATCTTTGGACTGTGGGAGGAAACCAGAGCATCTGGAGGAAACCCACGCAGACACGGGGAGGACGTGCAGACTCCGCACAGACAGTGACCTAAGCCGGAATCGAACCTGGGACCCTGGAGCTGTGAAGCAATTGTGCTATCCACAATGCTACCGTGCTGCACCCCAAGGTTTGCCTTTTCGTCTCTGGGAGCACAGACAGCTTCATACACCCAGATATGGTAAGGCACTGCTCCCTCCCAATTTTACCCGTGACCCAGAAAATCTCCCTGGCTTCCGGATCATATTCAGTAGAAATCCGGGGGTACTGTGTCACGACCCTTATTGTACAAGGTGTAGAGTAGACTAACGTTAAACTCTACGTCCTTCCCCATCTCTGTACTGCCCTATTACTGGGGCTCGACTTCCAGTGCCACCTCCAAAGCCTTACTTTAAAGTTCGGTGGACCCCTGCCCCTGCCTCACTGTCTGTAGCCTCGCAACCCTTAAGGTCTTCGCTAACCTCACCCTGGACTGGAAGCCTGTCGCTAGTAGGAGCAGACGATACAGTGCCCGGGATAGGGCCTTTATCAGGTCGGAGATCCAGCGACTCCTACGAGAGGGGATCATTGAAGCTAGTACCAGCCCCTGGAGAGCCCAGGTGGTGGTCATCAAGACTGGGGAAAAGCACCAGATGGTAATCGACTACAGTCAGACCATCAACCAGTACACGCAGCTCGATGCGTAACCCCCTCCCCTGCATATCTGACATGGTCAACCAGATTGTGCAGTATTGAGTCTTCTCCACAGTTGACTTGAAGTCCGCGTACCACCAGCTCCCTATCCGCCCGGTGGACTGCCAATACACTGCCTTCGAGGCAGATGGCTGCCTCTACCACTTCCTCAGGGTTCCCTTCGGTGTCACCAATGGGGTCTCGGTCTTCCAACGAGAAATGGATCGAATGGTTGACCAGTACGGGCTGCAGGCCACATTCCCGTACTTAGATAACGGCACCATCTGCGGCCATGACCAGCAGGACCATGACGAAAACCTCCGGCACTTCCTCCACACCGTTAAACTCCTGAATCTCACCTACAGTAAGGAAAAATGCATTTTCCGCACAACCCGCCTAGCCATCCATGGCTACGTTGTGGAAAACGGAGTCCTAGGGTCCGACCCCGACCGCATGCGCCCACTCCTGGAACTCCCCCTCCCCCACTGCCCCAAGACCCTGAAGAGATGCCTGGGGTTCTTCTCTTACTATGCCCACTGGGTCCCCAATTATGCAGGCAAGGCCCATCCACTTACTAAATCCACCATTTTTCCCCTGATGACTGAGGCCCGCCTGGCCTTCAACCGCATCAAGGCAGATATTGCCAAAGCCACGATGCACGCTGTGGACGAGTCCATTCTGTTCCAGGTGGAGAGCGATGCGTCCGACTTTGCTCTGGCCGCTAACCTCGGCCCGCGGCTTTCTTCTCCCGTACCCTTCATGCCTCCGAAATTCGACACTCCTCCGTCGAAAAGGAAGCCCAAGCTATTGTGGAGGCTGTGCGACATTGGAGGCATTACCTGGCCGGCAGGCAATTCACTCTCCTCACTGACAACGGTCGGTTGCCTTCATGTTTAACAATACACAGCGGGGCAAAATCAAGAACGACAAGATTCTGAGGTAGAGGATCGAACTCTCCACCTACAACTACGATATCTTGTACCGACCTAGGAAGCTCAATGATCCCTAGATGCCCTATCCCGCAGTACATGTGCCAGCACACAAGTAGACCGAGTTCGGGCCCTCCACAATGACCACTGTCACCCGGGGGTCACCCGATGTTTTCACTTGATCAAGGCTCGCAACGTGCCTTACTTCATCGAGGAGGTCAGGACCGTGGCCAGGGACTGCCAGATCTGCGCGGAGTGCAAACCGCACTTCTATCGGCGAGACCAGGCGCACCTGGTAAAGGCCTCTCGCCCCTTTGAGCGCCTCAGCATCGACTTCAAAGGGCCCCTCCCCTCCACTGGCCATAGCGTGTACTTCCTCAACATTGTTGACGAGACTCGACTTCCGGGCGGCGAGCGAGGAGGTCGCAGGGAGAGGGGCTCCCGCAAGCGCCAGGAAGGAACCCCCCCGACAGGCCGGACGGCGGAGGAGGAGCGGGCGGCAACGGCAGAGGAGGAGCGGGCGGCAACGGCGGAGGAGCGGGCGACAACGGAGGAGCGGCGGGCGGCAGCGGCGGGCGGCAGCGGCGGGCGGCAGCGGAGGAGAAGCGGAGGAGGAGCGGGCGGCAGCTGAGGAGGAGCGGGCGGCGGCGGAAGGCGGAGGCGAGGAGCGACGGCGACAGGGAGGCCCAGCAGCGGCAGGTCCAACCCCTCTCTCCCCCCCCCCCCCCCCCCCACGACGCGGGCCGGGAACGGTGCGGTAGCGGCGGGCCCTCTTCCCCCCCCAAACCAGCAGCGGGACACCACCTTCCCCCCCCCAATCAGCAGCGGGGACACCAACTCCCCCCCCCCCCAACCAGCAGCGAGGACACCAACCCCCCCCCCCCCCCCCAACCAGCAGCGAGGACACCAACCCCCCCCCCCCCCCCCAACCAGCAGCGAGGACACCAACCCCCCCCCCCCCCCCCCCAACCAGCAGCGGGGACACAAACCCCAACCCCCCAACCAGCAGCCCCACTCGCCCCTCCCCCTCCCCCCAACTGCAGTGACCACCACGTGGCAAGGACAAAGGGGGTCTCTCTCTCTCTCTCTCCTGGGCGAGTGGAGAGAGAAAACAAAAGAAAAAAGAGACTTATATTTCTGTTCTTTTTTTTAAAATAAAAACCCAAAAGAAAACTGGTAAAGAGAAAAGGGGTGAAATAAAGGGGTAAAGGAAAGAAGGGGGGAAATAAATTTTTCATTTAAAAAAAAAAAATATATACATATATTTTTATATATATATAAATAAAAGTAAAATAGGGTGCGGAAAAGGGGGAAAAGAAGAACAAGGAGAGAAGAAACGATGAAGGGGAAGGGGGAGAAAAAAATGCCAGAAGGGACCCAAGAGAAAGGGGGCACCGGAGGTGGACGGGGCAAAGGGCAAACCAGCTTGGGCGAACGAGTCAACACGCGAAGCAGCGGGAAGAATGTATCGCCGCATCCAAAAGGGCTGGACGGGCGGGCAACCTCTCCCCTGGGGTTAGAGGGGGGCGTGAATTGGAAGGAAGCCATTGCAGAGGTGGTGAGGGAGCAGCTGCAGGCAATCAAGGCAGAGTTAAAAGCAGACACAGAGGCCGCAGCACAGGCAGCAATGACCAGGGCCATGTCAGGGGTGCAGCAGGCTCTGACCAGAATAGAGGAGAAAGTGGATGCCCAAGGGAAGATACTGGAAGCCCAAGGGAAGATACTGGAAGCCCACGGGGCAACCATTAAAGAGCTGGAGAAGGCAGCGACTGACGTGAGCGACCGGGTCATGTCCCTGGAGAGGGAAATGGCGAAACTGAGTGCAACACAGGGGAGCCTGAAGGGCAGGGTAGACGACCAGGAGATCAACTCGAGAAGGCAAAACATTAAGATAGTGGGCCTGCCAGAGGGGATAGAGGGTAGAAATCCCACAACATTCGTGGCTGCGATGCTGGGCTCCTTAGTGGGGCGGGAAACTTTTCCCACCCCACCGGAAATGGACAGAGCTCATCGGTCACTGCGCCCGAAGCCCAAGGAAGGGGAAAAACCGAGAGCAGTTATAGCCAGACTGCACCGGTACCGGGATAGGGAGACAATCCTGCGCTGGGCCAAGGAGAATAGAGCCTGCAATTGGGACGGGCACGCCATCAGAATCTACGAGGATTTTGGAGCGGACATAGCTAAGAGACGGGCGGAGTTCAACAGAGCGAAAGCAGCTCTCTATAAGAACAAAGTACGTTTTGGTATGCTGTACCCAGCAAAACTCTGGGTCACATACCAACACAAGGAATATTTCTTTACAGCCCCTGCCGAGGCGAATAGATTCGTTGAGGAGCACGGGCTGGAAAAACGCCATGGGAAGTAGGGACGAGGGGCCCATGGCAAGGAGATACGTCATGCCGACGGGGGGGTGGGGAGGGGCGAGGCAAAGCCAGCCCCCTCCCCCCTGGCAGGAGCACCCAGGAAAAACAACCCAATGCCCAAGGGCCCGCTCCAGGTGGGAGGCCAGGCCCCGGCACGAGGGAACGGGAGTACTGGAGAGGGGAGAGGGGAAGGGGGACAGCAACCTCCGAGCGGGGAGCCACCGTGCTAGCAGGAAAGCTAGCGAAGGGGGCGCGCAACAGAGCAGGGCCGCAGCGCACCCCCAACAGGGGGGAAGGCGCCAGGCAGGGGAGGGGGGGGATCACCCATCAAAGGTGGGAGAGCAAATGGGGACAGGAATGGGGGAGAGAGGGGCAATGGAGGGGTACACAGGGGTATCCCCGAAAGGGATAGAGCGGGGGGGGGGGGCACTCGGGGGGCGAGAGACCAGGGAGGGGAAATGCAGGGACGAAGGGACAAAAGAGGCCAGAAAGGGAATAGGGCCACAAAGTGCCACAGACAAGGGCTCGAAACAGGGAACTGCTGCAAACACCCACCCAGTACGGTCTGTGGGTGAAGGGGCCCCCCGGAGTGCAGGGGGCTACCCGCGTGGCGGACACACAGTGGACGGCCATGGCGGGTGTCCCCGGGACAAGGGGGAACCCCGGAGCGCAGGGACCCGACCGCATGGGGAGAGCAGTGATAGTGGACATCCTGGACGGCCCCCTAACAAAGGGAAACCCCAGAGGGCAGGGGCGCGTCCACCGGACAAATATGGTTAACCCCACAGGAGCAAGGGGGCAGAAGCCCCCCACCAGAATAGTCACCTGGAACGTAAGGGGACTTAATGGCCCAGTGAAGAGATCTAGAGTCCTCACCCACCTTAGAAACATGAGGGCCGACATAGTCTTCCTCCAAGAGACGCACTTGAGGGAGCAGGACCAACTGCGGGTAAGAAAGGGCTGGGTGGGACAAACCTATCATTCCTGTTATGGGGCAAGGGCCAGGGGGGTGGCGATCCTGATTGGCAAGAGGACAATGTTTAGGGCGACAAAGACGGTTACGGACCCAGGGGGACGGTATGTCATGGTCAGCGGGGCCCTGGATGGGGCGCCGGTAGTCCTAGTTAACGTGTATGCGCCCAACTGGGACGACACGAGCTTCATCCAAAAGACCATGGCAGAAATCCCGGACATAGCGACGCACCGACTAATCATGGGGGGGGACTTCAACTGTGTACAGGACCCAACGACGGACAGATCAAACCCCAGAACGGGGAAAACCTCAAACATGGCAAGGGAACTCAGTCACTATATGGAGCAGATGGGAGCAGTAGACCCCTGGAGATTCGCCCACCCGGGGGAGAAAGAATTCTCTTTCTTCTCCCCAGTACACAACGTGTACACCAGAATTGACTTCTTTGTGGTGGGGAAAACGGTGCTTCCAGAGATAGACAAGGTGGAATACTCCGCAATTGTGATATCAGACCACGCCCCACACTACATGGATGTGCGGCTAGAGACGGGAAGGGCCCAGCGCCCCAAATGGAGGTTGGACGGTGCCTTACTAGCTGACAAGGCCTTCAGCGAAAGGATAGCGCGGGCCATAGCGGAGTACACTGAGATCAACCAAAACGGGGAGGTCTCACCCTCCACGTTCTGGGAAGCGCTTAAGGCCGTACTAAGAGGGGAAATCATAGCCTACAAAGCGCAAAGAGATAGGGAGGAAAGGGTGGCTAGGCAGAAGCTGGTCGACTCCATACTGGAGGTAGACCATAAATACTCCGAGGCCCCGACCGTAGAACTCCTGGCGGAGAGGAAAGAATTACAAAGGAACTTTGACCTGCTCTCCACCAGGAAAGCAGTACACCAACTCCGCCAGGCACGCGGGGCCCTATACGAACACGGAGACAAAGCCAGCCGCCTGTTGGCCCACCAGCTGAGAAAGCAGGCAGCCAGCAGAGAAATTGCGCAAATCAGAGATACCAGAGGCACGTTGGAAACAGAACCAGAGAGGATTAACAAAACCTTCAAGGCCTTCTACCAAGAGCTGTACACCTCAGAGCCCCCAACGGGGAAGGCTGGGATGAACCGGTTTCTTGACGGACTGGACATACCAGTTGTGGGAGAGGGCAGAAAACGGGATCTGGAAGCACCACTAGCACTGGGAGAGATCATGGACAGCATTAGCTCCATGCAGGCGGGGAAGGCGCCGGGACCGGACGGATTCCCGGCGGACTTCTACAAAAAATTTGCGACAGCGCTGGCCCCGCACCTGCGGGAGATGTTCACAGACTCGCTAGCTAGGGGCACATTGCCACCCACGTTAGCACAGGCCTCAATCTCGCTGATACCTAAGAAAGACAAAGACCCAACGGAATGTGGGTCATACAGACCCATATCTCTGCTGAATGCAGACGCCAAAATACTGGCCAAAATCCTAGCCAAGAGGCTAGAAGACTGTGTACCTGAGGTGGTCACAGAGGACCAGACGGGCTTTGTCAAAGGTAGACAGCTTACCGCGAACATCAGGCGCCTGCTGAACGTGATAATGACCCCCTCCGGGGAGAGAACACAAGAGGTGATCGTCTCCCTGGACGCAGAAAAGGCCTTCGACAGAGTCGAGTGGAAATACCTCATAGAGGTACTGGAGCGGTTCGGGCTTGGAACAGGGTTCACCGCTTGGGTAAAGCTCCTGTACAACGCACCCATGGCGAGTGTACAGACCAACAATACCAACTCCCAATACTTCCAGCTGCACAGGGGCACCAGACAAGGATGCCCACTGTCCCCGCTGCTGTTCGCACTAGCAATTGAACCGCTAGCAATCGCGCTCAGGGCAGCAAAAAATTGGAGGGGGATCCGAAGGGGAGGTAGAGAGCACAGAGTCTCACTCTATGCGGATGATCTGCTCCTCTATATCTCGGACCCACAAAGCAGCATGGACGGAATCATCGCGCTCCTGAAAGAGTTTGGAGCCTTCTCGGGCTACAAACTCAACATGAGCAAAAGTGAGATCTTCCCAGTACACCCGCAAGGGGGGGGGGGGGCAGCACTAAAGGGGCTGCCGTTCAATCAAGCCCGACATAAATTCCGCTACCTGGGGATCCAAATAGCCCATGACTGGAAAGGGATCCACAAATGGAACCTCACCAGCCTGACGGAGGAAGTTAAAAAGGACCTGCAAAGATGGAACACACTCCCACTCTCCCTCGCGGGGAGAGTTCAGACGATCAAAATGAACGTACTGCCCAGGTTCCTCTTCCTGTTTAGATCCATTCCGATCTACATCCCCAAGGCCTTTTTCAAAGCGCTGGACAAACTCATCATGGCGTTCGTATGGGGGGGTAAAAATGCTAGGATCCCAAAGAAGGTCTTACAAAAAACAAAAACCAGGGGAGGGCTAGCCCTCCCGAATCTACAATTCTACCACTGGGCAGCAACAGCCGAGCGAGTAAGGGGATGGATCCAGGAGCCAGAGGCTGAGTGGGTGCGTGCGGAGGAGGCCTCCTGCATGGGAACCTCCCTCCGGGCCCTCGCCACGGCAGCACTCCCATCCCCACCCAAAAAACACTCCAGCAGCCCAGTGGTGACAGCCACCCTCCAATCCTGGAACCAACTGCGGCAGCAACTTGGCCTGACCAAAATGTCGAACAGGGCTCCCATCTGCAACAACCATAGGTTCACACCAGCACTGACTGACGCCACCTTCAAAAGGTGGAGGCAGGACGGGGGGACACTGACAGTCAGGGACCTATACACGGACGACAGGATCGCAACACTGGACGAACTGACAGAGAAGTTTCAGCTAGCTGGGGGGAACGAGCTACGGTACCTGCAGCTCAAAAACTTCCTACGAAAGGAGACAAGGACGTACCCACAACCGCCACGACAGACACTACTGGAAGACCTACTGGACGCAAGTATCCTAGAGAAAGGGAACTGTAGTGACATGTATGACCGACTGGTAGATAGGGACGACACCGTACTGGACGCAACAAGAAGGAAATGGGAGGACGACCTGGGGATGGAGATAGGGTGGGGACTCTGGAGCGAAGCACTGCATAGGGTCAACTCCACCTCCACGTGCGCAAGGCTCAGCCTGACGCAACTAAAAGTGGTACATAGAGCCCACTTAACAAGAACCCGTATGAGTAGGTTCTTCCCGGAGGTGGAAGACAGATGTGAACGGTGCCAAAGAGGCCCGGCCAACCACGCCCACATGTTCTGGTCTTGCCCCAGACTCGTGGAGTACTGGACAGCCTTCTTCGAGGTTATGTCCAAAGTGGTGGGAGTGAGGGTGGAGCCATGCCCGATAGTGGCGGTCTTCGGGGTTTCAGAACAGCCAGATCTATTCCTGGGGAGGAGGGCGGACGCCCTTGCCTTTGCCTCCCTGATCGCCCGCCGTAGAATCCTGTTTGGCTGGCGGTCAGCAGCACCGCCCAGAGCTGCGGATTGGCTGTCCGACCTCTCGGAATCTCTCCAAATGGAGAAAATCAAATTTGCCATCCGAGGGTCGGACGACGGCTTCCACAGAACGTGGGAGCCATTCATGCAACTGTTCCGGGACCTATTTGTGGCCAATGTACAAGAGGAAGAATAGTCGGGGGAAGGTAGCGGGAGGGGCTACAGGTTCGGTACGGGGGTTCGATGGCTAGCTAAGGCCCAAAACCAAACTAAATAAACATGTTGGGGGGAGGGGGGGGCGGGCGCAGTTACTACTACGAAGATGCTTACCTGTAAATATGTATGTTAATTTTTGCGTGTTTGTTTGTTGTTTTTTTTCTTTTTTTTTTTTTTTTTTTTTTTTTTTTTTGTTCTTTTTCTCTCCTAACAATTTGTAATTTGTTCAATATAAAATATGAAAACTGAATAAAAACATTTATAAAAAAAAACATTGTTGACGAATACTCAAGATTCCCCTTTGCCATCCCATGCCCTGACATGACCTCTGCCACCATCATCAAGGCCCTGCACAGTCTTTTCACCTTGTTCGGGTTCCCCACCTACATCCATAGCGATTGGGGTTCCTCCTTCATGAGCGACGAGTTGCATCAGTTCCTGCTTAGCAAGGGCATCGCCTCCAGCAGGATGACCAGCGACAACCCCCGGGGCAACGGACAGGTGGAGCGGGAGAACACGACAGTCTGGAAGGCCGTCCTCCTGGCCCTACGGTCTAGAAGTCTCCCAGTATCCCGCTAGCAGGAGGTCCTCTCCGATGCGTTCCACTCCATCCGGTCGCTCCTGTGCACTGCCATCCACGAGACCCCTCAAGAACGTATGTTTGCCTTCCCCAGGAGGTCCACCTCTGGGGTCTCGCTCCCATCCTAGCTGACAGTCCCAGGGCCCGTCCTCCTCCGGAAGCATGCGAGGAGTCATAAATCAGATCTCCTCGTCGAGAAGGTCCTGCTCCTCCATGCCAATCCACAACATGCCTACGTGGCATATCATGACGGGTGGCAGGTCATAGTCTCCCTCCGGGATTTGGCATCTGCAGGTTCCCCAGTGACAATCACCACCACCCCCGACCCTACACCGTCTCCCTCCACCACTACCCAGCTACTTCAAGAACTGGCACCCGCAGGCCCACCGGCGACTATCAACACCAACCCCGCCCATACACCGCCCCCCCTTCCACCGACTCAACTACTGGGTGAAGAAGAGGACAACCCGCCCCCGGACGGGCAGGTTTTGACACCAGTACACGCACCACAGCCGGGACTGAGGCAATCACGGCGGAAGGTGAAGGCCCCCGACAGACTTGATCTTTAAGTCTACTTCATCCCCGCTGGACTCTTTTTTTAACAGGGGGTGAATGTGGTTAACCACTGTAATATATTATATGTGTATTGTGGTAAACGGCTACTGTATTACATGTAATGTGGTAAACCACTGCCCGATGGCTCCGCCTCACCTCGGACTCGATATAAAGGTGGCTGGTCTCCGCCTCCGACCCAGTTCGAGATCTGAGGCCAGGAGGCTTTCTGTTTAGTTTATTAAAGCCTCAGTTACGTTCACTACTCGTCTTGTGGCCATTGATGGCACATCAGTTGCCTTCTGAGGCAGAGTTCTAAAGTTGCACAACCCTCTGAGAGAAAAAAAGTTTCTTCATCTCTGTCTGAAAAGGGACACTCCTAATTTTAAAACAGTGCCCCCTAGTTCTCGACTCACCCACAAGAGGAGACATCCTTTCCACGTCAATCTTGTCAAGATTGTTCAGGACAAGTCACCCCTCGCTCTTCTAAACTCTAGTGGAAACAAGGTCAGTCTGTCCGACGTTCCCTATAAGACAACCTGTTCATTACAGGTATCTACTCCGAACAGCCCCAATGCATTTACATCCTTCCTCAACCAGGGAGACCAAACCTGATGTGGTCTCACCAATGCCCTGTATAACTGAAGCACAGCATTCTTACTTTTATGTTCAATTCCTCTTGTAATAAAGGATAACATTCCATTAGCTACCTTAATTACTTGTTGTACCTGCATGTAGCATGGCCTCACGGTAGCATGGTGGTTAGCATCAATGCTTCACAGCTCCAGGGTCCCAGGTTCGATTCCCGGCAGGGTCACTGTCTGTGTGGAGTCTGCACGTCCTCCCCGTGTGTGCGTGGGTTTCCTCCGGGTGCTCCGGTTTCCTCCCACAGTCCAAAGATGTGCGGGTTAGGTGGATTGGCCATGCTAAATTGCCCGTAGTGTAAGGTTAATGGGGGGATTGTTGGGTTACGGGTATACGGGTTACGTGGGTTTAAAGTAGGGTGATCATTGTTCGGCACAACATCGAGGGCCGAAGGGCCTGTTCTGTGCTGTACTGTTCTATGTACCCTTTTTGTGACTCATGCACGAGAACACCTAGATCATGCTGCACCTCGGAATTCTGCAGCCATTCTCCATTTAAGACTCTGCTTTTTTATCATTCCTGCCAAAGTGAACAATTTCACATTTTCCCACATTATACTCCATCAGTTAGATTTTGCTCAATCACTCAACCTATCTATATCCATTTGCTACCTCTGTGTGTCCTCTTCGCAACATACTTTCCTACCTATCATTGTGTCATCCATGCCTTCACTCCCCTCATCTAAGTCATTGATATAAATTGTAAAAGGTTGAGGCCCAGCACAGACCCCTGAAGGACTCCATTCGTTACATTCTGCCAATCAGAAAAGGGCCACATTTATGCATACTCTCTGATATGGCACCTTATCAAATGCCTTCAGGAAATTCAAGTACACACTCCCCATTAATCACAGCGCATGTTACTCCATCAAAGAATTCCTTGCTACTTTGCAGTCAGATGGAACCTTTCCAGAATCTAGCCAATTTTGAAAAATTAATGCCCAATGCATTTACTTCCTCATTATCTCTTTTAAGACTCAAGGATGAAATCAATCAAGACCCGGAGACTTGTCAGCCTGGTGCTCAGTACCACTAGATCCCTAGTGATTGTCATTTCACCAAGTTCCTTTCTCCTCCCACCTCCTGATATACAGCTATTATTGGAATTTTTTTTATATATTCCGTAGTTATAATACAAGTAAAATATTTGTTCATTTCATCTGCCATTTACTTATTATCTACTATTAACTCCCCATTGCCTCTCACAAGAACCAACACTCGTTTTACTCTTTTCCTTTTTAAGTATCTGTAGAAATTCTTACTACCCGTTTTTATATTTCTAGCTAGCGTCCTCTCAAGCTCTAATTTCTTTCTCCTGAGTAACCTTTGTCATTCTCTGCCATTCTTTTATATCCTGACCAATAATCTGACTTGCCACTCATCTTTGTGCAGTTAAAACACTTTTTCCTTTAATTTGATACTTTCTTTATCTTATTTCATTAACAACGGTTGGTGGGTCTGCCTGTTTGATTTTTTCTTTATACTTATTCTGAGTATTCTGAAATATCCCCATTAAGATCTGCCACTGCTTCTCTATTGATCTATCCTATAGCTTAGTATCCCAGTTCACTTCATGCCCATATAGTTGCCCTTAAGTTACTACTAGTCTTAGATGCACTCTTCTCCCTTTCAAACTGGATGTAAACTTCAATCACATTGTAGTCGCAGCTATCTAGGAGCGCCTTTATTCTGGGATCATTAATTAATCCTCTAACATTGCACAATACCAAGTCTGATATAACCTGCTCCCTGGTTGGTTCCAGAAAATGGCGTCTAAAAAACTATCTCAAAAGCATTCTCTGAACTCCTCATCCAGGCTACTATTGCCAATCTAACTTTTCCAGTTTATTATGTAGATTAAAATCACCCTTCATTATTGTCATTCCTTTATCAGAAGCCTCAAATATTTATTCCTGTACACCTTCTCCCACATTGTGGTTCCTGTTAGGGGGTCTGTAGACCACTTCCACTCGTTAATTATTTCCCCGATTATTCCTCTTCTCCCTCCAAACCGATTCTACGCCCTGATCTCCTGAACTAAGATAATTTCTAACTATTGCAGCAATGCCACCTTTAATTAACAGTGCTGCCCACCACCTTTATCTAGTTTCCTATTTTTTTGAATGTCATAAAACTACCAATTCAGGACCCAATCCATGTCACCCTGAAGCCATGTCTCCGTAATTGCTATCGGATCATGTTTATTTACTTCAATATGCGGTAGAAATTCATTTAATGTTACGAATGCTATGTGCATTCAGATACAGAACCTTACGTTTTGTCTTTTGTTCTTTGTAACATTTAGTCTTGGCTGTTGGTGTATTCTTAGTTTTTTCTCCCTGTCTCTTCTTGCCACTCACTGACCCTCATTCCCCATGGTACTATTTTGTTCTCCTTGACTCCACCTCTTAATTACCTCTTAACATCTACCCAAGCTTGATTACTCAACCCTCTTGTTTCATTTAAAACCCCTCAACTTCCCTAGTTATGCACCAGCATGGTTCAGCTGTAGACCATCCCAACGGTACAGCCCCCATTTTACCAAGTACTGATGCCAGTGACAGATGAACCGGAACTCAGTCTTTCAGCCACACATTAATTCCCCTAAACTTATTTGCCCTATGTCAATTTGCACGTGGCTCAGGTTTTACTCGATTATTACCTTTGAGGATTTGCGTCCTAATTTGGTGCCTAGCTATTCATACTGACTGCTCAACTTCTTTCCTAGTCTTGCGTATGTTGTTAGTGCTTTCATGTACCACAATAACTGGATCTTCCCCCCCACTACAGGTTCTTCTCCAGCCCTGAGCAAATGTCCCGAACCTTGGCACCGGACAGACAACACAGCTGTCTGGACTCTCGCTCTTTGCTGCAGAGAACAGTGTCAATCTGCCTCTCTCTCCTGTCCCCTTCTACCACAATATTTTTTTTGCTCTCCCAATTTGTATGGCTTCCTGTACCATGGTGCCATGGCTAGCCTGTTCATCCACCTGGCAGCGCTCATTTTCACCAGTAGATGTCGCGTACACCTCAAACCTGTTTGACAGTTGCTAAGTCTGAGGCTCCTCCACTACTGTCTGCTCAGTCCCTCTACCGGCCTCACTCATAGTCCTCCTGTCCCTCACTTCTGTCCTAAACAGATGATCCTATTCTAAGTGGTGTGACTGGCTCCTGGAATAAAATGTTTGTTATATTACTGGGTTCAGTAATATGTATCGTTACTAGTTGCTGTATATCCAGAAGGTCTGATGGTGTGATCCTGAAGAAACCACGAGTCTTCAACTTAAAGCAAACTAATTTATTAAGTAACGATTAATTATAATTGAGTTTGACACTCTACAGAATTATCCTTAGTAATCAAATAATTAAATATTAATGTATTAACTGATTCAAAACTACACGTGCTAACTATGCTGTGATCTATATATCATACACCACTGCTGTCTAGTCACTCCTGGGTTGAAAGAGACCAAGATCCGCTAGGAGCCGATACTTAGGGATCTAGTGGTGTCCTCTAGTGGTAGTGTTACAGTTAGATGTTATAATTAACCCTTTAGTTATCTACACGTGTACATATCATTACATCCCCCTTTTTTAACATTTCTTTCTTGTTTTAACAAAGGGAAAATGTAGAACAATATTAAAACCAAAGACATGTGGGCGCGATTCTCCGCTCTCACGCCGGTTCAGAGAATAGTGGGCCACGCAGATTTTCACGGCGACGCCGGTCCGACGCCCTCCCGCTATTCTCCGAAACCCGCACAAACTACACGTCGGCATTCCCGGCAAAGGCCTCGATAGACCCCCTCGACACGACCAGAAGCCCGACTTTTTGGCCCCCCGCTATTCTCCGGCCCGGATGGGCCGAAGTCCCGACGTCATCACGCCATGTTTTCACGCTGGCCAACACACCTGCTTTTCAAGTTCGTCAACCAGTCGTGCTGGCTGACGAGAGGTTCGAGGAGGTGAGCACGCCGCTCAGCGCACAGCTCAACGCACTGCTGGAGTCTGGCCACAACGGGAAAGGCATCCCCGAGAACGGGAGGGGAGTCCAGAGCTGGGGGTATGTGGGAGACGGAGGGGGGAGAGTGGGAGACAGAGGAGGGAGTGGGGGAAACTGAGGGGGGGAGTGTGGGAGACGGAGGGGGGAGTGGGAGACTGAGGGGGGGGGGGAGTGTGGGAGACGGAGGAGGGGAGTGTGGGAGACGGAGAGGGGGAGTGTGGGAGACGGAGGGGGGGAGTGTGGAAGACGGAGGGGGGAGTGTGGGAGACGGGGGGGGGGGAGTGGGAGACTGAGGGGGGAGTGTGGGAGACTGAGGGGGGAGTGGGAGTGGGGGGGGGTAGGGAGAGAGTGAGCGAGTGACTCGTCCAACCCCGGTTACAAAGTGTCTGCACCATGCCATGGCGTGCCGGTCACGAGGACACGCCCGCTGGTTGCACTGTGGCTTACGGCCACAGGCCACTGACGCACCGGTGAAGAGGATGTAGTTAACTGCCCGTTGGATGCTGAAAGTGACCAGGGGTTAGGCTGCCCGCGTGTCAACAGCGTGACCAGGCCACCGGGACACACAGGTATCCCGTGGCAGGCGGCTGCCGAGGTGTCGACTAACCTCCGTCTAACATGTCCCGTTTCTCTGCCCCCCACCACCCTTCTGTAGGTTAGCACAATGTCTGCGAACAGAACGGCTATGTTCTGCGCAGTGGTTGGGGCCGCTGCACTGCATTTGGAGATGCAGCAGCATCCACAGCCACAACCCGCAGTGGATGCAGGGCCAGCTGCAGCAGCAGAGGGAAGGGCCGAGGAGTTGCCAGTCATCGAGCAGCATGGGGGGGAGGAGGAGAGAGTGAGGGTGCAGCCACGGCACCAGAGGCGACGACCAAGGCCGAGGGTGTACAGTGCCCAGATCTCTTTCCAGACAATGACGGACATCACCTGCAGGAGGAGACTCTGGCTGAGTAGGGGACGGTGATACATATCTGTCACCTCGTGGCGCACCTCGCCCCACGTGGAACGGGGGGGAGGACACGCGATCCCGGTTGCCATCAAGGTGACAGTCGCTCTTAACTTCTATGCGACCGGCTCCTTCCAGTCTCCGAGCGGGGACCTCTCCGGGATCTCCCAGTCATCGGTGCACAGGTGCATCCGGGATGTGACCGACGCCCTCTATGCCATCGCGGACCGCTACATCACCTTTCCCGAGGACCGAGCAAGTCAAGATTCACGAGCTCGTGGATTTGCCAGCATGGCCGGGATACCGATGGTGCAGGGGCCAATCGATTGTGTTCACGTCCCCATGCGCCTGCCTGCAGGGGACAGGGAGGTCTTCAAAAACAGGAGGGGGTCATACTCCATGAATATCCAGGTGGTATGCGACCCCCACATGACGTTCATGAACGTCTGTGCAAGGTTCCCAGGGAGTGTGCATGACTCCTACATACTGGCGCAGTCGTACATCCCTGCGATGTTTGAGGGACATCTCCCCCCCCCCCCCCCCCCCCCGGCTGAGGGGCTGGTTGCTAGGCGACAGGGGTTATCCGCTGAGGTCTTGGCGGATGACGCCTATACAGAGGCCTCAGACCAATGCGGAAACCCGATACAACGAAGCCCATGCAGCAACCAGAGGTGTGGTGGAGCGCTGCCTTGGCCTCCTGAAGATGAGATTCAGGTGCCTGGACCGCTCCGGAGGGGCCCTGCAGTACCAGCCCAACAGGGTCGCTCACATTGTTGTGGTCTGCTATGCGGTGCAGAACATCGCGAGGCAGAGGGGAGATGACCTGCTGCAGGAGGCAGAGGGAGAAGCCTGTGGCAGTGGTGCCAGCACAGAGGAGGAGGAGGAGAGGGAGGAGGAAGTGGCTGGCGGAGTCGCGGGCGCAGCACGCAGACACGACCCAGGTGCTGGTGATACCCAGGAGGCGGCACGATGGACCCGGCGAGGACGGCGGGCACGCAACGCCTTGGTGGCAGCACGGTTCACGCGTCGCATGCGACGTTCCCGCTGAACACCAAACCACCATCTGCATCGCTAGTCGTGCAGAGGGTCAACACACAACTGCCACCACCACAAGCCCCCCCCCCTCCACACCCCCTCTCCGTGTACACTGCTCCACTTCGACATCACCCTTACCACTGGGTCCAGACGGTATGGCACAACATTGATGGCTGTGTCAGCGGGTGTGATCAATGCCATGTGGAATGATGACAGCCCGCTCTGCGATGAGCTGAGAGCTCAGAATCGTTAGAGAGAGTCTGACCCATGGAAATAGCTGAACCATCCACCTTGGTGGCCGCTGTGTTCGTCACGGACACTTCATCACGTGCCCGCGTGGGGTAGCTGTGGGAGGGGGTGGGGGGAGGGGAAGGGACTGCACACCTGGCACCGAAGTTTCACCGCTCGTCAACCCCAGCGACACTCGGTCACCATCACAATCCCTGTGGCTGTGGAACAATCACACGGTATTACAAGTAAGGTGGAACAGTGCGTTTAATGTTAACAATAATTTACAGATGCCCTAGCCCCTACAACTAAACTGTGCCCTTCACCCGTGCCAACTTACTCAGTGTCTCTGTTTTGCCTTACGGGCCCTACCACTACGTCTAAGTGATTCCCCAGATGATACAGCAGGAATGGAGGAGGACTGCTGCGAATCGCCCCCTTCAACTTGTTTCTCCTTCGGCAAGCGTTTCCTGGGGCGACCCGGCCTTGATGGGCCAGGCTGCTCTGCGGACGCCTCGGGTGACGTTGTGCCACCCTGCTCTGCCTGCTGCCCACCCGATGCACCTGGGATGGGACGGGGGGAGGCCGAGAATTCCAGGATGTCCCGTGATGGAGTTAATGGTACGGGCCCCGAAACCTCCTCCTCCCTCGGGGAGCCCGGTGGCCCCCGGGCCTCACTTTGGGACAGAGGTGCGAGCGGGAAGGTGCCCCGTCGCGCCACTGACACCTGGCGCTGCCAGTCCTGGAGGCCTGTAACAGTATCCACCAGGATCCGAAGGTTTGCAGAGACGGAGTCCAGGGAGTTAGACGTTCCCGCCAGGGACTGTGTGATCTCAACCTGTGAGTGCACAACGCCATCCAGCACATGTGTCAGGCGGTTGATGCTCTCCGCGACTGAATGCTGGGACTGTGCCATTGTCTGCTGTGACTGTGCCATGGCGTGCTGCGACTGGGCCATGACCTGCTGAGAGTTGGCCAAGGCCCGCAGCGCGCCGGCAATGTCGTGTTGGCTCTGCCGCATTGCTGCCTGTGAGAGGGCAACCCTGTCCAGGGCCGAGGATGACGCGTGCACATTAAGCCCAACGCCTTGCATAACCTGACCCATTGCCTCCACCGCGGATGCCACCCGTGCGGTGTCAGCCTGGGTCTCTGCCATGAGCGGCACCACTCCCTGCTCGTGGACGAGGTTCGACTCCTCTAACAGTGTCTGCAGAGTCTGGAAGACGGCCCTCATCCCGTCATTGTTTCCCTGGGTTTCTTGATGCATCGGCTGTGCGGGTGGGTTGAGAAACTCCAGGAACTCGGAAAACGTCTGGGAGCCAGCTGGATGCTGGGCCTGGCCTGCCCTCCGCCAGTCCGGGCCCTCGGCTGCTCCGACCTCCACCTGCTGTACCTACTCAGCTGTGATGTGCGACCCAGACTGTGACCCAGGAGCCTCATCACTAAATAGCCCAACCGGGGTGAGTGTCTCTGGGATGGTGGATGGTGTGGGAGATAGCTGTGCCGCAAGCTCGAGGTCATCTTGGGTGGACGCCTCCTCTATGTCATCGGCCCACTGAGAGGCCGCAGGGCGTTCGCGGGCCATTTCACTCTCTTCCTCTCTCGCCTCACTCTGGGTGTCCTGCTCCACAGATTCAGTTGGGGAGGATGGGACTCCCCGCTGATCGGGCACCCTCTGTTGTGCGGCCCTGGGTGCGGTGGGGGCAGATGCCTGTCTCCGCCTGGAGGCAGATGGCCCTGGTCGTTCGGCATCACTTCCTAGGGAAGAGAATGAAACGGGTTATTTAGAGACGCTCGGCCGGGCGCTGGACGGTCCCAGTGGGCAGGGTGTGAAGGGACAGAGGATGGGGAGGTGTCCCAGTGGGCAGGGTGTGAAGGGACAGAGGATGGGGGAGGTGTTCCAGTGGGCAGGGTGTGAAGGGACAGAGGATGGGGGAGGTGTCCCAGCGGGCAGGGTGTGAAGGGATAGAGGATGGGGGAGGTGTCCCAGTGGGCAGAGTGTGAAGGGACAGAGGATGGGAGAGGAGTCTCAGTAGGCAGGGTGTGAAGGGACAGAGGATGGGGGAGGGGTGTTTGTCATGCAGGGTTGTCTCACTTGTTGCAGCTCCGCCAAACTCGCATTGCGCGATCTCCCGGGTGGCAGATCCCCCAACAAGGTCCAGTGCCCTCTGCTCAAACGTGGTGAGGGGGTGCAGGATGGGCGAACCCCCTCCAGTCTTGTTCCGCTCACGAGTGTTGTGAGCGGTCTTGTCCTGTTGGGGGAGGGGGCATAGGTAGATCATTACAATACGGCAGGTATCAGCAGGTCGTTCAGATACTGACACAGGTTGGGGGTCAAGTTGTAATAAGACCATTGCATCTCTCCACGGGGGCCAGAGCGCTGGGTCTGTGACTACTTTGTGAACCACCCTCAACTCACTCTGCCCCAATCCCCCTCCACCCCCCGTGCCGGGGGGGGGGGGGGGGGGGGGAGGTGGGTGATTAAGTGAAGGGGGGAGGGATGGTTGTGACCCGGGGGCACCCTCTTGGCACTTACCCTGTCAGCCCTGTTGAGGTTGTGCATCTTCTTCCTACATTGCTCTGCAGAGCGAGGGGTCTGCCCCACACCACTGATGGCAGCAGCCACGTCACATCAAGCCTGGCGCACCGCGCTGGCAGGATGGCGTTGCCCTCTACGCGGGCAGATGATGCCCCTCCTCTGCTCAATTGATTCCAGCAGCGTCTCGACGTCAGCCTCCAAGATTTCGCGGGGCTGCTCTCCTTGGTTCCGACATCTTGGCCTACAGTTTCTGTGCTCGCCCGTGCCTTTTTACGGCGTCGGGCGGCCTCACGTGGGCGTGTTCGTGTCGTCGTCGCGTTCCGGCGTCATCGCGCACGTGATTGACGCGGCCCCATTCCTAGCCCATTTCCCGGACGTCAATACGTCGGGAACGGGGCCGTGTCGGGCCATCGCAAAAGTCGGCCGTTTTCACGACCAACTTCGCGATTTTCCGCGGGTGCGGAGAATCGCGCCCATGATATGTATAACTTTATACAGAGCAAAATGAGTAACAATTACACAAACTGACTGTTAAGTATTCACAAGTTCAGTCTGTTAGGTTTATTTTGTCGTCTCGTTGATCTTCTTAGTGGATGAGGTAGTGATACTGATGTCTTGACAGTTCTTTGCATGTAATTGGTACTTTGGTACTTTGATTGTTGGTTAGCGTATCTTGAAAAGTGGTTTCATTGAGTTGCAGGTCTAGGAAAATTTTCTGTGGTTGTATTTTATTAAGTGATCTACAATTTCTATGTAGGATGTTACCTTCAGCTGTCTTGTTTATATATGATCTTGGTGCTGCTTGCCTTATGATTCTGGCAGGAGCAGACCAACCTCCATCAGTTATCTTGATCCTAACGTTGTCATCTGAAGATAATGAGTCCAGAGTGGTTGCATGCATGTCATAATATAATCTTTGACGATCATGGAGCTGTTGCATTCTCTGTATCACTGGAAGATGATCAGGGTTTGGAAGCTGCAACACAGGTAACATTGTTCTCAGATCACTATTCATTAGCATCTATACCGTTGACAGACCTGTTGATAAAGGAGTTGCTCAGTAGGAAAGCAGCACAAGATGGATGTCTGACGCAGAATCCAGAGCTTTATTAATGAGTTGTTCTACAATGTGTACTCCTTTTTCTACTTTCCCGTTCGACTGTGGGTAATGTGGACTAGATGTTATGTGTTTGAAATTGTAGAGTCTTGCAAACTCGGCCCAGTCGTTGCTGTCTAAACACGGTCCATTGTCTGACATGACAGTGGTTGGTATTCTATGTCAGGAAAAGGTTCCTTTGCTTACTTTTATTACAGATTTGGAGGTCAGATCAGGTAGCTTCATACCTCTGGATAGTTTGAATAATAGTCGATAACGTAGTCACGACCATTGAAATGAAATAGGTCAATGCCTACTTTGGCCCAAGGAGAGGTTTCCAACTCATGTTGCTGTAGAGCCTCCTTGCACTGCGCAGTCTGGAACTTTTGACCCGTCTCACATCCCAAAACCATGTCAGTGATGTCCCAGTCTATGCCTGGTCAGTAGACAGCTTGTCTGGCCCGTCACTTACATTTTGAAATTCCGAGGTGTCACTCATGAATCTGACTAAGTATCATGGGCCTGAGATGCAGTGGAATGACTATCCTGTCGAGTCTCAGAAGTCAACCATTTATCACCGTCAAATCTGCTTGAACATTGCGAAACTGAGGACATTGCCCTTTCGGCCATCCATTATTGAGGTGGTGAATGACACGTTTTAGCAATGCATCCTTTTTAGTCTCCTCTCAAATTAAGTTGATTTTTTCATCCGATGCTGGAAAATTGTCTGCACATAGTTGTACCTGATATTCAATGTGTTGAATAAATTGAAGTGGTTCACTTTGCGAAGTAATGGAGTGTGATAGCGCATCTGTTATGATCAGACCTTTTCCAGGTGTGTAGATGAGGTGGAAATCATATCTTCGGAGCCTCATTAGAATATTTTGGAGTCATGGAGTCATGTCATTGAGATCCATCTGAATAATATGTACCAATGGTCTGTGTTCCGTCTCCACAGTGAAAGTGGGTAATCCATGGACGTAGTCATGGAATTTCATAATGCCGGTTAGAAGACCCAAACATTCTTTCTCTATTTGAGCAGAGTGGCATTCTGTTGGTGTCATCGCTCTTGATACATATGCAACAGGCACCCAGGACGAGCTGTCGTCTTTTTGCAACAACACTGCTCCTATTCCGTCCTGACTTGCATCAGTTGAAATTTTTGTCTCCCTACTTGGATCGAAAAATGCTAATATTGGTGCAGTTGTGAGTTGTGATTTCAAATCAAACCACTCTTGTTGATTATCCTTCGTCCATTCAAATGTAGGAATTTGGTCCCCTAGGAACTTGAGTATAGAAGCGCCAAAACTACATTTGGATTGATTCAGCTTAAGGCCATACTCATGTATGCGTTGAAAGACCTGTCTCAGTCTCGAGACATGTTCTTCTGGTGTTGATGACCATATGATAATGTCATCTACATAGACACGAACAAAGTCTATTCCCTCAGTCATCTGTTCCATGAAGCGGTGGAATATTTCAGACGCAGAGATTATTCCGAAAGGCATTTTGTTATAGCAAAATCTGCCAAAAGGTGTATTAAAGGTGCAGAGCTTTCTACTTGAGTCTTTTAATTGAATTTGCCAGAAATCTTGCGATGTATCTAACTTTGGGAAGATGCATGCATTTGCCATCTCGCTGGTGATTTCCTCTCATTTTGGGATGGGATAGTATTCCCTCATGATATTCTCATTGAGATCCTTGGGATCCATACATATCTGCAGATCATCTGGTTTCTTCATACAAACCATCGAACTGACCCAGTCAGTCGGTTCAGTGACTTTTGAAATTATACCTTATTGTTGGAGCCTTTCGAATTCCAACTTCAATCTTTCTCTTAGTGAAGCAGGAATTCTCTTCGGTGGATGAACTACAGGTTTAGCATCTGTTCGAAGTAAAATCTTGTACTTAAACGGTACCACGCCCATGCATTTGAATACATCTGGATATTGATCAAGGACACTTTGGATATCCTTATGTAGAACAGGATGAGACGAAGTTGCAGTATAAATTTGCTGTATTAGGCGTAACTCCTTGCAGGCTTGTGAGTTATGATTTATCTCACTTGACAATCTCAAATCTTAATTTTGTTCAATTTCCTCGGTGGAAACTACTAAATAGCACGTTCCAATTTGCGAGATTGAATTGCCATTGTCGTCTTTGAATTTACAGGCAGCTGGAAGAATTTTAGGAGTTTGCTTGAGCCTTGAGTGGTCGAGCTTGGATAACAAATTAGCGGAAGTGCCTCTGTCCAACTTGAAATTAATTTCATAGAACATAGAACAGTACAGCACAGAACAGGCCCTTCGGCCCTCGATGTTGTGCCGAGCAATGATCACCCTACTCAAACCCACATATCCACCCTATACCCGTAACCCAACAACCCCCCCTTAACCTTACTTTTTAGGACACTACGGGCAATTTAGCATGGCCAATCCACCTAACCCGCACATCTTTGGACTGTGGGAGGAAACCGGAGCACCCGAAGGAAACCCACACACACACGGGGAGGACGTGCAGACTCCACACAGACAGTGACCCAGCCGGGAATCGAACCTGGGACCCTGGAGCTGTGAAGCATTTATGCTAACCACCATGCTACCGTGCTGCCCCATTCAGTATCAGAAAGTAATGGAATTAATTGATTTGGTAGGCGAAGTTACTTCAGTGGAGTTCTCATATTTTTCAGTGACCCCTACAAAGAATGTATTTTCCAGGGAGTAATTATCTGAATCTGTTGAAACATTTTGCTCTAACTCTTCTTAGAACATAAGAACATAAGAACTAGGAGCAGCATGCACGACTGTAACGCGGGCAAGTCTGCTCGCTGCTCATGTCTGAAACTGTAGGCTGCCTTGTTTGTTAAGTTGTTGCTTGCGGGGGGGGGGGGGGAGGACTGGTGCGCGCGAGAGGGCGGGCGAGGGAGGGATATTTGCCTAGAGGGATTGTGTTGTAAATAATTTAAAAATTAGTAGGGGTAAATGTCTGTATGGAAAAACTCTTTCAATAAAAATTATTTAAAAAAAAAAAACTAGGAGCAGGAGTAGGCCATCTGGCCCCTCGAGCCTGCTCCGCCATTCAATGAGATCATGGCTGATCTTTTGTGGACTCAGCTCCACTTTCCGGCCCGAACACCATAACCCTTAATCCCTTTTTTCTTCAAAAAACTATCTATCTTTACCTTAAAAACATTTAATGAAGGAACCTCAACTGCTTCACTGGGCAAGGAATTCCATAGATTCACAATCCTTTGGGTGAAGAAGTTCCTCCTAAACTCAGTCCTAAATCTACTTCCCCTTATTTTGAGGCCCGCCAGTGGAAACAACCTGCCCGCATCTATCCTATCTATTCCCTTCAGAATTTTAAATGTTTCTATAAGATCCCCCCTCATCCTTCTAAATTCCAACGAGTACAGTCCCAGTCTACTCAACCTCGCCTCGTAATCCAACCCCTAGGATTCACTAGGATTAACCTAGTGAATCTCCTCTGCACACCCTCCAGTGCCAGTACATCCTTTCTCAAATAAGGAGACCAAAACTGACCACAATACTCCAGGTGTGGCCTCACTAACACCTTCTACAATTGCAGCATAAACTCCATCCCTCTAGCAATGAAGGACAAAATTCCATTTGCCTTCTTAATCACATGTTGCACCTGTAAACCAACTTTCTGTGACTCATGCACTAGCACACCCAGGTCTCTCTGCACAGCGGCATGCTTTAATATTTTATCATTTAAATAATAATCCCGTTTGCTGTTATTCCTACCAAAATGGATAACCTCACATTTGTCAACATTGTATTCCATCTGCCAGACCCTAGCCCATTCACTTAACCTATCCAAATCCCTCTGCAGACTTTCAGTATCCTCTGCACTTTTTGCTTTACCACTCATCTTAGTGTCATCTGCAAACTTGGACACATTGCCCATGGTCCCCAACTCCAAATCATCTATGTAAATTGTGAACAATTGTGGGCCCAACACGGATCCCTGAGGGACACCACTAGCTACTGATTGCCAACCAGAGAAACACCCATTAATCCCCACTCTTTGCTTTCTATTAATTAACCAATCCTCTATCCATGCTACTACTTTACCCTTAATGCAATGCATCTTTATCTTATGCAGCAGCCTTTTGTGTGGCACCTTGTCAAAAGCTTTCTGGAAATCCAGATATACCACATCCATTGGCTCCCCATTATCCACTGCACTGGTAATGTCCTCAAACAATTCCACTAAATTAGTTAGACACGACCTGCCCTTTATGAACCTATGCTGCGTCTGCCCAATGGGACAATTTCTATCCAGATGCCTCGCTATTTCTTCCTTGATGATAGATTCCAGCATCTTCCCTACTACCGTCGTTAAGCTCACTGGCCTATAATTTCCTGCTCTCTGCCTACCTCCTTTTTTAAACAGTGGTGTCACGTTTGCTAATTTCCAATCCACCGGGACCACCCCAGAGTCTAGTGAATTTTGGTAAATCATCACTAGTGCATCTGCAATTTCCCTAGCCATCTCTTTTAGCACTCTGGGATGCATTCCATCAGGGCCAGGAGACTTGTCTACCTTTATCCCCATTAGCTTGCCCATCACTACCTCCTTAGTGATATCAATCCTCTCAAGGTCATCACCTGTCATAACCTCATTTCTATCAGTCACTGGCATGTTATTTGTGTCTTCCACTATGAAGACCGACCCGAAAAACCTGTTCAGTTCCTCAGCCATTTCCTCATCTCCCATTATTAAAACTCCCTTCTCATCCGCTAAAGGACCAATATTTACCTTAGCCACTCTTTTTTGCTTTATATATTTGTAAAAACTTTTGCTGTCTGTTTTTATATTCTGAGCAAGTTTACTCTCATACTCTATCTTACTCTTCTTTATAGTTGTTTTAGTAGCTTTCTGTTGCCCCTTAAATATTTCCCAGTCCTCTAGTCTCCCACCAATCTTTGCCACTTTGTATTCTCTTTCCTTCAATTTGATACTCTTCCTTATTTCCTTAGATATCCATGGTCGATTTTCCCTCTTTCCACCGTCCTTCCTTTTTGTGGGTATAAACCTTTGCTGAGCACTGTGAAAAATCGCTTGGAAGGTTCTCCACTGTTCAACTGTTCCACCATAAAGTCTTTGCTCCCAGTCTACCTTAGCTAGTTCTTCTCTCATCCCATTGTAATCTCCTTTGTTTAAACACAAAACACTAGTATTTGACTTTACCTTCTCACCCTCCATCTGTATTTTAAATTCCACCATATTGTGATCGCTCCTTCCGAGAGGATCCCTAACTATGAGATCATGAATCAATCCTGTCTCGTTACACAGGACAAGATCTAGGACCGCTTGTTCCCTCGTAGGTTCCATTACATACTGTTCTAGGAAACTATCGCGGATACATTCTATAAACTCCTCCTCAAGGTTGCCTTGACCGACCTGGTTAAACCAATCGACATGTAGATTAAAATCCCCCATGATAACTGTTGTACCATTTCTACATGCATCAGTTATCTCCTTGTTTATTGCCTGCCCCACCATAACGTTACTACTTGGTGGCCGATAGACTACTCCTATCAGTGACTTTTTCGCCTTACCATTCCTGATTTCCACCCAAATGGATTCAACCTTATCCTCCATAGCACCGATATCATCCCTAACTATTGCCCGGATGTCATCCTTAAATAACAGAGCAACACCACCTCCCTTACCATCCACTCTGTCCTTCCGAATAGTTTGATACCCTCGGATATTTAACTCCCAGTCGTGACCATCCTTTAACCATGTTTCAGCAATGGCCACTAAATCATAGTCATTCACGATGATTTGCGCCATCAACTCATTTACTTTATTCCGAATACTACGAGCATTCAGGTAAAGTACACTTATGTTGGGTTTTTTAACCTCTGTTTTGAATCTTAACATCTCCAGTTTTACTCCTTTTAGTATTACTGGGCCTATTTACTGAGCTCCCCTCCGTCACTGTACCTTGTACTGTCGCCCTTTTTGATTTTTGACTATGTCATCTCTGTCTTGCACTTTCCCCCTTACTTCCTTTTGCTTCTGCCCTTTTTTAATACCTTGCAACTTCCTGCTTCGGTTCCCATCCCCCTGCCACGTTAGTTTAAACCCTCCCCAACAGCTCTAGCAAACACTCCCCCTAGGACATCGGTTCCAGTCCTGCCCAGGTGCAGACCGTCCGGTTTGTACTGGTCCCACCTTCCCCCACTGCAAACATTAATCTGCCTTGAAATTGGTTTGGAAAATTTAAATGCTAGTGAAGATCCGCACTGTGCAGCATCATGATTTAATCTTCCACATTGTGAGCATTATTCCTCTGGCAGGGCATTTTTTCTGAAAGTGGTAGGTTCCACACCTTGAACACATTATTGCATTGACATCATGACGCACGACACTTCTTCGCCCATGCTCAGATCGGTTTTCGGCCATCTCGCTTTTCTGAGCGAAGTGCGCATGTTCAGGGCTAGAATGCATGCGCAAGATGGCTGCTGTTCAAAACGTGCATCTCCTTTATCTGCGACATTGCCTTGACACACTTGTGCTCTTTTCACGGAGAAAATACTCTTGATACTGATTTTTTGATTCAGATGAACCATACACATTTCTATCGCGATTTCTAAAGTCAATTATTTTTGCCGCAGTAATCTTTCCCTTAAATGTTCATCAGTAATGTCAAACACTATTTGGTAATGAATCCTCGAATCATTAAATGCAGAAAAGTTGCAGGATTGTGCCAGCAGTCTGAGACCTGTTACAAAGCTTACAACACCAGGTTAAAGTCCAACTGGTTTGTTTCAAATACTAGCTTTTGGAGCACGGCTCCTTCCTCAGGTGAATGAAGAGGTATATTCCAGAAATATATATATAGACAAAGTCAAAGATGCAGGACAATGCTTTGAATGCGAGCATTTGCAGGTAATTAAGTCTTTACAGATCCAGAGATGGGGTAACCCCAGGTTAAAGAGAATTCTACCAGCTAGGAAGAGAGGTAAACAATTCCAGCAATGCCAATCCACCTTAACTTTGGCAGCCATGCTCGAGTAATTTACTCTATGAAGGGTTGGGCGCGAATTAACTATGTTGATGCCTAGGTAGCGAGAACTGCCATCAGATATACGGAATGCCAGAGCATCTGGAGGGATTTATTAGGCGCTGGAGTTAACTGGAAAACACTCGCTTTTGTTGAAGTTCAGTTTATAGCCAGAAAATGAGCCAAAAGTGCTGAGAATGTTCAGTATGTCCTCGACACAGGGAACAGGGTTTGTAATGTTTAAAAGATTACGGGCAGCACGGTGGTACAGTGGTTAGCACAGTTGCTTCAAAGGGTCCCAGGTGGATTCCCAGCTTGGGTCACTGTCTGTGCGGAGTCTGCATGTTCTCCCCGTGTCTGCATGGGTTTCCTCTGGGTGCCCCGGTTTCATCCCACAGTCCAAAGATGTGCGGGTTAGGGATTGGCCATAATAAATTGCCCTTAGTGTCCAAAAAGGTTGGTGGGGTTATTGGGTTACGGGGATAGGGAGGGGGCGTGGGCTAGAGTGGGGTGCTCTTTCCAAGAGCCGTGCAGACTCAATGGGCCAAATGGCCTCCTTCTGCACTGTAAATTCTATGATCTATGACCATCAAGAAACAAGGATACATGATGTTCCACACCAGCCCAGCTCGAAGGATGACTGTCAGCAGCTTGGACTACATCAAGGTTATTACTAAGGGTTTTATTGCTAAAGTGAGAGCAGTGGGGACAGGGGGCATCCTTGATGGGTTCCAAGTACACCAAATGCAAAGAGTTAGTGTGCACACTTGCAGTAGGGGAGGTGCATAGAAAGTGGATCCATGGGATACTGTTCTGGCTAAACTCAAACCTCTCCAAGATTGTAAACAAATAACCATATTCCATTTGCTCGAAAGCCTTCTCCGCATCCAGAGGCCACCACCTCATGGCAGTCGAGGCAGTTGGAGAAAGTATGAATTTGAGGAGATGGAACATGTTTACAAAGCCAGTTTGGTCCTCAGAGATTACATCTGGGCAGCATTACTCCAAATGGTGTGCCAATAACTTGGCTAATAACTTGACATCTGCAATTACGAGAGATGGGCCATTAAGAGCCGCACTCTTCAGGTTCCCTGCCTTTTTTGAGGATAAGTAAATGGAGGTTTGAGTTAATTGTAGGGGGCAGGGACTCATGAGGTAATGAGCTGTTGAACATGAATCGCAGCAAGGGCACAATTTGCGTGGAGAACCTTCTGTAAAAATCAATAGGGAGGCCATCAAGCCCTGGGGGTTGACTTCCCTCCATCAACTTTAATGCAATTTGTGATCTCATCTGGTTGCAAAGGGTCGCCTAAGTCTCTCCTGTCTACATCCACAGATGGGATGTCCAGATTATTTTGAAAGCTAGCCATTGTCGAGCCATCCGAAGGAGGGGATTTATAGCGGTCAGGGTAAAAGAAAGCAAAGATCATATTAATATCAGAGGGGTCGGTCGGGAGGTTATGAGAGGTGTCAAATCTGAGACATAAATTGTGAAGCAGACTGGCGCCTGACCTAACGTGCCAGGAGGCGACCAGCTTTGTCCCCGTGTTCATAAGAAGTCTCCCTTTGACCATTGTAACACGCACACAACTTTACTGGGAGAGAGTAAGTCAAATTGAGCCTGGAGTCTCAGCCTGTCTGCATACAACTCGGGGGGGAGCACAGTAAGAAGTCTTATAACACCAGGTTAAAGTCCAACATGTTTGTTTCAAACACTAGCTTTCGGAACACTGCTCCTTCCTCATCACATCCACATCGATCCACATCACAACTCGGGGGTGGGAGGAACAATTATTGTTTCAATTTTCTTTGTTTGATGATTAATGTATTATGGGAGATTATGTTTCCTCGAAGAACTGCCTTTAGGGTCTCCCCCACAACGTTGATGGGGTGGTGGAATCAGATTTATTAACTCTAATAAAATCATCGATGTTAGTATATACACTTGCAAAATTTCCTGTCAGAAAATAGATTTTGATTTATTATCACGTGTACCGAGGTACAGTGAGAAGCATTGTTCTGCATACAGTCCAGTTAGACCATACATGAAAAACATACAACATACGATAGATACACAATGCACATACGTGGACATCGGATGAAGAATACAGAGTGTAGAGCTACAGTAGAGACGATGTGTGGAGAGATCAGTTCAGTCCATAAGAGGGCGTGATGCGTTGGGCTGTGTTCGCTACTCCCTGTAGTTTCTTACGGTCATGGGCTGAGCAGCTGCCATACCAGGCTGTGATGCAGCCAGATGGGATGCTTGCTATGTTGCATCTGTAAAAACTGGGAGGAGTCAATGTGGATATGTTGAATTTCCTTAGATTCCTGAGGAAGTATAGGGATTGTTGTCCTTTCTTGGACATAATGTCGACATGGGTGGACCAGGACAGATTGTTGGTGATGTGTACACTAGGAATTTGAAGCTGTCAAACATCTCTACCTCGGCACCATTGATGCAGACAGGGGTGTGTACGGCACTTTGCTTCCTGAAGTAGATGACCAACTCCTTAGTTTTGCTGACATTGAGGGAAAGATTGCACCATGCCACTAGGTTCTCTATCTCCCTCCTGTATTCTGACTCATCGTTGTTTGAGATTCGACTAACTACGGTTGTGTCATCAGCAAACATGTAGGTGGAGTTAGAGCCGGGTTTTGCCACAGTCGATACAAAGTCTGAGAACACACACTAACAGATTCAAAAACAGCTTCTTCCCTGCTGTTACCAGACTCCTAGATGACCCACTTCTGGACTGGTCTGATCTCTTCACACATCTTCTCTACCGGGTAGTACCATACCTGATGCCTGTGTCCAACTATTTACATTGTGTATTTTATGTTTGCCCTATTATGTATTTTCTTTTTTATTATGTATGTTCGGAATGATCTGTCTGAGATGCACGCAGAACTTTTCACTGTCCCTCAGTACACGTGGCAATAAACAAATCCAATCCAATCCTCCAATCTGGAGGAACCATTCCAGAGTCCAAAGAATTTTGGAAAATGATCCACTATTTCTAAAGCCACTTCCTTAAGTATTCTGGGATGAAGATTATCAGCCCCTGGAGATTTGTCCGCCTTCAATCCCATTAATTTCCCCCAACCATTTCTTTACTAATGCGAATTCCCTTCAGCTCCTCACTAAAACTTGTGCTTCTCTGAACTTATTCATGTTTTCCTTTGCGAACACAGAAGCAAAGTACAAATTTAGTTCCTCAGCCATTTCTTTGTTCCCTGTTATGAAATCCCCCATTTCTGACTAAGGGGCCCACATTCATTGTCAATCTTTTTGGTTTTACATACATACAGAAACTTTTATAGTCAGTTTTTATGTTCCTTGCTAGTTTACTTTTAAATTGTATTTTTCCCTTCTTAATCAATCCCTTCATCTGCCTTTGCTGAATTTTAAACTGTTCCCAACCCTCAGATCTATTGCTTTCTCTTGCTAATTTGTGCGCCTCTTCTTTGAATCTAATACTATCTCTAATTTCCCATGCAAGCCATGGTTTGGCCACAGTTCCCTTTCTACACTTGCACCAAATAGGAATAAACAACTTTTGGAGTTCACCTATTCATTCCTTGAATGCCTGCCATTGCCTGTTCATTCTTTCAGTAATGTTTTCCAGTCCGTCATTGTCAGTTCATGCCTTAAACTATCACAGTTACCTTTATTGAATTTCAGGACCTTGGACTCAGAATAAACTACCTCACTATTCATCTTGATAAAGAATTCTACCATATTATGGTCACTCATCCCCAAGGGTTCTCTCACAACTAGATTGCCAACTAATCCTTTCTCATTGCACAACACCCGGTCCAAGATGGCCTGTTCGCTGTTGGTTCCTCAACATACTGATCCAGAAAACCAATATGTCCCATTTGAGTCATGAACGAAGAGAGAGCTTTGGAAACGCCAGAAAGGGCAAGCGTTTTCGGATTTGAGTGATCTAACTTCACGTCCAAGACACAGTTCAAGTCCTCTCCAAAGATAAGATGATGGGTGCCTAAATTGGGAAGGATAGAAGCAAAGTGATAAATCTAGTGTCATCCCAATTGGGTTATAGACATTTGCCAAGAATACAGATGTGGGAACACCCTGGAGCATCTTACTGGGCCATTTAACCCCCTAATACTTCATATGACTATTCTAACCAGGGATCCCGTACAGCCCTGAGCACCTACGCTAGTCATGACCATGAGGGGATTTTACAAGAGTCAACAAGTAGAGAGGGTAAGGAAACAAAGCCATAAGGGTCTATAGAATTGTGAAAACTATCAAGTATAAAGAGATTACTGTCAACATATCACACTTCCAAACTGCTGGAACAAAAACTAAACACTGAGATGATACGCTTATGACTAAAACAAACCATGATACAAATCTTAAGCTCATCAACAGAAACAGGATGAGTAACAGGTATTTCCCCAAATACAACATTTGTTAATTAACCAAGCCTGTTAGTAGGGTATAACCCGACGATAAAAACTGTATTACTTAATATGCCATTCGCATATTCTAACTGCATGGCTAAAGACACGTTCCCTGAGCCTCCGGAATTGGACTGGGCCCACCGCATGCTCTGGCTGAAGCCTCGCTCTGGTGACTCCCCACAAGCCATTATTGCCTAGTGGTATAAATCAATCAGCCAAGCATGCTCTTGATTCAGTAGCACAGTGGTTCGCAGTTGCATCACAGCGCCAGGGACCGGTTCGATTCCCGGCCTGGATCATTGTCTGTGCAGAGTCTGCACGCACTCCCCATGTCTGCGTGGGTTTCCTCTGGATGCTCAGGTTTCCTCCCACAGTCCAAAGATGTGCAGGTTAGGTGGATCGGTCACGCTAAATTGCCCCGTACTGTCCAAAAAGGTTAGATGGGGTTGCTGGGATAGGGTGGAGGTGCGGGCTTAGGTAGGGTGCTCTTTCAGGGACTGGTGTACACCCGATGGGCCAAGTGGCCTCCTTCTGCACTGTAAATTCTATGATTCTAGCAAATTAAATGGTCAATATAAGTGTTGAGGAAAAGAAAACACATATGATAGAATACCCAGAAACAGAGTCGCCAATTGAGCAAGCCTTTTAAGAGTCAAATATATACCTCTGTAGAGTTTGCCTCGCCAGGTGCGTCAAAAGAAATGATCTATTCTTTTGAGAGTGATTCGAAGACGGGCAGGGTGGATCATCTCAAAGCCAGTTCCTTTTTTGCACAGCATGATCTTGATGCTGTTGAATGCATCTCGCTGCTTAGCCAGGTCTGCGTTCATGTTTCAATATATCCTGATACAGTGACTCTAATAACTGAGGTTCGCCCATCGAAAAGGCAGTCTTTGTCTTTGTAGTTGTGGAACTAGGCAATAATGGCTTGTGGGGAGTCACCAGAACAAGGCTTCAGCCAGAGCATGCGGTGGGCCCAGTCTGTCGTCTGGAATGGTTCTCCAGGTCATTGATTCTATTCCGCAGTGCCATATTCTCTTTACTGTTGGTCATTCTGGGTGAGTGTGCTTAACACTCAATTTGGCTGTTTCTTTACTTAGCTCTGGAGTCGCCAGGTATCGTTAAGAGACCGCCACAAGTTCAAGGTGAAGTTCAAAGCAATAAAACCATACACCAATTAGTAAGTTCAAACAACTGAGTTTATTATAATACGATTATAATAACTACCCATGCACACGCTAAAAGGATTAAGCTATTCCTACCGCTAAATAAACTAATACTTATCTCGAAGGAACTGTCGGGTCAGGGAACAAGGCCTCTTGCTCTGGTCTGCAGACTTCAGGTTGATATAAGTTAAAAGGGGTCAGGAGTGTCTATCTCTGGTAGCGATCGTTGTGAGACACTTACTTGCTGGCGGCTGCTGTCCGAACCTCTCTCTCTCTCCTTCAGGGTCTTCTTGGCAAAAGCTGGTCGAGGTGCTGGTCCACGGAGGAGTGCTGGTCAAAGAGAGAGGAGGGCTGGACGAGAAGACTGAACCATGTGCGGGACCTGTCTTTTATAGGTCCTAGGGATCCGCGCCCCTTTGGGCGGACTCCCTTACCTGCTTGGAATAGATTGGGTCTCTTCCCAATCGATATGTTTGAATCCCCGCAATACTGAGGCTGTTCCTTAGCTACTGGGCGGGCTCTCAGGCTCTTTGTTTTCGAACCCTGTTGGTGCCTGAGTGTCTGATATCCTTTACAATGTTGCAGTTGCTTCCCCATTTGTGTCCATTGTATCTGGAATCGTTCCATTAACATAATTATCCCGGTGATTGCCTCATTAGTATGCGGAAAGTTCATTTCGGTGCTGTCTGCTTTCTTAGCAGACAGAATCCACACCTGCTAGGTGCAGCCTGCTGGGGCTGCAAACATTGTCCATTTTATCCTGTATGCTTTGCGATCCTCCATTTTGTATTCAGGGAAATGGCCATCTTCGGTGGCTACACTACTCACTGCAGCCAACCCAGTCTCCAGTGCACTAATCCTGTCGCGGTGGTCAGAGATGGTTGTCTCCATAGCGGTAATAGTGTTGGCGTAGGAGTCAACGGTTAGGCAAATAGAGTCGAGGGAGGATTGGATGGGAACCAGCGCCTGCTGCAGTGAGCTTTTCAACTCCAGAGCGGGACTTGTCCAACACAACAATCAGAATTTTGCTAAGAGCGTTGGATGTTAGTAATGCGGGAGAGGCGGTTACTATCTCACTTGCGGACAAATCAGCAGAGGTATCTAATTCAGTCAAATTATTTTGGCTAAAATTCTTTACTATATTGACATTTTTTGAAAAAGTTTGTTGCTTGCTTAAGGGAAATCCTGAGATGAGACCCCTTAAAACCGGATAGCTAGGATAACACTAGAATAACTCTACATAAGCTAGTTTATTGAGGATTGAAACTAATCATAGAAAGTATATCCAATAATCATTATTAACCATTAAACATGTATTCTTAGAACATTGCAGTAACAAGCATTGAAACACTTGCTTAATAGCAGTGGCCGCAATGTATGCTAGAATTTAAGCTAGCTAACCTGACCACAGTACTAACACAGACAGAAATAATGTGGTCAGCAATAACACAGCCAGCTCTATAAGTAGTTCTTATCAGCAGCTCCAGCATCCTGCACCCAGACAGACAATGGTATAGACAGGAATAACACTGAGAAAAGAGAAATGGGAGTGTGGGAGAGCAAGAGATAGGGGATGCGAGGGTCTTGAAAGGCAACAGATGGTCAGGGAACAGGATGAGACTGAATCACGAGCTGATCATGCAGTCACCATGCTTCCTAAAGTAAATTTCATTGGTCAAGGTAAAATTGACAGCTACAAGGATTGGATTGAGTCCAACTGAGGTGTGCTACTGATTTTTGGAATTTGTATAACTATTGAATCTGAAGCAATGTAAAGCAGAGTGGTTTTGGCGTTTATCCAAATCATTCTCCCTCATAGGTTGACCAAGCTTGGAAAATAAAGCCATCTTAACCAGAGTTGCTGTCTCCGCGTTTTTGTGTTTGGCTGAGTCGTAACTAAAAGGGAAGAACCCCATGCAAAAGCCAGCTCAGTACTCAGTCCCTGAAAACACTCCTGCCCTTGCTCACGATTCGTGGTCTTAGCAGTCAATTCGTGGCACCATAAAAGGGAGAGGTAGCAAGAATGTCGGGGGAGGGTTCGCCCTTAACCTACATCGCGCAACTGGAAGTCTCCCTCCATGTTTCTAAACAAAAAATAAAAGTTAGGATCTGACAATCGAGGTTCTGTTGTCTTTTTCACCTACTGTAAATATGGCAATCAATGAGGTTGCCCTTCTTTCTTTGGATATCAAAGAAGTCGCCAGGCATCAAATGATATCACAAGGTTCAACCGGATATCGATCAAAGAGCCAAACACCAGTTAGTTAGTTCAAGATCAAGGGTACTTTATTTACACACAATTAATCACTCAACATAAACACTACTAGTTAAACTACACCGATCAGCTATGACAACCTGTACTTAACTTCAGGCACCCGGCTTAGGTCAGAGGAGCAGTGGCCGTTGTTTGAGTCTGGGTCTATCGGGTCTGGAGAAGTAACTGCTGCTTAGCTAGTAGCGGGCGTTGAACTTGGACTTGCTTCTGGTGGTGCTGCGAAGTAGACGTTGCTGGAGCGTCAGGTCCAAGAGAGGCCGAACACATGGTGGTCTCTCTCTTTATCCTTGGGGGTTTTCATGCTCTTTGGGGCGGTCCTTCGGTTTGGACCCCACTAATTGTGTAATTCCTGATCACTGTGTTCGATTTGAACCAATAAAAGGGCGGGTGCCTTGATGGCTGGGCGTGTCCTAAGCGGTCATTGACCCTGTTGTTTACGTTTCCTGAGTACAGGGGGTGGCACTGAAATGTCTGGGATTGTATCGGTCGCTCAAGTATCTGTCCTTTGTCTGACAGAGATTGGCCATCAAAATGCTAATCGGTTGGGGGTTTCGATACTGTCTGGATTCTTCGCTCACAAATATACATTCAGGCTCTGAGACTGCCTGAACCTTTTTTCCCGTTATGCTTTGCGACCGTCCATGTTCCTTATTGTAAGTGGCCATCCCAGATGGCTACAGTTCCACTCTGGGATTTGACTTGTCCAGTAGTACAGTAATACGAGGGGTTGGTTTAGCACAGGGCTAAATCACTGGCTTTGAAAGCAGACCAAGGCAGGCTAGTAGCACCGTTCAATTCCCGTACCAGCCTCCCCGAACAGGCGCCGGAATGTGGCGACTAGGGGCTTTTCACAGTAACTTCATTTGAAGCCTACTTGTGACAATAAGCAATTTTCATTTTATTCATTTAGTAACATTAGCTGAGATCATATCACCTCTTCTGTGGGATCTTATTGAAAGCATTCTAAAAATCTAAATACATCCACTGGTTTCCCCTCATCTAATCTGCCAGTTGCATCTGCAAAAAACGGGTTTGTCAGTCATGATTTCTATTTTATAAATCCATGTTGACTTGGCCCAATCCTACCATTATTCTAAGTGTCCAGTTATCACATCCTTTAAAACAGATTTGAGCATTTTCCCGACTACTGAAGACAGGCTAACAGATCTGCAGTTCTCTGTATCCCATCTCCCTCCTTTCTTAAGTCGTGGGGTGATATTTGCTCCCTTTGAATCTGCATTCTGGAATCTATAGAATTTTGGAAGTTGACCACCTCTTTCAACACTCTGGGGTGAAGATCATCAGGTTCAGGGATTATTCAACTTTGAACCAGATTAATTTCTCCAGTACTACTTTTTTGTAATAATAATTTCTTTCAGTTCTTCATTCTCACTCGGTTCTCTAGTATTCTTGGGAGGTTTTATTTGTACCTTATTCAATGAAGACAGACAATAAGCATCTGTTTATAGTTTCTCTGGCATTTTCTTATTGCGCATTATAAATTGTCCCGTCTCAGCCTGTAGCTGGCCCTTTGAATATAAACGGTAGAATTCCATTAGCTTGGTTATTTACTTTTGTTACCCATTCATGACAATTTGATGATTTATGTACCTGGACCCCCAATGTTTCTCGTTTTTGACAATTTAGAACATAAGCAGTTGTATCTTTTCCAGGTTCAAAGTGGATGACTTTTCGGCGCAGGCTTAGAGGGCTGAAGGTCCTGTTCCTGTGTTGTATTGTTCTTTGTTTGACTTCATCTTTGCCGACACTGAAATCTACTGGCTCCTTTTGCTAGGGACCCTTTGACAAAGGGTCATCTGGACTCAAAACGTGAGCTCTTTTCTCTCCCTTCAGATGCTGCCAGACCTTTTGAGATTTTCCAGTATTTTCTCTATGGCCCCTTTTATCCATTCACTTAACCCACCTTTGCAACGCCTGCACTGTTCTTATCGCTATTTATCTTTGTCACTGGCAAACTTGGGATATGTAGCATTCTATCCCACCATCCAAGTTGTTAAATACAGTGAATAGTCGATCCCTGACATAAGTCATTGAGGGAGACACCACTGGTCACATCCTGCTGTTTATAGCACCCACACAACACGCCGGTTGTGGGTTGCCTTAAAGAGTTCTTGGCCAGTATCTCTTCCTCTCGTAAAACTTTAAACAGACAGTTAATAATATCTTAATTAGCATCACAAGTATGCTTACATCAACATTGCAATGAAGTTACTGTGAAAATCCCCTAGTCGCCACACTCCGGCGCCTGTTCGGGTAAACAGAGGGAGAATTCAGAATGTCTAAATTACCTAACAGCACATCTTTCGGGATTCGTGGGAGGAAACCGGAGCACCTGGAGGAAACCCACACAGACACAGGGAGAATATGCAGACTCCACACAGACAGTGACCCAAGCCCGGGAATCGAACCTGGGAGCCTGGCGCTTTCTGCCGCCCTAACAACTCACTGCACAGGTACAGGAGAAAAATACTCGGCGAGTACCCAACACGATATGACTTGATGTGGTTAAATATCACACTCTGCTCCGGGCTGGAGGGTTCGCAGGAGGGTGCATGCCCCCAGCCCGGGGCAGAGCTGACTGTCCTTGCCCACCTGCCGGCTGCCACCGGGGAGGAGGGTTCGCGCGAGGGTGCATGCCCCCAGCCCGGGGCAGAGCTGACTGTCCTTGCCCACCTGCCGGCTGCCACTGGGGTGGAGGGTTCGGGGAAGGGTGCATGCCCCCAGCCCGGGGCTGAGCTGACTGTCCTTGCCCACCTGCCGGCTGCCACCGGGGAGGAGGGTTCACGGGAGGGTGCTTGCCCCCAGCCCGGGATAGAGCTGACTGTCCTTGCCCACCTGCCACCGGGGTGGAGGGTTCGGGGAAGGGTGCATGCCCCCAACCCGGGGCAGAGCTGACTGTCCTTGCCCACCTGCCGGCTGCCACCGGGGTGGAAGGTTCGCGGGAGGATGCATGCCCCCAGCCCGGGGAAAAGCTGACTGTCCTTGCCCACCTGCCGGCTGCCACCGGGGAGGAGGGTTAGCGGGAGGATGTATGCCCCCAGCCCGGGGAAGAGCTGACTGTCCTCGCCCACCTGCCGGCTGCCACCGGGGAGGAGGGTTCGCGGGAGGATGCATGCCCCCAGCCCGGGGAAGAGCTGACTGTCCTTGCCCACCTGCCAGCTGCCACCGGGGAGGAGGGTTCGCGGGAGGATGCATGCCCCCAGCCCGGGGAAGAGCTGATTGTCCTTGCCCACCTGCCGGCTGCCACCGGGGAGGAGGGTTCGCGGGAGGATGCATGCCCCCAGCCCGGGGAAGAGCTGACTGTCCTTGCCCACCTGCCGGCTGCCACCGGGGAGGAGGGTTCGCGGGAGGATGCATGCCCCCAGCCCGGGGAAGAGCTGACTGTCCTCGCCCACCTGCCGGCTGCCACCGAGCGCCCTGGACACCAACTGCCAGAGCGCGCGCGGGCCAGCCCTGCCGGCGCATGCGTGCTGACAAGCGGTCAACTTTCAGAGAGGGTTGGGCTTCCCAACTCTTTCGCGCGACTGTCCTGTGTGTGTTTATTTTAATTTCCCCTTTCCCAAAGTTAGCCCGGCCTGTCTCATCGTCCTCCGGGAGAGGTTGGATTGATAAAGCCATTCTGTGTTTTTTTTTAGCGCGCGCGTTGGAGGTTTTGGCCGGTGGGGGCCGGGGTGAAAGGTCGTTACCCAGGCTGCCTGGCTCCTTTGGCGCGAGGATTCCCATCCCCTCCTCGTTTGCGGGCGCCCGCTCGCGCCAGTGGTTCGTGCTTGGCAGTCGGAGCGGAGGGAGGGAGGACACGCTCAAGGCCCGTCTTCCCCAACATTTCCTTCAGCCGAGAGAGCCGTTCGGAGGCACGCCGGACTATGAGCGGATAGACGGAGGGCCAGGTAGGCGGCGTGTGCGTGCCGGGGCCCCCTTTCTCGTCTCCTCCCCCCCCCCCCCCCCCCTAACCCTGGGACTGGATGGCGGCCCTGACCCCCCGGCCCCCCCTTCAATTAATCCCGCTGCAGGAGAGGAAACCGGGCTGGACGCCCCCTTCTCGGGCCTGCGGGCAGTCCGTCGGCGCGTTATAAAGTTGCCGTCCTGTGAACCCACTGGAAATGTTCAATAAAATAAATTGCACCGCATTCGGCGGCCTGCCCTTCTTGGTATCCCCGAATCGGAAAGGGGGTGCTTCAAAAACATTCTGGGCTTGTATATTTTGCCTCAAGTCTCTCTCTCTCTCCCCGCCCCCCCCCCCCCGGTTGTGGATTGGGGTCTGTCTGTGCGTGTCTCTTTCCCCCCTCCCTTCCGTGTAACTGAGCGAAAAACTAGCAGTCTTCGTTAATTTCACTCTGGTTTGGGAGTTTTCCCGCTCCAAACTCTGATCTCTTTGCACCAGCAACATTGGACCGTCAGTCACCATATATATAGTATGACATCTTACCAACCCTAAACTTTTAACATTTTTAAATGAAGACATAGAACATACAGTGCAGAAGGATGCCATTTGGCCCATCAAGTCTACACTGACCCACTTAAGCCCTCACTTCCACCCTATCCCCGTAACCCAATAATCCCTCCTAATTTTTTTTGGATACTAAGAGCAATTTATCATGGCCAATCCACCTAACCTGCACGTCTTTGGACTGTGGGAGGAAACCCACACAGACATGGGAGAACGTGCAGACTCCGCACAGATAGTGACCCAGTGGGATCCTGGTGCTGTGAAGCCGCAGTGCTATCCAGTTGTTCTACCGTCCAGGTATCAACTGAGCCACAGACTAGTTTCTCAGAAACTGTAATCAATCTAGAAAAAAATCAAGAATTCTTCCTCCGCAGGTTTGTTTTGACTTGTGTTTGAAACATGGCATTAGTTTCAAATCTGCCTCCATTGGATTGGATTGTGGATTTTCTGACCAGCAGTCCACAACAGTAAGAATGAACAACAACACCTCCTCCACAATATTCCTCAATACCGGGGCCTCGCAAGGCTGCGTATTTAGCCCCCTACTCTACTCCCTGTCCACATACGAATGCGTGGCAAAACTTGGTTCCAACTCCTTCTACAAGTTTGCTGATGATACGACCATAGTAGGCCGGATCTCGAATAACGACGAGTCAGAATACAGGAGGGAGATAGAGAACCTAGTGGAGTGGGATAGCGACAACAATCTCTCCCTCAATGCCAGCAAAACTAAAGAGTTGGTCATTGACTTCAGGAAGCAAAGTACTGTACACACCCCTGTCAGCATCAACGGGGCCGAGGTGGAGATGGTTAGCAGTTTCAAATTCCTAGGGGTGCACATCTTAAAATCTGTCCTGGTCGACCCATGTCGACGCTACCACCAAGAAAGCACACCAGCGCCTATACTTCCTCAGGAAACTAAGGAAATTCGGCATGTCCACATTAACCCGTACCAACTTTTACAGATGCACCATAGAAAGCATCCTATCGGGCTGCACCACAACCCGGTATGGCAACTGCTCGGCCCAGGACCGCAAGAAACTTCAGAGTCGTGAATACCGCCCAGTCCATCACACAAACCTGCCTCCCATCCATTTACTCCGTCTACATCTCCCGCAGCCTGGGAAAAGCGGGCAGCATAATCAAAGATCCCTCCCACCCGGCTTACTCACTCTTCCAACTTCTTCCATTGGGCAGGAGATATAGAAGTCTGAGAACACGCACGAACAGACTCAAAAACAGCTTCTTCCCCACTGTCACCAGACTCCTAAATGACCCTTTAATGGACTGACCTCATTAACACTACACCCTATATGCTTCATCCGATGCCAGTGCTTATGTAGTTACATTGTATATCTTGTGTTGCCCTATTATGTATTTTTTTTAATTCCCCTTTCTTCCCATATACTTAATGATCTGTTGAGTAGCTCGCAGAAAAATACTTTTCACTGTACCTCGGTACACGTGACAAGCAAATCCAATCCATCTCCAGTTTGTGCTTTCTAAGGCAAGCAATTGCCACGTGCCCATGGGGATGGTGCATTGTATTTAGCTCAGTGTGTCCTTGGATCGCTTTCTTCAGCTACTGGGAGGAGGCGAGTTCTCGCAATGAACCTTTCTGTGGCGGAGAGGAGCGAAAACGAATTTCCGCAGTCAGACCTGTCTCGAAGATGGGTGCAATTAAGGCTTTAATGTGATCATCCAGCATGCTCCCTTCCAAACAAGGGTGAAGAAGATGTGGATTCTCCAAAGTGCCTCTCCGCCACATTTTAATGCTTTGCGGGAATTCCTTCTATGACAGAGACTTTGGGAATGTATATCAGCTGTCTGATTGTTAGCAATATACAGTTTATATTCATGGCTCAGATGAAACCAAGGGAAATTGTATTGAAGTTTGCTAATGATAAAGCAAGGTGAAAATGTAACCTGCGAGGAGAAGACGGTGCAAAGAGATATAGGCATGTGTGTGTGGTAAGGATGAAGTATAATGTGGGGAAATTGTGAGATTATTCTCTTTGGCAGTAAGAATAGAAAAGCAAATTTTTTTAAACATGTAATTGTTGGGTGTACTTGTACAAGAACTTTGCAGGTTCAGCAAGCAAAAGGGCAAATGGTGTGCTGGCCTTTATTGCAAAAACACTGGAGTATAAGAAAATGTCTTAACAAAAAAGTATATTGCTTTGAGACCAAATTTGAAGATTAAAACTGCACTGTATTCCATATCTAAGGAAGGATTGCTGGGATTAAAGAGTTGTCCAAAGATAGTCCATTACTCAAACTGTCAAAGTTTCAAATAATGAAATATCCTCAATGAGATCTAATTGAAATCCACAATAGGATAAGTTCTTCATTGTTTAAGACTGGGGTAAGATTTCATTTCGGCGGCTGTGAAGTTTTGGAATAGTCTATCCTGTGGAATAATGAAGAACTTATCCTGAAATCGTGCCATGTTCTAGGTTCCTCAGCAAGCAGAAAAAATCTCCCAGTGTTTACCCTGTCAATCCCCCTCATAATCTTGTGGATTTCAATGAACTGTGCCCTTTTCATTGCCAAAGAAAGTTCAGCCGACTGAGAATTCTGTGAAACGTTGCATAGCTAGCGGATCTTCAAGAACAACAAAGAACATTACAGCACTGGAACAGGCCCACCAAGCCTGTGTAGATCACGTGTTCTATTGAGACCAACCACCTGTATCCTTCTGTACCCCGTCAGTTTATGTGGTCGCTAACCTATCCGCCTCAACCACCTCGCATGGCAGTACACCCCAGGCCACCATCATCCTCTGTGTAAAAAAAACTTACCCCGCACATCTCCACTGAACCTTTCCCCTCTCAACCTTGAACTTGTGCCCCCTTGTAATTATAATTTTTGCCCAGGAAAAAGGCTCCAACTGTTCACCTTATCTATACCCCAAATAATTTTTTAAACTTCTATCCGGTCGCCCCTCAGCCTCCGTCTCTCTTGGGAGAACAATCCTAGTTTATTCAATCTCTCATAGCTAATACCAGGCATCATCCTAGTAAACCTTTTCTGTACTCTCCCCAAAGCCTCCACGTCCTGGTAGTGCAGGGACCAGAATTGGACACAGTATTCCAAATGGGGCCTAACCAACGTTCGATATAACTAACATAATTTTTGAGCTTTTTTACTCGATACCCGTCCTATGTAGGCAAGCATGCCATATGCTTTCTTTACCACCATTTCCACTTGTGCTGTCATTTTTAAGAATGTGCGGACCTGCACGCCCAGATCTGTGTCTGTGCACCTGATGGTTCTGCCATTTATTTTATAGCTCCCATCTGAATTGGATCTATCAAAATGTACCACCTCGCATTTGTCCAGGTTAAATTCCATCTGTCATTTCTTTGCCCAATTTTGCAGCCTATCTATATCTTGTTGTATTCTCTGACAATCTTCAATCACCATCCGCAACTCATGCAATCTTAGTATCATCCGCAAACTTGCTAATGAGACCCGCTACGTTTTCTTCCAAGTCAGTTATATATGTTACAAAGAGCAGAGATCCCAGCTGATCCCTGCGGAACACCACTAGTTACAGATCTCCAATCAGAAAAACACCCACTGCTACCCTCTGTCTTCTATGGCCAAGCCATCCATCCAGCGAGTTCACCCCTGACCCCATGTGATCTAATCTTTTGCACCAGCCTGCCATGAGGAACCTTATAAAATGCTTTACTAAAGTCTATGTAGGCAACATCCACAGCCCTTCATTATCAATCATTTTTGTCACCTCTTCAAAAAAATTCAATCAAATTAATGAGACATGACCTCCCTCGTACAGAATGCTGTCTGTCGCTAATAAGACCATTCACTTCCAAATGTACATAGATCTTATCTCTGCGAATCTTTTCTAACAATTTCACTATCACTGACGTCAAGCTCACTGGCCTATAATTACTCGGATTATCCTTGCAACCCTTCTGAAATAGCGGTACAACATTGGCTATCCTCCAATCCTCTGGGATCTCACCTATGGTCAATGAGGACACAAAGATGGCCCAGAGGCCCAGCAATTTCATCTCTTGTCTCCCTCAGCAATCTAGGATAGATGCCACCTGGCCCTGGGGTTTGTCTACCTTGATGATTTTTAACACACCTGACACTTCCTTCCTTGTAATAACAATCTGTTCTAAAGTGTTTACACATTCCTCGAGGACACAATCAACGTGTCCCTCTGCTTTGTGAATACTTTGCAAAATACTAATTAAGGACCTCACTTACTTCCTCGGGTTCTACACGTAATTTCCCTCCTTTGTCCTCGAGTGGACCAACCATTTCTCTAGCCACCCTCTTGTTCCTAATATACGTATAAAATGCCTTGGGATTCTCCTTAATCCTGTCTCCCAAGGACATTTTGTGACCTCTTTGCCCGACTAACTCTCTGCTTGAGCTCTTTTCTATTTTACTTGTATTCCTCAAATGCTTCATCTGTTCTTAGTTGCCCGTACTTCACACATGCATCTTTTTTCTTTTTGACGAGATTCTAAATTCCCCATGTCATCCATTGTTCCCAAATCCTACCTTTCCTGTCCTTTTTACCGGCACATGCCTGTCCTGCACTCCCATCAACTGCTTCTCAAAAGACTAACACGCCAAATGTGCATTTATCCTCAAACAGCCTCTCCCAAACAACAGCCTCCAAATCCTGCCTAATCTAGTTGTAGTTAGCCTTCCCCCAATTCAGCACCTTCACCCTAGGACAACACTCGTTCTTTTACATGAGTATCCAAAAGCTTATGGAATTGTGGTCACGTTCGCCACATGTTCTCCCACTGCAATTTTAATGACCTGGCTGGGCACGTTCCCTAGTACAAGGTCCAATATATCCCCCTCTCTAGTCGGACTATCCACATATTGTTTCAAAAAACTTTCTTTGACGCACTTAACAAATTCCTCACCATCCAGACCCCTAGCTCTAAGCGATTTCCAGTCAATATGAGGAAAATTAAAGTATCCCACTACAACAACCCTATTACTTCTACATCTATCCAGAATCTGCTTACATGTCTGTTCAACTTCCCGTAGGCTGTTGGGAAGTACACCCCATCATAGTGACTGCCCCCTTGTTTCTGAATTCTACCCACAGTGCCTCGTTACTTGATTCTTCCATGGTGTCATCCCTCTGCACAGCTGTAATATGTTCTCTAATTAGTATTGCAATTTATGCACTTCTTTTACCTTCCTCCCTGTTTTGCCTCGGGTGCACTTTTTTTTTTAACCAGAAACATGATCTCAGTGCCCAAAAAAAAGTGAGGGTTTCACAGCTTTTCAAATAAACAGTGCTCAACCTTGTATCCTTTTGGCAGCACGGTGGCGCAGTGGGTTAGCACTGCGGCCTCACGGCGCTGAGGTCCCAGGTTCGATCCCGGCTCTTGGTCACTGTCCGTGTGGAGTTTGCACATTCTCCCTGTGTTTGTGTGGGTTTCGCCCCCACAACCCAAAAACGTGCAAGCTAGGTGGATTGGCCACTCTAAATTGCCCCTTGATTGGAAAAATGATTGGGTACACTAAATTTATAAAAAAAAGAAAGAAAAAAAACCCTGTATCCTTTTTAATCCATCACCCAGATTACTAACTTGCACCTCCAAACCATCACCCTTTTTTTACTGTTGTGATTACTGAAATCTTTATTCATGCAATATTTTTACACTTTTATATTTGTTCATGGGATGTGGGCATCTCAGGATGTGCTAGCATTTATTGCCCACCCCTAATTCCCCTTAAGTGACAGTTAAGAGTCAACCAAATTTTTGAGCGTCTGGAGTCATATGTCGGCCAGACCAGGTAAGGATGGCAGATTTCCTTCCTTGAAGGACATTATTGAATTAGATGTTTTTTCCCGAAAGTCAACAATGGTTTCATGGGAGGGTAAATTGTGACGAGAATGCAGGGATCCTACGGCAAGATCTGGACAGGTTGGGCAAGTGGGCAAACCAATGGCAGATGCAGTATAATTTGGATAAGTGTGAGGTTATTCACTTTGGAAGCAAAAACAGGAAGGCAGATTACTACCTGAATGGTTGTAAATTGGGAGAGGGCAGTGTGCAGCGGGACCTGGTGTCCTTGTGCACCATTCGCTAAAGGTAAGCATGCAGGTGCAGCAGGCGGTAAAGAAGGCTAATGGTATGTTGGCCTTCATTGCCGACGGTTTTGCGTATTGAAGCAGGGATGTATTGCTGCAATTGTACAGTGCCTTGGTGAGGTCACACTTGGAGTATTGTGTGCAGTTTTGGTCTCCTTCTCTGAGGAAGGATGTTCTTGCTCTCTCTCTCTCTCTCTCTAGTGCAGCGAAGGTTTACCGGACTGATTCCAGGGATGGCGGGACTGTCATATGAGGAGAGATTGACCAGGTTGGGATTGTTCTCGCTGGAGTGCAGAAGAATAAGGGGGGATCTCATAGAGACATATAAAATTCTAACAGGACTAGCCAGGGTAGATGCAGGGAAGATGTTACCAATGATAGGTGTGTCCAGAACCAGGGGTCACAGCTGAGGATTCAGGGTAAACCATTTCGGACAGAGACAAGACATTTCTTCACACAGAGTGGTGAGCCTGTGGAATTCATTACCACAGGAAGTAGTTGATGCTAAAACTGAATATATTCAAGAGGTGGCTGGATGTAGCACTTGGGGAGAATGGGATCAAAGGCTATGGGGAGAAAGCAGGATTAGGCTATTGAGTTGGATGATGAGCCATGATCGTGATGAATGGCGGAGCAGGCTCGAAGGGTCAAAAGGCCTCCTGCTCCTATCTTCTATGTATCTATGGTCATCATTAGACTTTTTTAATTCCAGATTTTTTTATTGAATTCAAATTTCACCTTCTGCAGTGGTGGGCTTTGAATCTGGGTCTCCAGAGCATTACTCTGAGTCTCTGGTTTACTTGTCCAGTGACAATACCACTACGCCACCACCTCCCCTGTATCCCCAGCATCTTCTTGCCAATGTTTTAGCCACCTTACTTCATAACTTTAATCAACATTCAACTGCCAATATCGTTGTCTGAATAAAATTCCACTACATATGTTCATTGATCCACACTGGCTCTGTCTCTGAAAACCTTAAATCTCTATCATCATCTTAAAGTATGTTTCCATGATCTTGCCATTGTGTATGTTTGCGATCTACTCCAATCTTTGTCCCATCCCCCTCACTCATTTGATAGTTTGAAGTTGACAGTTAATCGTGTTCCATATGTGCATGCAATGGGTGTCTGTCCCTGCACTCTGATGCATCTGTCTTTTTGCCCAATTCTTCTGACTAAATGTTTTCATTTATCTATCTTGACTCTGATACTGAGATGAAAGATTTGTTCTCTTTTAGTGTTCCTCCTCCACAGCTCCTCGGAGAAACTATATACATGCAAATTGTTGCTGTAGTTATAAACTCACTATCTGGCCCCCATCCTGCCTTGCACCATGCATCACCCAAATCTTTGCTGGCCAGACTGACTGTGCCTGTTATTATATTGATTTCCTGTCATTGCAAATTATTTTCCAGATTTTTATTACTTTGGTTCCCTGGCTCAGGTCTCCTGTGCTTCCTCCTTCCATCCCTGCCACAAGCTACATTTAACCATTCTTTTAAACATCTAATATTACAGGAGAAAATTTTGTGCTTTTTGTGCCTTCACTCATTTTCTACAATAAAGGCACTGGGAAAATTAGGTTGGTAGTGGATCCCAAGAAAAGGAATTTGTGGAATATCTGAGAGATTTTTTTGGAGCAGCTTGTGACAGCCTACTAGGGAACAGGCAATTCTGGATTTGGTAATGTGTAATGAGGCAAATTGATTAGGGAACTTACGATGAAGGAACCCTTAAGGAGGAATGACCACAATATGATAGAATTTGCCCTGCAGTTTGAGAGGGAGAAGCTGGAATCAGATGCAACAGTATTACAATTAAATGAGGGTAACTACAAAGACATGAGGAAGGAGTTGGCCAGAGTTGATTGAAAAAGGAGCCTAGCAGGGAAGACAGTGGAACAGCAATGGCAGGATGTTTCGGGGCTTATTCGGGAGACACAACAGAAATTCATCCCTCGGAGGATGAAACTTGTTAAGAAGAGGACAAGACATCCATGGCTAACAAGGGAAGTCAAAAGAACCATATAAAAGAAAAAGCATACAAAGTGGTGAGAATTAGTGGGAAGCTAGAGGATTGGGAATCCTTTAAAAACAAGCAGAGGACAGCTAATAAAGCAATAAGGGGAGTGAAGATGAAATACGAGTGCAAGCTAGCTAGTAATATAAAAGAAGATAGAAAGTTTTTTTCAATATATAAAAAGTAAGCGAGGGGCAAAAATAGACATTGGACCACTGGAAAATGTGGCTGGAGAAGTAATAGGAAACAAAGAAATGGCAGAAGAACTGAATAGTTACTTTGCGTCATTCTACATGGAGGAAGACACCAGTGGGATGTCCAGGAGAATCGGGGCAGAGGTGAGTGCAGTGGCCATCACTATGGAGAAGGTTCTGGGGAAACTGCAAAGTCTGAAGGTGGATAAATCACCTGGGCTAGATGGACTACACCCCAGGGTTCTAAAAGAGGTAGCTAAAGAGATTGTGGAGTCATTGGTGGTCATCTTAAGGAAGGATGTGCTGGTCTTCAAAGGGGTCCAGAGGAGGTTTACAAGAATGATCCCTGGAGTTAAGAGCTTGTCGTATAGGGAACAGTTGAGGACTCTGGGTCTGTACTCGTTGGAATTTAGAGGGATTGAAATTTACAAATACTGCGAGGCCTGGATACAGTGGACTTGGAGAGGATGTTTCCATTTGTAGGAAAAACTAGAGGCAGAGGACACCATCTCAGACTGAAGAGAGGATCCTTTAAAACAGAGATAAGAAGAAATTTCTTCAGCCAAAGGGTGGTGAATCTGTGGAACTCTTTGCCACAGAAGGCTGTGGAGGCCGAATCACTGAGTGTCTTTAAGACAGAGATAGATAGGTTCTTCATCAATCAGGGGTTATGGGGATAAGGCAGGGGAATGTGAATGAGAAAAATATCAGCCATGATTGAATGGCAGAGCAGACTCAATGGAACGAGTAGCCTAATTCTGCTCCTATGTTTTATAGTCATCAGTAGAAGTTAATAACTTCAATTATTGTCCTGAATCCTGTCTCGGCTCGTTTCCATTCTATTATGGCCTAAGATTTGTGCTCTCTCTTCCCTTTTCCCATATTTTGTTTTTTGAGCGTAATCTCACCTGATCCGATTTTCAAGGGCAGAGGTTTTCTGTTGTTGCATGTGCAAACTATATCAGCCAAAGAAACATGAGTACCTTGTTGTGAGATTGGAAGGCACCCTGAAGAAAGGAGAAACAAGAAAAGACTTGCCGTAACGTGTTGCAAGACAAGAAAATTGCATGCACAGAAAAAGATGAAGATATGCAAAAGAAACAGTACCAGTTATAGCAAGACACTTAAGGGTAAAGTAGTAGCATAGATAGAGGATTGGTTAATTAATAGAAAGCAAAGAGTTGGGATAAATGGGTGTTTCTCTGGTTGGCAATCAGTAGCTAGTGGTGTCCCGCAGGGATCTGTGTTGGGCCCACAATTGTTCACAATTTACATAGATGATTTGGAGTTGGGGACCAAGGGCAATGTGTCCAAGTTTGCAGATGACACTAAGATGAGTGGTAAAGCGAAAAGTGCAGAGGATACTGGAAGTCTGCAGAGGGATTTGGATAGGTTAAGTGAATGGGCTAGGGTCTGGCAGATGGAATACAATGTTGACAAATGTGAGGTTATCCATTTTGGTAGGAATAACAGCAAACGGGATTATTATTTAAACGATAAAATATTAAAGCATGCCGCTGTTCAGAGAGACTTGGGTGTGCTAGTGCATGAGTCACAGGTGATTAAGAAGGCAAATGGAATTTTGTCCTTCATTGCTAGAGGGATGGAGTTTAAGACTAGGGAGGTTATGCTGCAATTGTATAAGGTGTTAGTGCGGCCACACCTGGAGTATTGTGTTCAGTTTTGGTCTCCTTACTTGAGAAAGGACGTACTGGAGCTGGAGGGTGTGCAGAGGAGATTCACTAGGTTAATCCCAGAGCTGAAGGGGTTGGATTATGAGGAGAGGTTGAGTAGACTGGGACTGTACTCGTTGGAATTTAGAAGGATGAGGGGGGATCTTATAGAAACATTTAAAATTATGAAGGGAATAGATAGGATGGATGCGGGCAGGTTGTTTCCACTGGCGGGTGACAGCAGAACTAGGGGACATAGCCTCAAAATAAGGGGAAGTAGATTTAGGACTGAGTTTAGGAGGAACTTCTTCACCCAAAGGGTTGTGAATCTATGGAATTCCTTGCCCAGTGAAGCAGTTGAGGCTCCTTCATTACGTGTTTTTAAGGTAAAGATAGATAGTTTTTTGAAGAATAAAGGGATTAAGGGTTGTGGTGTTCGGGCCGGAAAGTGGAGCTGAGTCCACAAAAGATCAGCCATGATCTAATTGGCCCTCGAGGGGCCAGATGGCCTACTCCTGCTCCTAGTTCTTATGTTCTTATGTAAGTATTAATCCAGTCTCTTGGTTAGTTGTCCAAACATTCTGAGCTCACTATCTGGTTTCATGACCTTTTTGAGGCTGTTAATTAGTGCCCTGTAATACACTTGGAATTAAATTGAAGAGTTTGCCCAAAAATACAGGTGCTAAGAATAAGAATTGATATTTTTTCTCAAATTTGCTTTTTTCGGTGTAGATTATATTATAAACCCTTTCCTGTATACATTTTATATAAGGCATGTGGTAACTATTTTACCTCTGCCACTGCAGCTGGGCAGAGGTAATCTTTTTATACCTGTTTGTTCGTTTAAAAAAAAGAATGGCCAGATTTCAACATAACTTTGTACATAGTGAATGGCTTAATAAAGAACTGATTCGTTTTTGGAAAATGAGGATCCTAGATTTGCCACTCGCATGGGCTGGTACAACTGCAGCAATGCTCCATTATCTATTGTCCAGCACCAAGCAATTACCTTGATCAGTACTCTTACCACTGGAATAAATATCCATCTCCAGCACACTAATGTAGAAGATGGACTGAAGCAGCTTACCAAGGTTACTTTGGTAGCCCCTCTCCTAAACCATAATGACTGACTCTTACCTGCAACCACGACAGTTGATGACAATTTGGGAATACCATTGCCTTGAAGCTCCCTCCCAAGTTGCTGTGTCACTAATTTAAATTCTCTCTTTGGAGGAACTCCATTGCAAGAACTTGAGTGATTTAAGAAGGCCCACCAGAATAACTAATTATATTTGAAAGCTCTATGTAAGCACCATCAAATTACCTGAAAAATCACAGCTGAGAAGGAAACTGCCCTATTCTGCTTCTGCTGGCTCTTCAGTGAAGCAGTCCATATCCCTCTGTCCTGCTCTTGTGTTATTTATCTTCCTCGTAACTGGTTTGTCTGCTGCTTGCAGCTAAACCAGCCAAATCTGAACGTGGCATACAATGACAGTATCTGTCTTGTGCTATTCTTGCATCCACTGCAGCTTGTCTCCAACCACTCGGTCACATCTGTCATCTAAATACACGCAGGTGGACCCTTCCACTTTGCTCTTTAGGAAAATCTCTAGTCTTTCAGCTCTGATCAAATGGCTCAAATAACTTATTTTCTGTAAATCATTTTAGAGTTCTTTTTACTCTTGCAATTTCAAATACCACTTAATTTGTTTTCTGGTCTGTATATGAAATGCTTAGCATACTCTTTGCATCCACATTTCAACGGCCTCTATTTTCTCCCACAAATCTTTGCTTATTTACTGAGTTAAGCAGAGGGAGACAGGAAACTGGATAGAATGCAGCATCTTGAGTTTTTGCTTTGTTACAAGCTTGTCGTTTAAATGATCCTATAGTATTCCACAAGATGTGGTCATTTTTAAATTGTTGGTTTATATCCGGAACGATGCAAGACTTAGGAAACTTTATTAATGCACCTATTATTTTTAAAAGGTGCAATGGTCTCTGCTCTACTTCTGTCCTCCATCTGTTCGCTGAAAATAATTTTTACTATTTCGCCCTCCCCTTTTATCCTCTATCTTAGTGACCATTGTCATTAACTCCTAAATGATAGGAAATTGTCTTTTCCTGTTTACTTCTAGCTCTTTGTAATATTATGAACATAAGAAATAAGAGCAGGAGTACACTATTGAGCCCACTTCATTCAATGAGATCATGGTTAATCTATATAAACTACATTTTCTTCACTATCCCCATGTCCCTTGATTTTAATATGTGGAAATCTATCAATCTCAGTCTTGAACATATTCAACGGCTGAGTTGATCCTGAACTGGCTGCGGCAGAGAGTTCCAAAGATTTACCACCTTCAGAATGAAGAAATTCCTCCTCGTCTAAGCTCTAAATGGTCAGCTCTTTATACTGAGACTGTCTCCTGGTTCTAGACCCCACAACCATAGGAAACATCCTTCCTTTATTTACCCTGTCAAGCCTGTAAGAATTTTTTATGTGTGCAGAAGATCACCTCTCGTTCTTCTAAACTCCAGAGAATAAAGGCCCACAATAGACATCTAATGAATTTCTCTTCGCCTTCTCTGTTGAAATGGTCTAAAATAACCATATTTTATTATCCTGTGTGCCTGACTCTAAGCTTCTCTGGCCTTCGTACAATGGAAAAGAGCAGTGGTTTCTTCATTATTTTGTGCATATCTGTTATTAATTTTTTTGCTCTCGTATTATATAATCCAAAATATTGACTCTTGTTGCTACTTCCACTTTTTTATGGGATTATGTATTTGGATATAGTTTGGGTTTCTGCTAAATCTAGGATCTTAATATTTAAATCAAGATGGGAATTTTAATTAGTCGAATCTGAGCTTGGATGTTTCATAGGCAAAGCTAAGAAGTACTTGGCTGTTGAGGTGACTTCCTCACAAACTCTGTGTTCATGATTGAATGTCTATTTTTTCACTGCAACATTCTGTTCTCATGTTTATATTAGTGAACAGTAAAAGTTTTAACTTTGGAACATACCTTTATATAGATTAATTTGTGAATTGTATATAAAGTGTAGAAATTTAAATTAAAACAACATTCTACAAGTATTTGAAAAGGAAGATGGATAAACCAATTTTTTTTTTCCACTTCTGCAGAATTTCCAGCAACAAAATGATGGCTGCTGCTCACCCAGCAGTTTCTGGTTTGCTACTGCTGTTGGAAACCTTGGAAGATTCATCGATTTCATCCACCGAGCAAGTGGATGCCTATCTTACCATTTCTAGGTTGGTATACAAAGCATTTCGCCAGTATCATCTAGTTGGCCCAATGCTCCGTTTATCAGTTCATTTAAAAAAAAAAATTCATACATGGGATGTGGTCAATTGCCCATCTGTAATTGCCCTCGAATAGGTGGTGGGAAGCTGCCTCTTGAGCTCTGCAGCCCATATGGTATAGTTAAAGCACCCATCGTGCTTTTTGGGGAGGGAGTTCCAGGATTTTGACCCAGTGAAAAGGCGATACATTTGCAAGTCAGGAAGATGTGTGGCTTCCCATGTGCCTGCCACTCTTATCCTCCTTGGTGGTGTGTTTGGAAGGTGCTGCCTAAGGAATCTTGGTGAGTACCTGCAGTGCATCATGGTACACATGGCTGTCACTATGCATCAGTGATGGAGAGTGAATGATTGCAGATGGGGTAACATTCAAGTCGGCTGCTTTGTCCTGGATGGTGTTAAGCTTCTTGAGCATTGTTGGAGCTATACTCTTCCAGCAAATGGAGAGTATTTCATTGCACTCCTGACTTAAGCCTTGCAGGTGATGGACAAGCTTTGGGGAGTCAGTAGTTGTGTTGCCCGCCACAGGATTCCTAGCCTCTGATCTACTGGTTTAAGGGGTGGTTTAGCACACTGGGCTAAACCGCTGGCTTTTAAAGCAGACCCAGTAAGGCCAGCAGCACGGTCCAATTCTCGTACCAGCCTCCTGAATAGGTGCCGGAATGTGGCGACTAGGGGTTTTTCACAGTAACTTCATTGAAGCTTACTTGTGACAATAAGCGATTTTCATTTTTTCATTTCACTTTTGTAGCCAAAATATATGTCTATTCCAGTTGTTTCTGGTAGCCACCCTAGGATGTTGACAGCGAGGGACTTGGATAGTAATTCTAATGAATGCCAAGGGCTAATGGTTAGATTCTCTCTTTAGCAAAATGTTCACTGCCTGACACAGTGGTTAGCACTCCTGTCTCACAGCGCCATGGACCTGGGTTCAATTCCGGCCTCGGGTGACTGTTTCCTCATTCTCGCTGTGGCTTTGTGAGTTTTGTCTGGGTGTTCTTGTTTCCTCCCACAGTCCAAAGATGTGCAGGTTAGGTGGATTGGCCATGCTAAATTGCCCCTTAGTGCCCAAAGGCTTAGGTGGGATTACAGGGAGGGCCTCGGTAGGGTGCTCTTTCCAAGAGTCAGTGCAGACTCGATGGGCCACAAGGCCTCCTTCTGCACTGCAGGGATTCTATGATACTTGTGTGGCATGAATGTTAGTTGCCATTTGGCAGCACAAACCTGGATATAATCCAGATTCTGATCATCCACACTTCTGACTTACTAATGGAGAAAGTAATTGATGAAGCAGGTGAAGGTGGTTAGGTCTAGGTCATTACACTGAGGAACTCCTGTACAGATGTCCTGGAACTGAGATGTTTGCCCTCCACCAACCACAACCATCTCCCTTTAGAACATAGAACAGCACAGAACAGGCCCTTCGGCCCTCGATGTTGTGCCGAGCAATGATCACCCTACCCAAACCCATGTATCCACCCTATACCCGTAACCCAACAACCCCCCCCACTTAACCTTACTTTTTAGGACACTACGGGCAATTTAGCATGGTCAATCCACCTAACCCGCACATCTTTGGACTGTGGGAGGAAACTGGAGCACCCGGAGGAAACCCACGCACACACGGGGAGGACGTGCAGACTCCGCACAGACAGTGACCCAGCCGGGAATCGAACCTGGGACCCTGGAGCTGTAAAGCATTTATGCTAACCACCATGCTACAGTGCTGCCCCTTTGTGTGAAATGTGACTCCAACTAGCGGTGTGACTCCAACCAACAGATGGTTTTCCCCCTGGTTCTCATTGACCAGTTTTACTAAGGCTCATTGATGCAGTACTTGGTCAAATGCTGCCTCGTGTTCCAATCCCAGTTGGTGTTATAACTGGACGGGAAGATCCCAGAATGGACCTTGACTCAAAAGACCATAACTGTTACTTTTCTTGATAGATCAGAGTCACAGGACTGCTAATTAATTTTAATAACAAGAAAAAAAAGGATTAAATTAAACCCTCTTAAAACTGTACCTTATTTCTAATGTTTACCATTACAAATATAATTCCCTGAAAACTACCTTTATTTTCCTGGCACTTGATGTTAAGGGCAGTAACTCTCCCTTACCTCTTTTGTCTATGTTTGAATGAAGGCTGTAATGAGGTCAGGAGCTGAGTGACCTTGGCAGAATCCAAACTTGAATGTCATTGTGCAATTTATTGCTCAGCAAGTGCCGCTTGATTGCACTGTTGATGACTCCTTCCATCAATTTATAGATGACCGACCAGATTGATGGGGCAATAATTGGCTGGGTTGGATTTGTGCTGCTTTTTGTGGACAGGACATACCTGGACAGTTGCAAGTTCTGTAGCGCAAGTTGGAATATCAGGGCCTATAGCTGTTGCAGTATCCACTCACCTTCAGCTGTTTTCTTGATATCATGTGGAGTGAATTTATATTGGGGACCTCCAAAGGAGGTCGAGGTGGATCATCTACTCCGCATTTCTGGCTGACAATTGTTGCAAATGCTTCAACCTTATCTTTTGCACTTGTGTGTAAAGGAATGTGTGGTGGTCACTCCTGATACTGGAATGCACAGATGCACCTGCAGCAGGCAGATTGGTGAGGGAGAGGTCAAGACTGTTTTCCCCTCTTATTGGTTCCCTCACCACCTGCTGCAGATGCAGTGTAGCAGCTATCTCCTTTCGAACTTGGCCATCTCAATCTGTGGTGGTACTACCGAGCCACTCTTGGTGATGGGCATTGAAGTCCCACACCCAGAGTACAGTCTGAGCCCCTGAAATCTTCCATGGGCTTTCTCCAAGTGGTGTTCAACATAGAGGAGTACTGATTCATCAGTTGAGAGGGAAAGTATGTGTTAATCAGCAGGAGGTTTCCTTGTCCATGTCTGACCTGATGCCATGAAACTTCATGGGGTCCGTAGGGCCACCCCCTCCCAACTACTACCAATTTGCCAAGAAAATATATAAAATTCCTCTGTGCAATTAATTTGCTGTGTTGTCATCAGTCTGTTTCTAAAGCGTAAAATAATTTTAATGGCATTTAACAGAAAGTTAAGAATTCTGCATTAATTGTGTCATTGCAAAAATAATTGAATGTTTATATTTGCATGGTCTAATCAATGATTAGGTCTCTTACCAATGTAGTTCTTTAAAATATCTCTGCAGTGACATGTAAGTTACATTGGAAGAAATGTGTGTTGCGGGAAAGTGTTACCCATCCCACATAATAAATTCTCCTCGAAAGATATTTTGTTCACTCGAGTTTTTTGAAAGTGAAACATATTATTGTCTCTAGGCCCAGAATTTACGCCCAGCCTGTAGTGATCAGAGATTTGTGAAGCAAGTGGTTTGGGGGGCTGGTGGTTGAGGCAGCACGGTAGCATAGTGGTTAGCACTGTGGCTTCACAGCGCTGGGGTCCCAGGTTCGATTCCCTGCTGATTCACTGTCTGTGTGGAGTCTGCACGTTCTCCCCATGTTTGCGTAGATTTCCTCCGGGTGCTCCGGTTTCCTCCCACAGTCCAAAGACATGCAGGTTAGGTGGATTGGCCATGCTAAATTGCCCTTAGTGTCAAAAAAGGTTAGGTGGGGTTAGGGTGATAAGGTGGAAGTGAGGGCTTAAGTGGGTCGGTGCAGACTCGATTGGCCAAATGGCCTCCTTCTGCACTGTATGTTCTAAGAGTCACTGCAACATAAAATTAGTAAAAGAGTGATCCTTAATGTGAGTCTCATTTAAACCACAAAGATGGTGCTGGATATGCAAATAGTACTTGGGTGCTAGTGTGACTTGCACATCTAAACATTTTTATTTCAAAATCTTAACCATTCCAGTCATTGTTCATTGATTGAAAAAAACTGGTTGAATTTATCTTGTGTTTTAGCCGCCTGAGTGGAGAAGATGGAAAAGAATTTGCTGCTGGAGTTGGCAAACAGTTTACTCGCCTCTGTGAAGTATTTAAAGTAAGTTTATTTTTGATGATATGTATTCTGAGGTGAAATGCTATGACCAAAGCAATATTAGGATTTTGTTGTTTCTTTCATGGTAGAATTGCTGAAATGTTTTTGTCAAATGTACATTGCAATTTTATTTGCAGAGTACCTCTTGCTATCTTGTTATGACCATAATTTATAGCCCGTGCCTTAGAGCATAACTACAATATGTCTGTTTCCAGTCAGTTAACTCTTGATTAGTCACATTCTCCTGAGTAGAAGTGCCATATGTCTCCTTATGGAAGAGTCACTGGACTGCTTTTAATTCCTTTCTGGTAGCTAGACAGGCAAGCGGCTTAATTGCGACATCAGAAGAATTTGTTTCCTTCTCACCAACGTGGAAATACAAAGTTATATTTGGAAAATATCCATAGAGATTTTGACTGTTTTATTTATATAGAGTTCAAGATTTAAAATAAAAGGTGGGTTTCCAACTGCTGTTGCTAGGGACTGTCACTGGAGAAGGATAGCTGTATGAAGTTGTACCCATTTTTAAATTTTTAAAACAAATGGGCAGCACGGTGGCCTAGTGGTTAGCACAACCACCTCACGGTGCTGAGGTCCCAGGTTCGATCCCGGCTCTGGGTCACTGTCCGTGTGGAGTTTGCACATTCTCCCCATGTCTGCGTGGGTTTCGCCCCCACAACCCAAAAATGTGCAGAGTAGGTGGATTGGCCACGCTAAATTGCCCCTTAATTGGAAAAAATAATTGGGTAATCTAAATTTATATTTAAAAAAACAAATAAGAGTGAGTATGAACTGCCCATTAAAAGTCCAATAATAAGTTGTGGGTGGAAAAGGACAAGTATTTGGGCGCAGAACTGATTGCGGGACAATATCTTTGATATATCTTTGAGACTGCTTTGTTGGCATGTAATTGTTTTTCCAGTACTTTAAATTCCCAGATGCTATTTTGAGTGTTACAATTTTGAATGGATCTTAACAAATATTTCAGAGAGTATATACAGCAATACAACCAGACATCTGAGAGCAAAATACTGCGGATGCTGGAAATCTGAAATAAAAACAAAAAACGCTGGATATACTTTGGTTTGGCATGGTAGTACAGCGTTGTTGCTTCACAGTTCCAGGGTCCCAGGTTCGATTCCCGGCTTGGGTCACCGTCTGTGTGGCGTCTGCACGTTCTCCCCATGTCTGCGTGGTCTCCTCCCACAAAGTCCCGAAAGACGTTCTGTTAGGTAATTTGGACATTCTGTATTCTCCCTCGGTGTACCCGAACAGGCACCAGATGTGGCGACCAGGGGATTTTCACAGTAACTTCATTGCAGTGTTAATGTAAGCCTGCTTATGACAAAGATTATTAATAATATCTGTGGAGAAAGAAAGACAAGTTGACGTTTCGAGCCCATATGACAGTTCTGTAGAAGGATCGTCTGAGCTCGAAACATTAACTGCTTTTCTCTCCATAGATGCTGCCAGCAGCTCCTGTGCTTATCCAGCATTTTCTGTTTTGAGATATTTATGCTGTCTTGTATGCTGGTCATTGGAAATACTCTTCCTGAATCAGTATATTTTAAAACTCTTTCAGGGTGTCATATTTTCAAATTTGCAGTGATCAGATTTTTTGTATTGAGATTCTGACAGATCCAAATTGGATATAATGTAATGCCTGTTTTATTACTGTAATGCCTGGCCTGTTTACATTACATTTGTGTTCTCGGTTCAGCTTGATGAGTATTTTTTTCTTAAAATAATTGTAAAACAATTCTGGCACAATATATAACTTCTGAAAAGTAGCAGACATCCTCACTGGGATGGCCTTGAAGGGATAATGCAGGTCTTTGCAAATAACGTTTTCACTGACTTCTCTCTTCATCCCATTTTTGAAATCAGCTGGCTTTATTAACATTTGAATTCAATTTAATGTCAATTGCAATGTTAAATGTGAGAAATACTGCTGTATTATTTGAAAATGGAATTGGGATTAGAGGAATAGTGCTGCATATCTACTTGATCCTATGAATCTGAATCTCTCTAGCTTTATCAGAGTGCTGTATGATCCTGAATAGGGAATAGCTGTTTTTTTTTAGATTCCCCAACTCTCCATCTTCTCCAAACTTGCAGGAGATCTTTATGGATGATATTGATACGATCTCTAGTTTTACATGTGTCTAAGAGTAATTTTTAGTCTTTTCATCAATTGCATAAACCTTGTAATTAAAAGCTTTCTGGTTTATCTTGAAATTTTCCTCCTTTTTAACTAATGCTTTTTCTTTCAATCAAGACTCACCTTTCAAGTTTGGATTCAGAACTTTGCAACGCGGCACTACAGGCCTTGGGATTCTGTGTCTTTCATAGTAATATTAGTGCTGGATTGTCAGGTACATTTCAATAGAAATCGTCTTCATGCATTTAAGTCATTGCAAAAGTTTAGCAGTATATTTATGTATTGAATGTACAAGTAACATCCACCCCTTTTTTTAAAGAGGTATAAGAACCTCTAAGCATCCCTCCCTTCCACGTGCTGACCTGGCCAATTTTCCTCTAATGCTCACCTTGCTCTAGACCTGTAATCTTGTGTTTTCCTAGTTTCTCATGATGTCCCCTCATGCCCTTTCCAAGCTCATCTTGTTAACGGGATCCACTTCCGGGTCCCTCAATCCTAATTGCATTAAACAGCTGACCGTTCAAAACTACTCGGCCCCACCCCATCGGTCGTATTTTGGCCAATATTTATTGGATTCGGATTTGTTTACTGTCACTCGTACCAAGGTACAGTGAAAAGTATTTTTCTGCGTGCTGCTCAAAACAAGACATTTTAGTACATGACAAGAAAATATGTAATGGAAATCTGCTGTTGTCACCCTCTCCTCACTCCTCACCACTGTTTTTGCAAGCTATGGTCCCTTCTTCAATCTCCCTTTCCTCATCCAAGCCCTTGAATGTGTTGTCATCTGCTAATTGTGCCCATCTTTCCCGGAGTTCCATTTCTGAACCACATTTCTGAACTCATCCAATCACATTTCCACCCCTGCCACAGAACTAAACTTCTTTTGATCAGTGCTGTACATGGCATCCTATGTTATCATGACAAACGTTAACTTTCTATTCTTATTCCTTTTGATTTGTCTGCAAACTTTGATATAGTTAAATACACCATCCTCCTGGTGGGTGGGTGGGACTGCACTCAGCTGGTTTCCTTTTTATCTATGTAATCTTAGCCAAAGTATCCTCTGCAATGACGTCTCTTCCTGCTCCCTTGCCTTCGGTATGGGATACCTTCGGTGTTCCCCCAAGGATCTATCCCAGGACTTCTTCAATTTCTTACCCATAACTCAATGACCTCATCCGAATCATAGAATCCCTACAATGCAGAAGGGATACCAATGCAGACTCATTTGGCCCATGAGTCTGCACCGACCCTCTGAAAGAACACCTTATCTAGGCCCATTTCCCTGTAATTGCATAACCCCACCTAACCTGTGAACACTTCGCAATTTAGCATGGCCATTCCACCTAACCTGCACACCTTTGGACTGTGGGAGGAAACCGGAGCACCCGGAGGAAACCCACGCAGACAGGTGGAGAATTGCAAACTCCATACATTCACCTGAGGCTGGAATCGAACCCGAGTCCCTGGCACTGAGAGGCAGTAGTGTTAACCACTGTGCCACCGTTCTACCCCGAAAGCACACCATTAGTTGTCCCATGTACACTGATGACGCCCAGCATTACTTCACCATCACCTCTGTCAATTCTTCCACTGTTGATTAATTATCAGATTGCTTAGTTGGCGTACAGTTCAATACTGGATGAGCAGAAAATTCCTTCATTTCAATCTTCCAATATTTAAGCCATTACTTTCAGTCTCTCCCTAGCTACCAACTCCATCCTTCTCCCTGACAACTGTCTAAGAATAAACCAGTTTATTCGCAGTTTTGGTGTCTCACTTCTCGTCTTGTTTTTGACCGTCATTAAAGATCATATATTGCCATTTCCATGCTGCTGCTCAACCTTGCCCTTGTCTCAACTCAGCTGCTACAACCCACGTTCATCACTACCTGTAGACTTGACTTTCCAATACACTCCTGCCTGGTCACCCAAATTCTACCCTACAAAGATTTGTTGCAAACCATGGTCTAGTTGAATGGCAGAGCAGGCTTGAAGGACCAAATGGCCTATTCCTATTCCTTGTGTTTCTAGGTGAATTGCATCAATGTTTTATCACATTAATGGTACTATGTAAATATAAGTTGTTGTAACTTGATGTCAAACTGCTTAACTCCCTTTATTCAAATCCTGCTGTGAAATTCTCAGTTTCCTGGTATGGATGGTATTCTTGCATATGGCAGCACATAATACTATAACTAACTAGCTTTTAGGCTTGACCGCCCACGTATGATTTATCTTTTTTTCTATTTTCCCTGCAGAACTTGAAGCCAGACAGTTGCTTGTGACACTCTGTGAGATTGCAGTGAAATCAACTGATAAGAATACATGTACAAGAGCGCTTTGGGTTATATCGAAGCAGAGTTTTTGTGCAGAGGTGGTTGAGAAGGAGGTGGGTTTTCCTGCAAATATTGCTGTGCTCCTAACTACTCTACTGGGTAATAAATTGAATTAATTTTCCCTGACGCATTAGACATTTTTGTTCAGTTTTTGTTTAGTTACTACTGATGATTACCATGTATAGTAACCCTGCCCAAGCTGATGAATCGGTGCTCTTCCAGGTTGAACACTAATTAGAAGAAGCACCAAGGGTGGCAAGGGCACTGGTGGAAGGACTTCAGTGCCTATTACCAGGAGTAGCTTGGTAATACCACTGCTGACCGAGCCCTAACTAGACTTTTGTTAAATGAATTACTGCGTCGTGAGTGTCGCTGGCTAGACCAGCATTTATTGCCCATCCCTAATGAGGCATGGTGGTGAGCTGTCTCTTGAGCAGCTGCAGTCCAATGTGGTGTAAATTCCAGGATTTTGATCCAGCAACGGTGAAAGAATAGTGATGTTTCCATATCAGGATAGCGCTTGGCTTGGCCGGGAGCTTGCAGGTGGTGGTCCCATGTATCTGCTGCCATTGTCCTACTAGATGGCGGTGATCATGGGTTTGGAAGGTGCTGTCTAAGGAGGCATGGTGCGTTCCTGCAGTGCCATGGTGCATTTGTGGTAGATGGAATAGATGTTTATGGATGTATTTTGCCCCTATCGCACAGTTTGCCTTTAACACTACAACAACTTGTGCCCATGACATCTTTGTCAACTCTCTCCTGAGCTACCACAATTCTTTGGCCTTCTATTTTGCTTCACCTACTCAACCACCTCATAAATAGTATAAAATCCAAAACATTTCTTCCTCCTTGGCTCTGAAGAAGAGTTGGAATGACTCAGAACGTTAGCTCTGCTTCTGTCTCCACAGAAGCTACTAGGTCTTCTGTGGTTTTTCTAGCATTAATCTATTTTAATTTCAGATTTCAAGCATCAGTATTTTGATTTTATAATTATGCCAATCAGGCGGACTACTTTGTGCTGAACTGTGCCAAGCTTCTTGAGTAATGTTGGAGCTGCACTCACCCAGGCAAATGCAGAAAGTATTCCATCACACTCCTGACTTGTGCCCTGTAGATGGTGGACAGGCTTTGGAGAGTCAGCGGGTGAGTTACCTGCTGATGGTAACCCCCACCATGTTTATATGGCTGGTCAGGTTCAGTTCTAGTCAGTGATAACCGCCCCAGGCACTTGATGATGGGGAATGCAGTAATCTTAATGCCATTGAATGTTACGGAGTGATGATTAGATTTGTTCCTTGTTGGAGATGATCATTGCCTGGCACCTGTGTGGCACAAATGTTACTTGCCATCCTGGTCTTGCTGCATTGGGACATGGACTATATTAGCATCTGAGGAATCGCAAATTCCCCACTATCGACATCCTGGGGGTTGAACTGAAACAACCATGTAAACACTGGTTACAAGGGCTGGTTAGAGGCTAGGAATCCTGTGGAATGTAATTCGCCTCGTGACTCCTCAAAATCTGTTCGCCTACAATGCACAAGTTAGGAGTGTGATGAAATGTTTTCTACTTGCCTGGGTGAGTGCAGTTCCAAAAAGCTCAATGCCATCAAAGGCAACTCAACTGCTTGATTGGCATCCTAACTACCAAGTTTAACATTCACTCCCTTCACGACCAGCGCTCTGAAGTAGCAGTGTTGTATCATCTACAAATGGACTGCAGCAACTCACCAAGGCTCCTTCAACACCATCTTCCAAACCGACGGCGTCTACCACCTAGGGCAGCAAATGCATGGGATCACCACCATCTGCCTCCTTTTTAGCTACCCATGTTCCCGGTTTGGGACTATATTGCTGTTCCGATCAAAGTCTTGGAACTTCCTTTCCTCAGAAAAGTGGGTGTACTTACATCATGTGGACTGTAGCGAGTTCACCTTCTCGAGAGCAGCTGTGGCATATATGCAATTTTAAACTTCAGTTTGAACTTTTTATTTGGTGAAGGCTCTTTAAAGTGACACTATAATTTAACCTAATTATTCTGTACATTTAAGGATTTTTTTTGTCTGCTTTATATTAAGTGTTGATGAGTTGAGCAAACTGCTAACAAGTTTTGTTTTCCCGTTAGGTTCAAAATGTACTTACAGCAGTGGAAACAATATTAACTCGAGATCAACAGTCAGTGGTCATTGAACATGAAGCCTTAAATCTTATTATAAGGTAAGTGTGAATCAGTGGAATTATTCACGAATGTATATATTTAAAAGTATTTTGTTGCAAAGTAAAGAGGTACTGTTATGTGGATCCTGGAGAGCAGGAGGTTTGCATTAGTTGTGTGACCCATATTTGTTTGAAATTTGTTTTACTAAATGGGCTGATTTTCCTTATTCGAGATATATATTTGTTAAAATCATGATGTCGCAAATCGAACACGATCAAGAGAAATCCTTTCATTATCTGGTTTTCTATCTGCAGTGGCTTCATAGCTATCTGTTTTTAAAGATTAAAAATTATCTTCTGAAAAACGCTGAAAACTGATGCAATATTTTTATCTTGCAGTAAATGAAGACCTGTTTGACTTTAGACCATGTTATGCCCATTTTTCTATTTTGCAAATGAGGCTGCAAAATAATGTTTCTGTTTTATTGAATGGTTGCGGTTTTTAAGTTATTACCATAAATGGACTGGTCAGGAAGCCAATTAGGTAATTCTGGTGATATGGTAGGTAATTCTGGTGATATGGTAGGTAATTCTGGTGATATGGTAGGTAATTCTGGTGATATGGTAGGTAATTCTGGTGATATGATGGGTAATTCTGGTGATATGGTAGGTAATTCTGGGGATATAGTATAGTTTTGGTGATAGAGTAGGTAGTTTTGGTGATATCGCAAGTAAATGGTTTGGAATTCATGTCCGGATCAACATGATACCAAGTTTATGAATGGGCTTTGGGCAGTTTCCAAGGCTGGAAACTGAGATTGTGACATGGACTAAAGTCAAAGGTTTCTATATTCCCAATGTTGGACAATGCACGAGCAGTGTGACAAATAGAGACAGTGAATAGGCCCAGAGAGGAGTTGTGCAATAAAGCGGAGTTGGCATAAATGAGGAACTTCATGTTTTTTGATATTGCACTTGGATAGCATGTAAATGATAAAATAAAGGGGGCCAAGGATAGATCTTTGGGGACTCCAGAGAAAACCTTGCAGGATTTGGAAAAGAAGACATTACAGATGATTCTCTTACAACCATTCAATAAAGAAGAATGGAACCAAGCCAAATGTAGTTCCACCCATCTAGACAGTGGATGAGATGTTGCAGAACAGTGGTATGGTCAACTGTCTTTAAGATTGCAAGTAAGTTGAGAAGGCTGATGAGGGATAGCTGATCAGAGAATGTCACTTGTGATTTTGATCAAGGCAGTTTCAGTACTGTGGTGGGGCTGGAAACCAGATTGAAGAGACTCGTATTTTTTGGGGAAAGGGGGCACAGATTTGGATGGCAATGCTTTAAGGTGAGAAAAGAATATTGGAGATGGAACGGCGGGTTGCCAGGAACGTGGAGTCGAGGCCGGATCTGTTTTGAAGGGGCTAGGGGCATTTCACAAATTCAAAAGAGAATTAGCGTGGAATAGCTTAATATTGTTCTAGATTTCATAAAGATACATTCTTGACATCACAAAAATTCAGACAATTTGATTAATTAGAAACTCATCACAGCACTAACTTAATGGTGCTTATCTACATCCGAATAAATGTTAAACCTGATGAACACATCACAAATTAGATTTTGTTTCAAATATATACTGGTCTCCTGAAGTGAGTCACAAAATAAACTATAAATGTTATTTCATAATTGTATTTGTGTATTCAAATTAATTATGTCTGAACAGAAGCAGTAAGATGCTATGATGTAAATGTTTTATATCAATGTGTTCAGTGGTCCCCTGATAGTGAATGTTCTTGTAGAGACTTTTAAAAATAGTTTTCTTAGGTTGAAAGTTTAATTGATGTGGCCCTGTGAATCTCTGATCTGCAACTAAGTGGCTCATCAAGGCAAAGTTTTAATACCTCTGCTGTACAATATTTGCAGAGACTGCAACCCTGCGTTGTTTTATTGGGCCAATTGTGAGATTTTTTTCAAACACAGTGAGACCTATTTGTAAATGAGAAAAAGTTTCCGTGGTTAGGTTTTCTAATCTTTTACTTCTCACGTTTTAAGGCTGATAGAGCAGACACCTGTTCAGATGGGAGAAAGTGCTGTCCAATGGGCCAGGCTAGTACTTCCCCTTGTCATTCATTCAGCCCCCAAAGTCCGGTTACGGGCAGCAACAGCTCTGGAAATGGGACTACCGCTTCTTCTACAAAAGCAGCCTGAAGTAGCAGGCATAATTGAGCCCCTAATGATCTCCGTAAGTATGAGAATAAGAACATTTCTTACTTTGTCTTTCTTAAAATAAAACATGATGTGGAGATGCCGGCGTTGGACTGGGGTGTGCGCAGTAAGAAGTCTTACAACACCAGGTTAAAGTCCAACATGTTTGTTTCAAGGAGCAGTGCTGCGAAAGCTAGTGATTGAAACAAACATGTTGGACTTTAACCTAGTGTTGTAAGACTTCTTACTTAAAATAAAACCCTCAGGTTAGTGATGTGATGGAATTTCAATGCGTTTTTAGTTTGTAAATTTTTCCTTTTTGTAATTGTGGAATAAATCATGAAATAAGTAATAAATAATTAGTTAACATACTTTTTTTTCTTTGTTATTATTTTATCTGGCATGTTTTGGCGCACATGTGAATCTGTCAACTATGGCTCAGTGATGACACTCGTACTTTTTAAAAGCTTGTGAGTTCAAGTCCCACCCCAGAGGCCTGAGCACAAATCTAGACAGATCCTCTACCTTTGGGACATGGTCATTCCCTCTTTCAGATGATGTGTTTAAACAGAGCCCTTTTTTGCCCTGTCGGGTAGAACGTTCAATATTCTATGACAGTATTTCAAAAGAGCATGAGAGTTCTGTCTGGCATCATGATCAATATTTATCCTTTGCACAACATCATTTTTAATATTGCTGTTTGAGGAATCTTATTGTGGAAAAATTGTTTCACTATAGGGAATTGTATATACTGATCAGATACTGTCATGCTGAGGTGTAAGACTGTGTTTAGGAAGCCAAATGTACAGGCCAAGGCCTCTGCCGTTTGTGGGTCAACGAGTTGGTGGAACAAATTCATTTTCTGTACCTTTCTTTTAAAAAGCAAAGGAATGTAATCTTTGAATGTTCCAATATTTCAATTTTCAGAAAATGATTCAGGAGCTCCAGAAACTCTTCACAACAAAAAATGAAACTTATGTTTTGAAATTGTGGCCCCTCTTTGTGAAATTGTTGGGAAAGGTAAGATTATCCTAGGCGTTGCCTCCAAACAGATGATGGAAAAAGGTGTACCCGTTAAACTTTAAATTATGTTGTTCAAAGCTGTAAATGCTGGAGTCTATGAAGTTGCTGTCCATGAAGTTGCTGTAAGAGAATATTTCTTTGTAGAATATTCAAGGTTAGGAACATAAATAGGAGCAGGAGTAGACCATAAACCCCATTGAGCCTGCTTGCATTCCATACAATTTCCTGCCCACTCTCAATATCCCTTTATACTCCAACTTTAAATATATTTGTAATCAAACATTCACAACCCTCTCCAGTAGAGAATTCCAAAGAATCACAGCCTCTTGTGAAGAACGTTTCTTAACTTGGTTTTAAATGAACAGCCGATAATCCAGAGTTACTCCCTCACTGTTATAGATTCAAAAACCTCTTTTGGCTATCCTACCAAACCCTTGAGAATGTATTTCATTGAGTTCACCCCTCATTCTTTTAAACTGCAGAGAGTATAGGCCCAATTTACTCAGCCTTTCATTATAGGACAACCGCCTCACCCCAGGATGTAATCTTGTGACCCTTTACTGTACTGCCTCCAATGCTTATATATCCTTTAAATATGGGACCAAAACTGCGGCCTGTACTCTGGTGTGCTGTCACAAAAGCCCTGTACAATTGTAGCAAGAATCCTTACTCTTGCATACCAATCTCCTTGCAGTAAAGGCCAAGAAATTTAAAGCAAAATATTGAACAAAATACTGAAATAATGAACAGTAGATCTCATTCCTGAAAGGGAAAGATGGATTAAAACTTAACATCATTTCAATTTTGGACTTTATTTTTGCCTTGTGCGCAATTTTAAGTAATTGAAAGCTGGGAGTGAGATATATTTGTCTATATGTTATAACATGAGCTAGTGTAAGTGCCAAACCATTTAATTTCTCCTTTAGAGGTAGGTTGTTTAAAAATTTGTTACTGAGATGTGGGCTTTCTAAGTAAACCCTGTATTTATTGTGCTTGAGAAGGTGATGGTGCACTGCTGCCTTGAACTGCTACAATCCAAGTGGTGAAGCACCAACAGTGCTTTTTTCTGAAGTAGGTTGATATAAAACTATGTGGCTTGCTGTGCCATTTCAAGAGGACAGCTAAGATTCAACCACATTGCTGTGGATTGGGAATTGCATAAAAGCCAGATCCAGTGCAGATGCCAGATTTTGATCCCTCAAGAGCATTATGTAATCAGAGTGGCTCTTAGGACAATCCTCTAGGTTGCTGATCATTATTAATGAGATTAGCATTTTATTCAAGACTACTTAATTGATTAAGTTATCCCATCTGCAGTTTTGGGAATTGAATCCATGCCCTCAGGATTAATCTGGACCTCTTGATTACTCGTCCAGTAACATTTCAATTATGCTACTGTCTCATTAAATAAGTGAGGAGAAAGAGCTCAATAGCAAAGAGTCCCTGTGCTGTTAATAGACCGTTTAATGTATTTCTTCTCGTCTAGAATTTGGATTGTCCTCACAACTGTTCCAGACAGGGAAGAAGAATCCACCTTCCATAGCGTTTTCTTATTTTGGTTTAATATAAAAATAAAATGCAAATTAAGGAGCATAATTGGGGATTACAAACTCGCATATACTTTGTTAGACAATCGTCAAACCTACAGCACGGATTCAATCACAATTAAATTTATTTCCTCTTAATTTACTAAATCAATCTCTTTTCCTCTCTTCCCTGTACAAGTCATTGCACCGTGGAGGAAGTTTCATTAATTCTCTACTGCATTTGGAGGAATTGGGCTTTCGTAGTGGCTCTCCAGTTGTGAAGAAAATAGCTTTCATTGCTTGGAAAAGCTTGATCGATAATTTTGCATTGAATCCCGGTATGTGAAGACATGCTTTATTACTTTGAAATAAATCGGGGTTAATATTTTTGAAATGTATTGTTGGAAGTTTTTGACCTTTTTGTAATCTAAATGTAGAAAATATCAAGTGACAGGTTTTTCCACAACGTTCTTTTTTGTCTTTTTCCACCTCCCAAACATCGTATTCAACACATTGTTCCTCAGCTGATAGCAATATCAAATGAAAGAAAAGAGCAAATATAGGCACTCGTATTTCTGGCAGCAATAGTTTCTCGAAGCGTTCAATGCGGTTGAAGACCTCTGTTCCCTGAGCAAAACAGCAACTTGTATTTATGTTGCATCTTTCTTGTAAGGAAACATCCCAAGGCAAAGTGCTTCATAGGAACATTGTAAAACAAGATATGACACCGAGCCACACCAGCAAATAATGGATTAATTGACCAACAGCTTGGTCAATGAGAGGTTTAAAGTGCTTTAAATGAGGAAAGTTGAGGAGGTATTCCAGATGTCCAGGCGTCTATTATGGAACAATTAAAATTGGTATTGCACAAGAGGCTGTAATTAGAGGAGCTCCGATATCTTGAGAGGTCTGTTGGTTTGGAGGAGATTACAGAGTCAGAGGGGTAAAGTTATTGAGGGATTTGGAAAAAAAAAGATGCATGAATCAGCAAACACTGGTGGTGATGGATGAATGGGATTTGCTGCGGGTTGAGACACAGGAAGCAGAATTTTAGATGAGCTCAAGTTTATGGAAGGTAAAATGTGGGAGACCAGCCAGGAGTGTGTTGGGATAATCAATTCTAGATGTTTCAATGGCACCAATAAGGATTTTGACAGCAGATGAACTGAACCTGGGATGATGTTGGTTCATTATTGGAGCTGGAATACAGGCAGTCTTAGAAATAGGGTGACTATGAAGTTAGAAGTTTACCTTGGGATCACGTGACACCAATGTTACAAACTAGGTGGGGTCAAGGATTTTTTCTTAAAAGAGGGTAAGCAATGCATGGGTGAGAGAACATCTGATTCATCATAATTTGGAAAAATGCTTCAGACATCACGGTTGCTGCATTCAGTTGTGTCTCAAACAACACATTTTCATCTCCATTATCCTGTTTGGATGTGTGATGTCAACTGCGTGTTTTTAATTTTTGGGTGAAGCACCTCCTGATAGTCCCACCTTTTCACTCTAAATCACTTAATCCTACTGCTACTATTGAATTTCTATGCTGCTTTGCTGCTATTTATGTACCTTCTGTTCATCTGTCCCTTTCAAACTTGACTTTCTTTCTTCATAATTCACTCTTCTGATCCTGGCTGCCAGTCCTTTATCTGTTTTAAATATCTCTTCTATATGGCCATAACTAGGCACAGCAGTTGAGTAATCTCACCAGACCTCTTGTATAGTTTAAGCCTGACTTCCTTAATCTTTACTGCTTCAGTATTTTGGGGTTTTTTAATTACTTTTTCTGAGTTACAAAGCCAGGGCTCAGAGTGTGGACAGGGGCAAATCCCTAATCCAGCTCCTTGCCTGCTCCAAAAACCAATTCAAATTCAAATTGAATCCAATTCATGGTCCCCACAAGAGAGACATACCAGATCTGAGCCAAAAGGCAGAGCAGATACTACACTTGATCTTGGCCAAAAGGTCAGGAAGCGATGCTTTAGCATTTTATTTGCTACACAATAAATTGGGGTGGATTCATTCCTTTTTAAAATCTTTCCCAGAATGTCAATATCACTGCTACGGCAAGCATTGCCCATCTAATTGTCCTTGAGAAGATGGTGATGAGCCGGCGCCTTGACCACTGCATGTGGTATCGGTACATCCACATGTTAGGAAGGGATTTCCAAGATTTTGACCCAGCAACAATGAAGGAATGGCAATGTAATAGGAATGGCAATGCAGTTCTAAGTTAGCATGGTGTGTGGTTTGGAGTGGGACTTTCAGGCGGTAGGTTTTCCATGCTTCTATTTCCCCTTGCCCTTCTAGGTGGAAGATGCTTTTGAAGGAGCCTTGGTGAATTGTTGCAGTGCATCTTGTTGATGGAGCTACACTCGCCCAAGCAAGTGGAAAGCATTCCATCACAATCTTAACTTGTGCCTTGTAGATGGCCGATAAGCTTTGAGGAGTCAGATGAATTATTCTTCACAGATTCCTACCCTCTGACCTCCTCTTGTAGCCACAGCATTTATATGGCTAGCTCAGTTCAGTTTTGGGTCTATGCTAATCCTCAGTGTGTTAACTGTAGTGATGAGAGGAGACTTGATTGAGGTATCCTAGATCCTGAGCGGTGAATAGTGAGAACCTGGCCCCACTCAACCGAGCATAAAGATGTAGAGGGCACAGATTCAAAATAATTGCCAAAAGGACTAAAAGTGATGCAAGGAAAATATTTCACCTGGAGGGTGGTTTAAATCTGGAACAAACTTCTTGAGAGGGTGGTGGAGGCAGGTTTAATCGAGGTATTTAAAGGGGAATTGGATTGCTATCTGAAAGAATTGTATGTGGAGGGGAGATGATTCTATTCCTCCTTGGTGTAAATGGTCGTTGTCTGATGCTTATGCAATGCCTATGTTACTTTGGTGAACTTCAATGGGACATGGACATGTTGGTGGGTTGGGCAGACAAGTGATAATGCAGTTCAATGCAGAGAAGTGTGGGATGATTCATTTTGGCAGGAAGAATTTGGAGAGACCAAATAGAATTAAAGGAGGAGCTCTAAAGGAAGTGCAGGGTCAAAGGGTCTTCAAAAGGGTCATCAATCATTGAAGGTGGCAAGGCATGTTGAGAGAGCATTTAATTAAGCATATAGTATCTTGGATTTTATAGATAGACCATTGAGTTCAAAAGTAAGGAGGACATGTTGAACCTAGTTTAAAACATTTGTTAAACCTCACGGAGTACTGTGTCTAGTACTGGGCGCCATACTTAAAGGATGATAAGGCATTAGAGTGAGTATTGAGGAGATTCACAAGAATGATTTGAAAGACATGCAACTATGAGGGTAGATTGGAGAGGTAGGGAATTTTTTCCCTGGAGAAAAGAAGGATGAGAGGAGACTTGATTGAGGTATCCTAGATCCTGAGCGGTGAATGGTGATAACCTGTTCCCACTCAACCGAGCATCAAGATATAGAGGGCACAGATTCAAAATAATTGCCAAAAGGACTAAAAGTGATGCAAGGAAAATATTTCACCAGGAGGGTGGTTTGAATCTGGAACAATCTTCTTGAGAGGGTGGTGGAGGCAGGTTTGATCAAGGTATTTAAAGGGGAATTGGATTGCTATCTGAAAGAATGTACAAGGTTTTTTTTTATAAATGTTTTTTATTGAGTTTTCATATTTTATATATGACAATTTACAAATTATTAGAGAGAAAAAAAGAAAACACAAAAATTTAACATGAATATTTACAGGTAAGCATCTTCATAACAACAATTGTGGCCGCCCCCTTTAGCCAGCATACATATTTTACATTCCCCAATATGGCCGAGGCACATGTTTATAGGCATTTATTTATAGTTTGGTTTTGGGCCTTAGCTTGCCATCAAACCTTCCCCCGATTCCCATCCATTTTCCCCTGATTCTTGGCCACCCGACTATTCTTCCTCTTGTACGTTGGCCACAAACAGGTCCCGGAACAATTGCATGAATGGCTCCCACGTTCTGTGGAAGCCGTCGTCTGACCCTCGGATGGCGAATTTGATTTTCTCCATTTGGAGAGATTCCGAGAGGTCGGACAGCCAGTCTGCAGCTCTGGGCGGTGCTGCTGACCGCCAGCCAAACAGGATTCTAAGGCGGGCGATCAGGGAGGCAAAGGCAAGGGCGTCCGCCCTCCTCCCCAGAAATAGATCTGGCTGGTCTGAAACCCCGAAGACCGCCACTATCGGGCATGGCTCCACCCTCACCACTTTGGGCATAGCCTCGAAGAAGGCTGTCCAGTACTCCACAAGTCTGGGGCAAGACCAGAACATGTGGGCGTGGTTGGCCGGGCCTCTTTGGCACCGTTCACATCTGTCCTCCACCTCCGGGAAGAACCTACTCATACGGTTTCTCGTTAAGTGGGCTCTATGTACCACTTTTAGTTGCGTCAGGCTGAGCCTTGCGCACGTGGAGGTGGAGTTGACCCTATGTAGTGCTTCGCTCCAGAGTCCCCACCCTATCTCCATCCCCAGGTCGTCCTCCCATTTCCTCCTTGTTGCGTCCAGTACGGTGTCGTCCCTATCTACCAGTCGGTCATACATGTCACTACAGTTCCCTTTCTCTAGGATACTTGCGTCCAGTAGGTCTTCCAGTAGTGTCTGTCGTGGCGGTTGTGGGTACGTCCTTGTCTCCTTTCGTAGGAAGTTTTTGAGCTGCAGGTACGGTAGCTCGTTCCCCCCAGCCTGCTGAAATTTCTCTCTCAGTTCGTCCAGTGTTGCGATCCTGTCGTCCGTGTATAGGTCCCTGACTGTCAGTGTCCCCCCGTCCTGCCTCCACCTTTTGAAGGTGGCGTCAGTCAGTGCTGGTTTGAACCTATGGTTGTTGCAGATGGGAGCCTTGTCCGACATTTTGTACTGGCCAAATTGCTGCCGCAGTTGGTTCCAGGATTGGAGGGTGGCTGTCACCACTGGGCTGCTGGAGTGTTTTTTGGGTGGGGATGGGAGTGCTGCCGTGGCGAGGGCCCAGAGGGAGGTTCCCACGCAGGAGGCCTCCTCCGCACGCACCCACTCGGCTTCTGGCTCCTGAATCCATCCCCTTACTCGCTCGGCTGTTGCCGCCCAGTGGTAGAATTGTAGATTCGGGAGGGCTAGCCCCCCCTGGATTTTGTTTTTTGTAGGACCTTCTTTGGGATCCTAGCATTTTTACCCCCTCATACGAACGCCATGATACGTTTGTCCAGCGCTTTGAAAAAGGCCTTGGGGATGTAGATCGGAATGGATCTAAACAGGAAGAGGAACCTGGGCAGTACGTTCATTTTGATCGTCTGGACTCTCCCCGCGAGGGAGAGCGGGAGTGTGTTCCATCTTTGCAGGTCCTTTTTAACTTCCTCCATCAGGCTGGTGAGGTTCCATTTGTGGATCCCTTTCCAGTCATGGGCTATTTGGATCCCCAGGTAGCGGAATTTATGTCGGGCTTGTTTGAACGGCAGCCCCTTTAGTGCTGCCCCCCCCCTCCCCCTTGCGGGTGTACTGGGAAGATCTCACTTTTGCTCATGTTGAGTTTGTAGCCCGAGAAGGCTCCAAACTCTTTCAGGAGCGCGATGATTCCGTTCATGCTGCTTTGTGGGTCCGAGATATAGAGGAGCAGATCATCCGCATAGAGTGAGACTCTGTGCTCTCTACCTCCCCTTCGGATCCCCGTCCAATTTTTTGCTGCCCTGAGCGCGATTGCTAGTGGGAACAGCAGCGGGGACAGTGGGCATCCTTGTCTGGTGCCCCTGTGCAGCTGGAAGTATTGGGAGTTGGTATTGTTGGTCCGTACACTCGCCATGGGAGCGTTGTATAGGAGCTTTACCCAAGCGGTGAACCCTGTTCCAAGCCCGAACCGCTCCCGTACCTCTATGAGGTATTTCCATTCGACTCTGTCGAAGGCCTTTTCTGCGTCCAGGGAGACGATCACCTCTTGTGTTCTCTCCCCGGAGGGGGTCATTATCACGTTCAGCAGGCGCCTGATGTTCGCGGTAAGCTGTCTACCTTTGACGAAGCCCGTCTGGTCCTCTGTGACCACCTCAGGTACACAGTCTTCTAGCCTTTTGGCTAGGATTTTGGCCAGTATTTTGGCGTCTGCGTTCAGCAGAGATATGGGTCTGTATGACCCACATTCCGTTGGGTCTTTGTCTTTCTTAGGTATCAGCGAGATTGAGGCCTGTGCTAACGTGGGTGGCAGTGTGCCCCTAGCTAGCGAGTCTGTGAACATCTCCTGCAGGTGCGGGGCCAGCGCTGTCGCAAATTTTTTGTAGAAGTCCGCCGGGAATCCGTCCGGTCCCGGCGCCTTCCCTGTCTGCATGGAGCTAATGCTCTCCATGATCTCTCCCAGTGCTAGTGGTGCTTCCAGATCCCGTTTTCTGCCCTCTCCCACGACTGGTATGTCCAGTCCATCAAGAAACCGGTTCATCCCAGCCTTCCCCGTTGGGGGCTCTGAGGTGTACAGCTCTTGGTAGAAGGCCTTGAAGGTTTCGTTAATCCTCTCTGGTTCTGTTTCCCACGTGCCTCTGGTACCTCTGATTTGCGCAATTTCTCTGGCTGCCTGCTTTCTCAGCTGGTGTGCCAACAGTCGGCTGGCTTTGTCTCTGTGTTCGTACAGGGCCCTGCGTGCCTGGCGGAGTTGGTGTACTGCTTTCCTGGTGGAGAGCAGGTCAAAGTTCCTTTGTAATTCTTTTCTCTCTGCCAGGAGCTCTACGGTCGGGGCCTCGGAGTATTTACGGTCTACCTCCAGTATGGAGTCGACCAGCTTCTGCCTAGCCTCCCTTTCCTCCCTATCTCTTTGCGCTTTGAAGGCAATGATTTCCCCTCTTAGTACGGCCTTAAGCGCTTCCCAGAACGTGGAGGATGAGACCTCCCCATTTTGGTTGTTCTCCGTGTATTCCGCTATGGCCCGCGCTATCCTTTCGCTGAAGGCCTTGTCAGCTAGTAAGGCACCGTCCAACCTCCATGTGGGGTGCTGGGCCCTTCCCGTCTCCAGCCGCACGTCCATGTAGTGTGGGGCGTGGTCTGATATCACAATTGCGGAGTATTCCACCTTGTCTATCCCTGGAAGCACCGTTTTCCCCACCACAAAGAAGTCAATTCTGGTGTACACGTTGTGTACTGGGGAGAAGAAAGAGAATTCTTTCTCCCCCGGGTGGGCGAATCTCCAGGGGTCCACTGCTCCCATCTGCTCCATATAGTGACTGAGTTCCCTTGCCATGTTTGAGGTTTTCCCCGTTTTGGGGTTTGAAGAATGTACAAGGTTAAGGAAATAAGGAAGGGGAGTGGGATTAGGTAAAATGCTCTTGTCAGAGAGCCAGTGCAGATTTGATGGGCCGAATGGCCTCTTGAAATATACAGATTCTGTGATTACATGAAAGTTTCTAGACATTGTGCCTTCTCACCTGCAATCTCTGTTCCTCACTTCTTCCTACATAGAAACTGCAAATAGGAATCATTACCTTCTATCAAGTGAGTACAGAGCAGTATTGACAAAGTCCTTGGTACAGCTCTAGGCCCTATTCATTTAGTCAGGTTATGCAGCACAGGGCAAAAATAAAAAGGAAGTAGAAGAGGACATTAAATGTCTCCAGATATCTGTCCCCTAATGGGAGAGAATTCAAATATTTTTTGACCTTTTTCCATTCTTCCAATTTTTTATATGAAATGAAAATCGCTTATTGTCACAAGTAGGCTTCAAATGAAGTTACTGTGAGGAATTGAACCGCGCTGCTGGTCTGCCTTGGTCTGCTTTAAAAACCAGCTATTTTGCCCTGTGCTAAACTAGCCCCGCCATATAACATTTTCTTTTACTGTGCAGATATACTTTGCAGTGCAAAACGACTCCGGTTGCTTATGCAGCCACTGAGTTCCATTCACGTAAGAACGGAAATTTTGGGCCTTGCCAAACTAGAGGTTTGGTGGTATTTGGCTCTTCGGCTAGGCCCACAGCTTTCTGCTAACTTTGAACAGGTAAGAAATGCCAGCAGTCAGTCTTTGAAATGTACAGCATTATTTACCTGTCACTTTTTCTGGAATATTTTTGCTGAGTGGTTGACTTGTGCTGTTTAGAATGAGAACAGAATACTGCTTCATCCTAATTTACCAGTGAAAACCTATAGATTAATATTACCCAAAGGATTTTTAATTTAATATTAGTCTTGGCTTTGAAAATGTTTACTCGAGGTTTGGGAAAATATGGCTACGCCTAAGTTTGTTCACAGCTGTTTTCTGACGGAAAAGCGTCACCAAGAAAGGGAGCATTGTGACCATCTGATGGGCAAGCCAAGTGGTGTGGCTTATTGTCAAATCTTTGTCCAGTGGCAATTGTGAAGTGCTGCATCGTACTCACTCCCACAGATGGGTTCTTCATTTTGGTTTCAATTAATTTGATTACCAGAAGGGTCCTCTTGCATTCCTGTTGTCCATTTACCTTTGCATCAAATTCAGTTTGTTCAGTAGAAACTAATGGATTGACAACCAGTTCACTGGATCTCCATATTTCTTTTTGGTCCATTAACATTGTGTTGTTGATTTGGAATTTTGTTTTGGAGATATTTGAGTTTTTGGGTTGGTGTTGCCGTCAGATGAAAGAAAAGATTTGTCCATTTTAACTACTGTTAAATATTTGGCTGAAACTTGCTCGAGGAAAAAATGTGACGCAAGTAGCTTGAGATATCACCGAAAATCAGCAACATCTGGCATTAACTAGATTTTGTCAGCGTGAAGTATTTGATGCAACTTTCTATTATATTCTGGTAGGTGTGTCTCCCGCTGCTGCAGAATGCCTTTGGTATTGAGGGATCTGTGCCTCCAGGAACGCCCTGCAGAACTGTAATGACCTCTCCTAATACAACCCCAGTTTCTATGCAGAAACCAGGTAAGATTTGTAAACAATTCATGTAGTGAGTGCGACACAGCAGTAATATACTAGAAATTAATTTTTTTATTGCCCATGAATGTAACTTTCTTTCAGTGACTTTTCCTTCGCCAAGTCTGACAGTGCCCAGGTTGCAATTGAATTCCAGCCTCTCACCATTGCCAGTAATACAGGCAGTCCAGCTTGTAGGAGTCGAAGTTTTGCTTCATTTTCTGGTGGGTCCTGAGGTCACCGATCTGGTTAAACAGAACAAGCTTCAGCTAAGTTTAGGTATGCCTGATATTTACTAACAGTTTGGATTGCTTTTATGGTGTTTTATGATGTTGTGCATGGACGTACTGTAATGAAGCTAGTGTGTTGGTGTGGAAATGCTTAGAACCAATGGGCATCATTGGGCTCAAGAGTTGTTCATAGATTCTCTCTCTTGTTCTCCCTCACCAGGTGAATGTCCCTGGTTTCCCAGTGGAATCTCAGGGCTATAATTGGGCTTTGAGGGAGGAGAGCTAAGCTTGTTGCTGATTGCTCGTTCAGCGGTTTCACTGGGGTGTTTCAGGTGATCTTAGTGCAGATGCCAATTTTGCGGCCACAGGAGGTCTGGATTGGGTTTTGTTTGCTGCTTTCAAGGATGCTGGAGCCTTAAAGGATTACTGGATATGGATTGAATGTAGAAACTGATTGGATCTAACTTAAAAATGCGTTCAGCAAGTCAGTTCAAATTCAAAACACAAACGTGCTAAAGTTAGTACAGCTACAGTTAGGGAAAGTAGGACAACACGGTGGTGTAGTGGGTTAGCACTGCTGCCTCAGGTTCGATCCCGGCTCTGGGTCACTGTCCGTGTGGAGTTTGCACATTCTCCCCGTGTTTGCGTGGGTTTTGCCCCCACAACCTAAAACTGTGCAATCTAGGTGGATTGGCCATGCTAAATTGCCCCTTAATTGGAAAAAAATGAATTGAGTACTCTATATTTTAAATAAAAAAGGTAAAGGAAAGTAAGACTGAAACAAATAATGAAAAAAGCCATGCAAACTTTCTTACTAATGTGTCTACATGTATCATTTTAGCCTTTATGATGCTTGCTTCCCACTCGTAGTAATATGTGCCATTGTCATTTCCTACAGACCCTCTGCAGCACCCATTAATTAATAGCCCTTCGTTCTTTTGCAAAAATGCTGGAACCCTGATAACTGCAGTCAGAGATGCGTTCCTTTCTGTTGGCAAACTGGGAGAAGGTAAATCATAGTATATGATTTTTGATGTGTTTAACCAAAATACAGCAGCACAGTGTAACGTTTGACAATCGCAAAGTTGATATAAGAAGTCCTACCCTTTTATCTCTCGAAAGGGTAATTCTGATGCAGAATTAAACTGTTTTGACTGTATTTGAGATAAATGTTGGTAATAGCTGACCAAATTAAGTGCAGTTTATGAATTGAAAATTCAGTCAGATGGCACCTCTGGAGAGGGAGAGTTCATGGGTCAGGTTGATTAACTCCTTTGAAAAGCCGTCAACCTGAAATGCTAACTGTTTTACTCTCCACCAATGTTAGCAGACCTAGTAACTACTGCCACTGTTTTCTTTCGGGTTTCCATTGTTCACAATATATGGCAGCCATGTTGTATTATCTTTTCATTTTTGTCTTCCGTAGATGCCATGCTTAATCTTATTTGGAAGCATCTGATCAGCTATGTGAAAAATGCCATTGAGTCAGGTTGGTGAAGTCTTGTGCATTTATTCTGAGGATCGCTTCCCTTTATATTTCTTTCCACAGCTCACTAACTGCAGTTGAGAGTGTGAGCCCCTTGCTGCCAGGCCATTACTGCTCTAATTCGACGGTTGGTGTGTGTAAGAAATTAATCTTTAACGATTCTCCTGTTTTATTATATTATCCTCAACTGCTATATGCAGTTAAGCAGAACTGTATCAGACACTTTGATTTATGCAGAAGACTGCAAAAACATATTTTTCCTAATTTTGAGATGTTCTTTTAACTTCAGGCTCAAAGAAGGAGCGACAAGCATCAGAGGTATTGACGCTGTTGTTGCAAGCATTGCAGCAGATAGTGAATTCAGATACTATCTCTGCTCACAAAACATTGGTAAGTACATTAAATCTTGTGTTTTTGAAATACTTAGCCAGCAGAACCTTAACAGTAAATGGTAGTCCATATATGTTTCTAAATAAGTCTGTCTAGTCTGTGTTAGTGCTATCAAAAATAAAAGCTACCTTTGGAGGCACACTACCGTTTACCGCCTACTCAGTGCTGGTGTACCAATGACTTGAAAATGCATTTTGTTTCCTCTTGATTGGCATGAACAAAAAATGTTCAGTTTTATCTTTTAAGAATTCAACCGCAGAATTATGCTGAACTGTTCTGTTATGAAACCAGGGTTAAATGTGTGAGAACCTAGCTGCCTTCCCCAATCATTATTTGCTATTAAAAAGTGGAAGATGTGTTTTTCAATTCTACTTATTTTACATGGGACAGTTACCGCCACCTTTCAGTCCTGTGTGCAACTTGTGTGATTTGCTACTTGATGTGCAATGCACCGATTGGGCTGGCAGACTGGTCTCAAATTAACTTACTTGCTCAATCTGGGGCATTGAAATAGTGAAGCTGCTTCAAAAAAATTTATATTTTTCCAGGAGCTGTGAGGTCCCATTAGTGATAAAATTCTTTGTTCAAATATAAATTCTAACATTTGCACTGAACTGATGCTAACAAAATTTAAAAATATATAAAATATACACTGATCTGCAGTAACATTCTTCTGAATGATAACACTAGAGTTTTACTTTTTCCTTGCCAATTTCTGCTCCTTTGTCCTCTTCATGTGCCTCTGGTTCCTTAGGCATTAGTTATCCTCCGGTACCTTGCTCAGGGGCTCATTCACGCTTGACCCTAGTTGGTGAGTGTTGATACCATTAACTGTTGATGCTATCCCCTCACTCAACTCACATGTGCAGTTGAGATACGGAGACTAATACTGTCATCCTGACTCAATATGAATTGGAAAGCTTAAATCTGGAACCTTGTATTCTGTGTGGTTTGGCCACACATTGCTGTTGCTACCTGAGCCTTCCTATCCATTCTGTTAACTTCACCTGTTTTCGTGCAGAACGTTTTCTGAGGAATACTTTTAATTTCTTATAAGGTTGGTAGTTTGATTAAAAACAATAAATGGATAACTGATAAACTTGTGTGCGTCACAAATAAAAAAAATTGGTATGCCCCTGTCGTGAAAGGGAAAGCAATTCATGAATATGACTGACACTGTTACTGAATTGCTTGCTTTTCTCTCCAGGCTCTCATAGAGGCAACCGTCAAAGGACTCTCTCCAAAGGTCTTGGGATCACCAGCATACCAGGTCGCCAACATGGACATTCTGAATGTATGCATGTACCTTGTGTTATTTTGTTGTGACATGGGAAAGGATGTGTCTGGAGTGATGATTGAAGTTCCATTACATTTTTCCTCTGATACTTGTATGCATGAAGATAACTTCCCACCCCCATTTCTTGGATAGTTTTATTTGGGCCAACTCTAGCATTATATCTTGACTGAGTGAACATGTATAGGTTTATACTTTTCTGCTCTGTAGCTGACTGGTAGAATGTGTGAAAGAACTAATTGAAAGTATTATGGCACATAAAGCAATTTGGCCTATCATGCCTGCCAGCTGATGAGTTATCCAGTTTTCCAGTAGATTATGGCACTTCAAGGACTTTAGATGTGATGAGGATTTTTGCCCCTACCAGCTGATCAGGTAGTGATCCCACCCTCTGGATGAAGTAATTTCTTCTCAAATCCTCTTGACAGCATGGGCGGCACTGTGGGTAGCATTGTTGCGTTACAGTGCTGGGGACCCAGATTCGATTCCCATTTGCATCACTGTCTGTGTGGAGTCTGCATGTTCTCCCAGTGTCGGCATGGGTTTCCCCCGGTGCTCCAGTTTCCTCCCACAAGTCCCGAAGACGTAGTGTTGGGTAATTTGAACATTCAGAATTCTCCCTCTGTGTACCCGAACAGGTGCTGGAATGTGGCGACTAGGCACTTTTCACAGTAACTTCATTGCAGTGTTAATGTAAGCCTACTTGTGATAATAAAGGTTATTATTATTATAATTCCTCCACAGATTACTTTAAACCTGTCAGTTTGTTATTGACCTATTTGCAGGTCGTTGCTATCCACTCGTGTCTGGGCCCCTCAATTATGTTTATTCGGCAAACTGGCTTGTAATGACTCGTGCTAACCTTTCCTCCCTTCTTTAATACTGGTACAGTGTTGGGAATTCTTCAGAACCATGCCTACAGTCAGAGATCCGAGTGCTCACCCTTAAAGGAGGCATGGTATCACAGCAATTAGCACAGTTGCTTCACAGTTCCCGGGTCCCAGCTTCGATTCCTGGCTTGGGTCACTATCTGTGGTGTGTCTGCAGGTTCTCCCCGTGTCGGCGTGGGTTTCCTCTGGGTGCTCCGGTTTCTTCTCACAGTCCAACGATATGCAGGTTAGGTGAATTGGCCAGGCTAAATTGCCCTTGCGTTAGGTGGGATTACTGGGTTATGGGGATAGGGTGGAGGTGTGGACTTAAGTGGGGTGCTCTTTCCAAGGGCCGGTGAAGATGAGATGGTCCGGGTGGCCTACTTCGGCACTGTAAATTCTATGTAAAAGCAAATGTGAAATTCATGATAGAATAGAATTTACAGTGCAGAAGGGGCCATTCAGCCCATCAAGTCTGCACCAGAAAGAGCACCAACTTAAGCCCATGCTTCCACCCTATCCCTGTAATCCGACCTAACTAGGGGCCAATTTAGCGTGGCCAATCCACCTAACCTGCACATATTTGGACTGGGAGGAAATCGGAGCACCTGGAGGAAACCCAGGCAGACCAGGGAGAAAGTGCAAACGCCACACACAGATAGTCACCCGAGGCCGGAATTGAACCTGGGACGCTGGAGATGTGAGACAGCAGTGAACAAAGAACAAAGAAAAGTACAGCACAGGACCAGGCCCTTTGGCCCTCCAAGCCTGTGCCGACCATGCTGCCCATGTAAACTAAAATCTTCTGCACTTCAGGGGTCCGTATCCCTCTATTCCCATCCTATTCATGTATTTGTCAAGATGCCCCTTAAACGTCACTATCGTAGTATCCACTGAGCCACCATGCCGCTCATAATCATATTATGATTACTTGGCTACGAGATCACTAGTTAACCCTGCTTCATCACACGTTACGTTACTGGTCTAAGATTGCTTATTCCCTGGTTGGTTCTGGAATATGCTGTGGTGCTAGACTTGAGAGGCCAAGGTGCAGAGGATTAAACTACGGGTCTTGGGCAGGGGGTAGGGAAGGAGTGCCTCTAATAGACACACACACTCTCAAAGTAGGTTATCCCTCTTGCCTGGCAACAGCACACTCAGCGAAAGCTGCCGAGCTACCTGCTTGGAGTGGCTTCCGTTGCAGTCAGGCCTGTACCTCATTCTCTCGCATGCCTCCATCCCATCCTCTCCTATTCCTCCTCCTCTTTCTCCCCCGTCCACCACCACCACCACACACGCTCTGCGCATGCTCAGTGAAGCTCTTGAGCTTGATCCTAGGGAGGCACTGCACTATCCTGGAATCACATTTGCAGCTGCAATATCTGTCCCTCAACTGTTGAATTTTCTACCACAATTACTTTCCTGACCTTCCTCTGCCTTTCCATCCCATAAGTGGGCCACCCATAGTACTGGCTTAACTCTGGTGGTGTTCCCGAGAAGAACCATCTCCCTCAAAGTATACTGAATTGAAAGCCAGTTGGATAGTGATATGCAGTCAGGTTCTGCTGGTTGTCTACCAATCCTTCTCTGCCTGTGCACCCAAGAGCTTATAGGTGATCAAATCCATCTAATGCTCAGCCTCATGGGTGCACCTGCTCCTCCAGCTGACTACATTTCCTTTGTATATTGTCCAGGAAAAGAGGAGCATTCTGGAAATCCTCAAATGGAACAGAATATGCATTCTATGGGGCTGCAATGCCTTACCCATCCTTGTTAGGCTATTAACTGACATAATAGAAATACACTTAAGACTAAGAAAAACACTTTACCAGCTATTTAGCTCCTTCCTTTATGTTAACTTCACCTTCCATTTTTTAAACTTTTCCTGATTCTTGTGCTCCTTTATCTGCGATCAGATGTTAAAAATGTTAAATAAAACAAAAATTGAAAAGTGCCTTAAGTCTTGGGTTTCTGCTACTGCTCTTGTGTTGATAATGTTATAGAATCTACAGTACAGAAGGGGGTCATTCAGCCCATCGAGTCTGCACTGGCCCTTGGAAAGAGCAACCATGCTAAGCCCACACCTCCACCCCATTCCCCTAACCCAGCAACCCCACAGAACCTTTTTGTTTTTGACACTGAGGGCAATTTATTGTGGCCAATCCACCTAACCTGCACATCTATGGGCTGTGGGAGGAAACTGGAGCACCCGGAGGAAACCCACGCATACATGGGGAGAACGTGCAGATTCTGCACAGACAGTGTCCCGAGCCGGGAAGAAATTGTGCTACCATGCTGCCCACGCTAATGTCATTTTGATTTCACCTGTGTTTGATTTGTTATGCTTCAATCTCCTGGTGAGCCTTTTGGAACTCCAGTCTACTCCCAATCCTTTATCTCCAACCTCCTGGAAAGCTTTTCTTTCTCATTTGATTTAACTGAGCTGGCTTTGTAAGTATTTGGGAGGCCAAGCATTATTAGATGTTTACATGTATATCCTACCATTCCATGATGTGTTGCGATAGTTTAAAGCACCACCAATCTGTTGCAACAAAACGTAAACTTCTTTAAACTAATGTGGCAGGGGGATGGGAACCAATGCAGGAAGTCGGAAGGTAGTAAAACAAGGACAGAAACAAAAGACATTAAGGGGAAAAGTGTAAGGCAGAGAAGACATAGTCAAAAATCAAAAGGACGACAGTACAAGGTACAGTGACTGAGGGGAGCTCAGTGAATAGGCCCAGTAATACTAAAAGGAGTAAAACAGGAAGTAAAACCATAAATGGTAAGCGAGGCAGCAGGTTGTTACATGAAGATATGGGTTCAACGACAAGGAAAATTAGGAGAAAAGTTAAGAGGAAATATAACTTAGGAGAGGTTACTGATAATAAGAGGTGTTAAGATTCAAAATAGGTATAAAAGCCTACATAAGTGTACTTTACCTGAATGCTCATAGTATTCAGAATAAGGTAAATGAGTTGATGGCGCAAATCATCGTGAATGACTATGATTTAGTGGCCATTAGTGAAACATGGTTAAAGGATGGTTAAATATCCGAGGGTATCAAACTATTCGGAAGGACAGAGTGGATGGTAAGGGAGGTGGTGTAGCTCTGTTATTTAAGGATGACATCCGGGCAATAGTAAGGGATGACATCGGTGCTATGGAGGATAAGGTTGAATCCATTTGGGTGGAAATCAGGAATAGTAAGGCGAAAAAGTCACTGATAGGAGTAGTCTATCGGCCACCAAATAGAAACATTATGGTGGGGCAGGCAATAAACAAAGAAATAACTGATGCATGTAGAAATGGTACAGCAGTTATCATGGGGGATTTTAATCTACATGTCGATTGGTTTAACCAGGTCGGTCAAGGCAGCCTTGAGGAGGAGTTTATAGAATGTATCTGCGATAGTTTCCTAGAACAGTATGTAATGGAATCTACGAGGGAACACACGGTCCTAGACCTGGCACAGTGTAATGAGAGGATTAATTAATAATATCATAGTTAGGGATCCACTTGGAAGGAGCGATCACAATATGGTGGAATTTAAAATACAGGTGGAGGGTGAGAAGGTAAAATCAAACACTAGTGTTTTGTGTTTAAACAAAGGAGATTACAATGGGATGAGAGAAGAACTAGCTAAGGTAGACTGGGAGCAAAGACTTTATGGTGAAACAGTTGAGGAACAGTGGAGAACCTTCCAAGCGATTTTTCACCGTGCTCAGCAAAGGTTTATACCAACAAAAAGGAAGGACGGTAGAAAGATGGAAAATCAACCGTGGATATCTAAGGAAATAAGGGAGAGTATCAAATTGAAGGAAAAAGCAAGTGGCAAAGATTAGTGGGAGACTAGAGGACTGGGAAATCTTTAGGGGCAACAGAAAGCTACTAAAAAAGCTATAAAGAAGAGTAAGATAGATTATGAGAGTAAACTTGCTCAGAATATAAAAACAGATAGTAGAAGTTTCTACAAATACATAAAACAAAAAAGAGTGGCTGAGGTAAATATTGGTCCTTTAGAGGATGAGAAGGGAGATTTAATAATGGGAGATGAGGAAATGGCTGAGGAACTGAACAGGGTATTTTGGGTCGTTCTTCACAGTGGAAGACACAAATAACATACCAGTGACTGATAGAAATTAGGCTATGACAGGTGAGGACCTTGAGATGATTTTTATCACTAAGGAAGTAGTGATGGGCAAGCTAATGGGGCTAAAGGTAGACAAATCTCCTGGCCCTGATGGAAGGCGTCCCAGAGTGCTAAAAAAGATAGCTAGGGAAATTGCAAATGCACTAGTGATAATTTACCAAAATTCACTAGACTCTGGGGTGGTCCCGGTGGATTGGAAATGAGCAAATGTGACACCACTGTTTAAAAAAGGAGGTAGGCAGAAAGCGGGTAATTATAAGCCAGTGAGCTTAACTTCAGTAGTAGGGAAGATGCTAGAATCAAGGAAGAAATAGCGAGGCATCTGGATGGAAATTGTCCCATTTGGCAGATGCAGCATGGGTTCATAAAAGGCAGGTCATGCCTAACAAATTTAGTGGAATTTTTTGAGGACATTACCAGTGCAGTAGATAACGGGGACCCAAGGGATGTGGTAAATCTGGATTTCCAGAAAGCCTTTGACAAGGTGCCACACAAAAGGTGATGCATAAGATAAAGATACATGGCATTAAGGGTAAAGTAGTAATATGGATAGAGGATTAGTTAATTAATAGAAAGCAAAGAGTGGCGATTAATGGGTGTTTCTCTGGTTGGCAATCAGTAGCTAGTGGTGTCCCTCAGGGATCAGTGTTGGGTCCACAATTGTTCACAATTTACATAGATGATTTGGAGTTGGGGACCAAGGGCAATGTGTCCAAGTTTGCAGACGACACTAAGATGAGTGGTAAAGCAAAAAGTGCAGAGGATACTGGAAGTCTGCAGAAGGATTTGGATAGGTTAAGTGAATGGGCTAGGGTCTGGCAGATGGAATACAATGCTGACAGATGTGAGGTTATCCATTTTGGTAGGAATAACAGCAAAAGGGATTATTATTTAAATGGCAAAATATTAAAACATGCTGCTGTGCAGACAGCCCTGGGTGTGCTGGTGCATGTGTCGCAAAAAGTTGGTTTACGGGTGCAACAGGTGATTGAGAAGGCAAATGGAATTTTGTCCTTCATTGCGAGAGGGATGGAGTTTAAGACTAGGGAGGTTATGCTGCAATTGTATAAGGTGTTAGTGAGGCTAATTTAGAAGGATGAGGAGGGATCTTATAGAAACATATTTATGAAGGGAATAGATAGGATAGATGCGGGCAGGTTGTTTCCACTGGTGGGTGAAAGCAGACCTAGGGGGCATAGCCTGAAAATAAAGGGACGTAGATTTAGGACTTAGTTTAGGAGGAACCTCTTCACCCAAAGGGTTGTGAATCTATGGAATTCCTTGCTCAGTGAAGCATTTGAGGCTCCTTCATTAAATGTTTTTAAGATAAAGATAGTTTTTTGAAGAATAAAGGGATTAAGGGTTATGGTGTTGAGGCCGGAAAGTGGAGCTGAGTCCACAAAAGATCAGCCATGATCTCATGGAATGGCGGAGCAGGCTCGAGGGGCCAGATGGCCTACTCCTGCTCCTAATTCTTATGTCTTAAAAGACCTAGTTATGCTTGGGAATAGTTGGCTCACAGTTAATCTTCCTTGACTCACTTAAGTTCCAATTTGCAACTCATTCTATAAGAAAATCTCAGTCTCTGCTATCGCTTGCTGTGTCTTGGTCAGTGTTGTGAATTTCAGCTGTTATCTGTTATTTTCTATCTCTGTTCTCTTGTATTACAAAAAATACTGGCTATTTACGGCAAATTTACAGGTTAATAATTTTGCACAAAACATGTCACTTAAATCATTCTATAGAGATCTATTTAGTTTAAAGCTAGTATCACAGTGGTTAGCACTGCTGCTTCACAGTGCCAGGGTCTGATTCCAGCCTTGGATAGGTGACTGCCTGGCCACAGTCTCCCCGTGTCTGGGTGTGTTTCTTCCGGGTGCTCAGGCTTCCTCCCACAGTCTAAAGATGTGCAGTTTAGGTAGATTGGTCATGATCAACGTGCGGGGGTATGGGGATAGGGTGAGGGGGTGGGCCTACGTAGGGTGCCCTTTCGGAGGATTGATGCAGACTGGTGGAGGTAAAAGAATGTTGCTTTCTCACACTAAACTGAGGGCTGAGAAAGCTACCTGTGGGTTCCATTGTGATGAAACCTGCAAAAAGTAAGAACTTTACATTCACTCGATTATCATTGTAACTCAGTGTGTATATTGAGTTTGTTGAACATATTCCTAGTTCGATGTGTCTGTGGTTTGAGTGTGCAAGGTGATTGCCGTGAATTTATGTTCAGGTATATTGGGAGTACGTTATTAATGGACTAACCACATTTCTGTTTCCAATGTTGCAGTTCTGTGCTAAAACCCCTCTATTACTTTGTTTAAATTTTTTCGAAATAGAGGACAGCACGGTGGTTAGTATTGCTGTCTCACGGTGCCAATTCAAGCCTTGGGTGACTGTGATTTGCGCTTTCTCCCCATGTCTGCATGGGTCTCCGGGTGCTCCTGTTTCCTCAGTCCAAACGTGTACAGGTTAGGTGGATTGGCCATGATAAAATTTCCCATTAGTCCAGGGATGTACATGTTAGGTGGGTTTCTGGGGATTGGGGAGGAGGGGGGGGGAAATGGGCCTAGGTAGGTTGCCCTTTCAAAGGGTCGGCAGAGACTCGATGAGTTCAATGACCTTCTGCGCTTTAGAAATTCTATGATTCTAATAGTGTATTGCTGTTGTGTGGTCTGTATTTAATGAGTTTAATTGGCATTGTATTGTACTTTCAGGGCACTCCAGCACTCTTCATGATTATTCTCCTCTTTCACAACAGTTTACTGGAAGGCTGTGTGGTTGAAGAAAGGTGTGTCTGCAATTTATCGTTGGCATTAAGAATGTTAAGAATATGTTAATATCTACATGTGTTTGGCAGATAACGTACCCTTTCATATGGGCTTTGATTTAGATTTTGGGAATTTTAATTCATTTTCTAGGTATTATTCTGCAGCTGTTTTTTGTGGGAAAAATAATGAATTTTTAACCATCCTTAATCTAAATGCACATTGACTGGAATCTTCGACAATACTTATCAACCATCACTCACATCTGACCGTTCTTGATTAGGTTGCTTGAAGTAGGGGTTGACTAACATAACAAAGGATTGCAAATTTGTGTTGCATTTGTGGGAAGGTTGTTTGTTTAGTGGAGCAAAACCTTTGTGATCTTGTGTTGACCTAAAGTATGTTTTTTATGCTGGTGATTTTTTCCAATTATAATGACTATAATTTTAACCTTGTTAAAGTAAAGTCGCCTTTCTCCTTCCCACGGATTCAAAACAGTGAAAATGTACAAAAACATTGAACATGGAGTAGATAGGGAGGATCAAAGATCAATAGCCAAAAGATGCAGATATAAAATAATTCGCGAAAACCACAGGGAGATGAGAAATTCCTACGCGATATGATATGACCTTGAATGCACTGTCTGTGAGAATGGTGGAAGCAGATAGTAACTTTCAAAAAGAAAGTGAACCTGCAAAGAAAAAATGACGGGCTATAGAGAAAGCAAAACTGTGGGACTAAATTAGATTGTACTTCCAGAGAGCCGGACAAACACAACGGACCAAATGGCAGCTTGTCTGGTATCAGCATCTGCAGGGCACTATGAAAATCGAAGTTCTGTTAAAATGAAGCTTGTATATAGAGTGTAATGAAAACCTGGCCTCTGTTGAAAGGGGGATGGAGTGTAAAAGTAAGGAAATGTTACAACTATACAGGACATTGGTCAGACCATTGCAAAGAAAGCAGTGAAGAGAAAATTCACGCGGCTAACTCCTGGGATGAAGGGGAAAGGTTGAGCAATTTGGGCCTGTGCTCATTGAAGTTTAGAATAATGAGGGGTGATTTTTTTTTGAGAAATGTAGGGTTCTTACTGGGATCTAGAACTTTAGGAGGGTGGGTTGCAGGCACAGTTTAATAATAAGGAACTTCCTATTTAAGATGGAGAGGTGAAGGAATTTATTTTCTAAAGGTTGTTAGTCAAAAGCAGTAGAAACTGCATTATTAAATTTTTGAGGCTACGTTAGGGAGACTTATCCAGAAAGGAGCCAAGGGTTAGGGGTAAACAGATAAGTGAAGTTCCGACCACAGTCAGTTGAAGATGACTATTGAATGTCGGAGGAGGCTTGAGGGATCAAGTAGTCAACCCAGTTCTTATGATCTTAGAAAGACATAAATCCAATGGAGAGATCTAAGAGCAAGGTTTGAAGTGCCATGTACTTTTCAAGTTGAATTCATCTGATACCTTGCATTTGCTTTATCATGCATATAACTTTACTGAGGTGGAGCTTTGGTATTTTGGTAACAGATGCTAGAGGGTCAGTTGTACATTTAAGATGGAAGCTCACAAATTGTAGCAATATTTCAAGCAAATTCTTAAAGTAAATTGCAGTTAATTACTTGGAAATTTGTGACCTGTATAATTGTTGGAATATTTCTAGCAAGCACCTCTTACTGATTTTTATTTCTCATCTACAATTCAGATTTTTCATGATCCTCGAGATGCTTGTTGAATATGGACTGTCTGGTCCCACGTGCTCATTGGCATTCAGTGAGTCAGTTTTAAATTTAATTAACCAGTCTGCAAAACTAGTCATGAATAAGGAGCACCTTTGGCGAATGTGGAGCATTGTCGTTAACCCATTGACTGAACGGGTGACCCAGGTATGACGATTATAGATTGGAATGCTTCCTTTCCCATTCCCTCCCTGTAGCTTTTGTCCGCGATTTGCAAAATTAACATTCTCTAGAATATTTTTTTTATACTCAGTATAGCTATTAAAAGTCTACACTTGTTTAAACCTAAGGTATTGTAAAGATTCCTTTCTTTTACATTATTCTTTGTTTTTTAGACCAATGAAGTAAATCAAGGGGATGCACTGGAACATAATTTTGGTGCTATGTACATTGCTTTGACTCTACCCATCAATCACTTGTTTTCAAAACAGAATTTCCCACAGGTAACCATGTTCTTCTTGGTTGTGTAGAAAAATTATGTAATATAGGCAGATGGCGTATAGTTCTGGTCTTCAATTATAAATGGATATAGAGGCACTGGAGAAAGTGCAAAAACAATTTACAAGTTTGAAACCAGAACTTAGGGGTCAGTAAGGGGCTCAGCAGGCTTGGGCTCTCTTTTTTTTTCTAAGAAAAGGGGAGGCTGAGGGGTAACCTGATAGAGGTTGTTAAAATTATGAAAGGGCTTGATAAAGCAAACGTTGAGATGGGGTAAGACCAAAATTAGGGATCACACATATATAAAATAATCATCAATCAATTTAATAGAAAAAGCAGGAGAAACTCTTTTTACTCAAATAGAATTAATGCAGAACTTGGTAGTGAAGGTGAACGTTAGAAATGCATTTGAGAGGAAGATAGATGAGCCCACCGAGAGAAAGGAATAAAATGATATGCTGTTAGTTAAAGAGGGTTCAGAGACAGTTCTTGTGGCATATAAACACTGTAAAGAAATTGGGCTCCATGACCACCTTCTGTGCTGTACCATGTAATCCAAGTCATGACAAAAATAGAAGTTTGGCTGTACGTGCATCTTCAACTTTACAATTTTAGTTTATTTTAGTCAGCATTGCAGTAGCTTAGGTTCAGCGAATTTGTATCTAGTGCAGTCAATTAAACATCATTGGTTCCATAACCAGTAAAGACTTTGAAGAAAAAATTACTTTGTTCTCCATTTTGAAATCCTTTAAGAATTCAAAGTTTAAGCAAAGATCATTTGACCTATTAAACCCATCCATCCAGATTCCACAGGAAATTTCTCCCATCTCAACAGTTGAATTCTGATTTCGTGAATGTCCAGTTCCTTTCGTGAGATTTCTCTGGAAATATGTGCTATTTTTAGCCATTTACACCTCCCCCTCTCTTCACTTTCTAAATGCCTCAATCATGCCACAAACTACTGGGACTAGTTTATTCAACTTGACCCCAGCACCTTGTGAGCAGGGAGTGTAGTTTTTCAACCCCTCTAACCTACTCCAGGGCCAGGAAGCTATTTGTCCCTGATCTCTCGCCCAGTTTTTATTTTGATCTATATCCTCGGGTGCTATGCTCATTATCTGCAAAAAGTAACTTGTTCACTCCTTCTAAAGCTTCCATAATTTTAAACGCCTTCCCTCCAGCTCTATTAGTTTTGTAATGGAGTGGTGGTGATGATATTGGTTATGGCCGTTGTTCTTCTTCAAGGACAGAGATGAGAATCTTTTTCTTTTGAGGGTTGAGAGACTTTGGAACTCATTGCCACAGAGGGCTTTGGAGGCGTCGTCACTGAATATTTTTAACACAGAGGTACCCAGATGTTTGTTGGGCAAGGGAATGAAAGGTTATCAGCAATAGGTAGGAATGTGGAACTCAACGTAAACAGAACAGCCATGATCTTAGTGAGTAACGGGGCAGACCCGAAGGGCCTACTTCTCCTATTTCGTATGTTCTTCTTAGGGGGATGGAGAGCAGGTGATCAAGACAGAAATTGTGGGTCACTTGGGATGGCGGTGGTGTGAAGGGGTATTGGTTAAAGTTGGCATTGCTTATAAGTGGGAGAGATTAAATTTTTGCTGTGGGGGCTGGGTGACAATAACATTCTTGCTGTGTCAGCCCATTTAAACAAATGGTTACAATTGTAGTCACCGGAAAATTGGTCAGTTGTGCATATGTTAAAAGATGTGCATTTAAACTTTTTGGTTAAAGGCAGTGTAAGAAGAATGCCATTGATGCTCTTTGTATTGAATGGATATGTATTTTTGTAACCGTAAGGTGAAAAATTAATCTTTCCCTTCTGCTCTTCAGCCTACAATGAAGTCGTTGTTGAGAACATGGGCTGAGTTGTATAAAACATTTGCTCGTTGCGCAGCTCTGGTGGCAACTGCAGAAGCCAATGTATGCTGTGAGGAACTAAGTGCCAAAATCTTATCAACACTGGATGATGTCACCTTAACTGTAAGTGTCTCTGTATGCAGTCGGGTGTTTATCAGGTGGAACTGATTTATCAAATTTTAGCGTTGAGTGCTTTAATTGTACATATTGTCTCTGATCTGGCAGCATTGGAAGGTAATACCTAAAACCTCTACCTGTTTCCGATGATTTGAATCATGAATCCCTAGAACAAGGAACACCAGCAACTGTGCAGGAATTATACACCTTTATCATAGATTTTGAGATGATTGGGTGCTTTAATTGCCCCCCCCCCCCCCCCCCCCCCCCCCCCCCCCCCCGTTGTAATTGGGGATAAGACGGGAAAATAGTACACCTTTCATAAACTTCGTCATGTCCACCAAGCATTAAATAAACCAGCAAATTGAACTATGCTGCCTAAACTGTGTGCAAGTTGGAGGATGTCATTCTTTAACTGTTGTGTTGCTTAGATTCGGACAGCAGCATGTTTGCTGCGTTCAGTACTGTCATCATGATCCAAAGAAACACATTCAAGGCAGTTCAGAGAACAATCTCTAACTAAATCCCTAACATGGCTTATGAAGGAAAACTGGAAAACCTAGGGCTCTTTCTTGGGAGGAGCCAGCTGAGAGGTCAGATTGGAGAGGTATACCAAGTGGCAAATAGTATAGAAAGTGAATCTGGGTTACTACCTCTGCTAATCTATGACATACTAATACTAATTTTGAGGAAGGTCTTGAATATAATCAGCTTATAAAATGCACTGGGTTGATTGTTGAGATGAAAACTCTGGAATTGTCTGAGATAGTGTGGTTGAAGGCCGATTTTGATGGATCACTCAACCTTGCATTAAAAACTTAACAATTGAGTAAAAGGAAACTTTTATTGTGCTTTCATCTCCCTTTTCTCCAGAACTTATCCACATTGGATGCCATTGTTCATGTCCTGAATGTGATGGTCGACTGTGTAGACTTCTCTCAGTTCTCGAAATTTCAGCAAAAATCAAACAGTAAGTACTCCCTTCCCCATCTCCAACTTCACCATAAATGCTCACTGTAAATTGAGAGAATTGTAGCTTAGTAGCTTTAAAGGTTAGATTTTATCTAAGCAGTTTTTACCACAGATTCACTTTATTCTATCTACTATGAGGCAATAAATTATTTTTCTTATCCATCTGTCCAAATATAACTTTAAGAACTAGGAAGAGGCAGTAAATCAGAACTCCTGATTTGGTCATTATAATTTGGTCATTGACAATTAAATGGTTAAAATAACTTTTATTACCAGCCTTGTTTTGTGTCTCATTTTTTTAACTATAATTTAATAGAAATTGTCATGAAGTATGAAGTAATTTGCTCATTTTTCCCTGCGCAGTTAGTGGCTGAGAACCATAATGTCAGAATAAAGCATTGTATTTCATTTGCCATTGCTAGCATAGATTAGCTTGCTGTTCTTTGTCCCTGTCCATTGAATCCAGATCAAGCATGGTGTTTAGACAGTCACAGCCCAGATCCTAGCTAACATAGATTCTGGGCAAGATGCTGCCTCTAACTGGATACTGTACTAAGTTTGCAATAGAAATGGTTAATAATTTTTTCTTATTTTTTAAACCCAAAAATTCTGAGTTGGGTTTAAAACAAAATTGGTGGCCAGAAGTGTTTTTTCTATATAACTGGATGTCCTTATAATTGACAAAGCGAGGACTAACATTAAACCGCTTGATTAGAAAGATTCGCAAAAATGTTTTAAATATCTAAATGTTAAATTTTGAAGGCCCGCTTGGATTATTTGCATTTGTAATTACCAGGAATAACTTAACCTCTACATGTTTTCCCTTCTCTAGCACCACATACCCCTACCCACTGGCTAACAAAAAAGCAGGAACCTCTAGGAAATCTAACTTCAATACTTAAACTTTTAATGAAAATCACAGATGCTTTTCATCAGTCAAGTTCCAAAGAATCTCAACTTGAAATGCCAACATCAGGAATGGTATCCATTGGAGTTGGTATTATTGCCATTCTGTCCAGTATCTTCAATCACTTGTCCCTGGCTTCAGCAATTCAAGCAGTTTTAACCAACTTGGCAGGCTCCATATCAACATTCTATGAAAGGACTTCAAAGTATGTATCAACATTTTGTGCAGTTCAGTTGTGACAAAAGATTGTGACAATGTATTAATTTACTGTTAAAGTGCAATTGTGTGTAATCTTACTGTTTTGCCACAAAGCCTAATTGCTATAACCTTGGTCAGTTAGAGATTAATTGCCCATTTCTTCATTTCAATTAGATGGTTTTGTATTTTTGGGAGTTTCTCTGTTTGGAAATGCTCTAGCTTTCTTTGATTCCAAAATCCTAAAAGAAAGGTTACATGTCGCATGTCACTAGTATATAACAGAAGACGGTCAAGCTAACCTAGATATTTGCACAGATGTGTCGGGTAACTTTTGGAATCTTCAGTGAAAGATGAAAGTCATGTTGGAGAGAAAATAGTCATAAGCAGCCTGTAAAGTTCAAGGGTTGACCAATATGGTGGAAATGTCATATATGTACTGTACCTGGACCTTCTAAAAGCCTTGGATAAATTACCACACACTATTGGAAAAGTTTAATTGGTGTAGGATTATAAAATATGTTCATAAGATATAGGAGCAGAATTAGACCAATTGGCCCATCGCATCTGCTCCGCCGCTCCCATCATGGCTGATGTGTTTCTCATCCCCATTCCCCTGCCTTCTCCCCGTAACACTTAATCTTCATATTAATCAAGCAATCCCCTCATAGAACATGGAATTTACAATGCAGAAGGAGGCCATTTTGCCCATCGAGTTGGCACCGACCCTTGGAAAGACCACCCCGCTTAAGCCCACACTTCCACCCTAGTCCTATAACCCAGTAACCCCATCTAACCTTTTTGGACACTAAGGGGAATTTAGCATGGCCAATCCACCTAACCTGCACATCTTTGGACTGTGAGAAGAATCCGGAGCACCTGGAGGAAACCCACTCAGACACTGGGAGAACGTGCAGAGTCCACACAGAGTGACCCAAGCCGAGAATTGAACCTGGGACCCTGGAGCCGTGAAGCCACAGTGCTAACCACTGTGCTGCAGTTCATTGATCATGAACACCATATTTGTGCTTGGGCTGCTATTACCTGCAGTGCTACAGACCCAATGAGGATAGCATTCTCTTTTAAAATAGGTTAGAAGAGAAAAATATTGAGTTGAGGACAGTGCAGTAGTTACTTTACTAGGCAATTAATCCAGTGGTTTCTAAGACACTAAGAAAGAATGATAAATAATTATAGAGAATTAAAGAAAGCAGCATGGGGATATTGGTGTGAGCAAAGAAGAATCAAATAGAATATCAGTAAATGTCTGCTGGTTCATTTTGACATGGAAAATGGATGATGTCGAGGAACAGAAGGATTTGGGGATTACTGTCATGACACCAAAAGCAGCATGTGAAGTAGCTATATCTATTTTAAAAAACTAATAAGAGGATGATCTATGGAAAGAAGTACAGCACATAAAAATTGAGCTTCAGTTCTGAATATAGCAAATTTTTGAATACTGTGCAGTTTAGGTGCTGTTTAGTCCAAAGATGTGCGGGTTAGGTGGATTGGCCATGCTAAATTGCCATTGGTGTCCAAAAAGGTTAAGTGGAGTTACTGGGTTACGGGGATAGGGTGGAAGTGTGGGTTTGGGTAAGGGCCGGTGCAGACCCGATGGGCCGAATGGCCTCCTTCTGCACTATAAATTCTATGATTCTACATTATGATGGAAATAAAAGCAATCACAGATTCACTTAAGATACTATGTTTAAAGAAATATGTGGACATCAAGAATTGGGACATATTGTAAGAACAGGAAATTATGGATAATTTGAAAATAACTGCTTAAAATTTAACATATACAGTTGAGGCAGGAAAGCGACTGAAGGGTGTAGAACTAGGGGCATGGATACAAGATTAAATTTATAGATTTAAGGCGGGGTACAGGAAGAACTGCTTTGCACATAGGGTTATGAGGTTGCGGAATGCAGCATTGGAATTTGTGCTTGAAGCAGGGACTGTTAACATGTTGAGAGTTAATTAGGCAAGTGGTTTGAAGGGAAACAGAATACAAAGGAGGTGTGGGTGATAAACATGAAAACAAAGTGGACTAAAGCTTGTTTTTGTTGTTTAAAATAGGATGCATGTTTCTCTGAAGTGGCCAGGCACCAGTCTTAGTTCAGATTAATACTACCAACCCGTCTACTTTTCACCACCTTAGTTTAGAGTTCTGCATTTATTGCTCCGTCCTTTTACTTGGTTGCATAGCTAGGTTTATTTTATTGGAAGGTGTTTGATATCACTGGCTGGTTCGTACTATGTTTCATTGTCACTGTTTATGTCTCTACATTTCATTTCTCACTGGTTATATTTTTCTTTCTTTAGTACAGTTAACGGGACTTCAAAGGTGTATACCACTCATATGTGCAACAAGGTAAATTGTGTAATGATTGCTGTTTATTTTACATTTTCTCCTTTCCCATCCTCTGGTAAAACCATTTACAAATTTCTGACTGACAACACTAAATGATGTGGTAATTTTTTAGGCTGGTCGTACTCTGGTCTGGGAGAGATGGGTTGGCAATATAATGACTGCATGGAATTATTTCATTCCCCCCAGCCCCAGAAGTAATGTGACCATCTATGAGTATTTTAAAGTTTACCAACAATGATGCTCCACTATCCTGCACGCTGATTGGTTTATGTGCTGTCTGGCTTGATTTTTTGGGGGCACCAAGTTATGGTGACCCAGTACTTGGCAGCACTGAAGCTAACCTGTTAGCTCCCATAAGAAACTCTGGATCCAGATGTCAGATTTTCTTCTCTGACTGGGCTGAATTAGACAGTTTGCAGTCTTCGTTATATTTCATTTGAAATTTAAAGCTCATGTCTGGTTGTCTATTTCAGTTATATAGTTCACGTCCAATTATATCTTATCCCTGTTGTTGATAAAACTTTATCTACATCTTTTAGCCTTGATTGCGCCACATCCAACTATCATCTCTTCAAAAGCTTTCTCAAAATCTACTTTATTCAACTGCATTCCCAGTCCTTGTCATCTGATTAGGCCTGGGATGCTTTTTCTATAAGATGCTGATAGTGTAAATTTACTTGTTGACACTTTTGAGCTGATTTCCAGTGACCGAGTGGTTAGCACTGCTGCCTCCGTGCCAGGGACCAGGATTCAATTCTGGCCTTGGGTGACTGTATGGAGTTTGCACATTCTCCCGTGTCTGCGTGGGTTTCCTCCCACAGTCCAAAATATGCAGGTTAGGTGAGGTTACGGGGAGCAGGGGAGTGGGTATAGGTAGAATGCTCTTTCATTGGGTTAGTGCAGACTCCTTCTGCACTCTAGGGATTTTATGGTTTCTGAAAAGAAGTGAACTCCATTTGTAATGATTTGATGTATTGAAAAGCTTTAAAAGTATGACAGAGCATATGGCTGCATTTGGTTTGTATAATGTATTTCCAATTGTCCAGCTATAATCTACTAGATGGTAAAGTAGGAAGTTGTGTCTCCTATTTTTCTCCCTATCCTCTGTAATAGAATGGTGGAGGTGGAATAATTTAATACTGAGTTTTGTTTGTTCTCCGCCTGTTGGGTTTGAACTGGAACTCTTTAAACAAGAAGGTGGGGGTGAGATTTTTCTGCTTTTCCAGCCTTGATTTAAACCATATATATAGTTTTGTGATTGAATTGTTGCTCTTCCCTGCAGTTGGAGAAGCTGTATGCAGACATTCTTCTTTGCTTACAATCCCGTTACACATCATCCTATGACAGCGACTTGCTGGAACAACTGTCATCGCTGCTCAGCGCCACTTTCCTGCACAAGAACCGACAGATCAGGAACCAGACCACACAATTTTGGAATGCTACGTTTGCCAAAAGTACAGTGTTAAACTATCCACAACAAATGAAGTGAGTGTGACTTTGTTTTAGTTCATATCCCTTCTGAATTAGTAATGCATTGTAACTGTTCGATAGACTTTCTCTCCAAAGTGTATATGACATGTTGAGCTTTTGCTTTGCTGTAGGCCAATATTAAGTCAGGTCAAGCAGAAAACACCTATAATATTGCCTGGCTTTGAGGTATTAGAGTTGATTGAAGAGTCAAGTAGGACTTACTCCGATTTGGTAAGTTTTTAAAGTGTTCTCTTGAATTTTCTGCTGTGACAAATGCTAGCATACTCTAATGAGACAAGAATCCAAAGTACATATTCTAAACTCCTAAATCTCTAGTATTTCAAATGTATTTGAGAATATTTCTTCATTAGCTTTGTGAGCAAGCTATGACATTCCGAACCACAAATGCATTGCACTCCTAACCTTTGGAAGAGTCCAAATTCTATAAAGATCAAAATATTTAATCCATCTACATTTTTAACAATTGCAGGGGTAGAGTAGTGTAGTTGTATTAATTCAAATGGCCGTTGGAGAATTTGATTTCTTTTTTAAATAATGCTGGTGTCATTAAAAGTGACCATGAGGCTTTCTGTTGTACAAATTAACTGCTTCACTAATACTTTATTAAGGTCAGGAATCCTGCTGCTTTAGATGGACTGGTCTATATTTGACAGTCCTCACCATGATTGACTTTTCACTGCCTTCTGAAGTGACTTTGCAACCTCTCGGGGTTACATCTAAATAGTAAATTTTTTTTTTAAATCTTCACTATAAAGGCTGCAGTGGTTCAAGATTGAAGCCTTTTCTGGGGAACTAGGACTGGTCAATAAGCCTTACTAGTGGCATCCGCATTCCTAGAGTAAACCATTTTTGAAGTGCAATTTATTTCGTCAATCTGTAATGCTGTTGGTGCTTTTTTTTGGACTTTTAAAGTGATATTAGGTGTGAGCACACTCCCAATAGTATCCATGTTTTGGGCATTCTCCATCTGAAATGTAAACGGTACAAAAGTTTTAAACTGGCTATTGGTTGTTGAGTCATCTTAACCAGGAAATAAATATTTAGCCAGTGAGATATGGGGTTCAGACATAGAGTTTTCAGTTTTTTAAGCTACCAGTTTCCAAGAACTGAACCCATTCTAGTATCTCTGTTATTCCTTTGATTCTTTGTTGTAAGTGAAGAAAAAAATGGGTTGACTACTAGTATACTGTGATCAGCTGCATCAGTGCGCTTTTTAACGCATTCTTTTTATAACAGTCGGAAAATTCCCAGTTAGATGCTAAAGTCAGCGGTGTGCAAGTTAATTCATTTGGTAAAAGAGAATCGTTGCTTGCTCGAGCTGAAGAACTAAGAGAGAAGAGTTCTCCTCAAACTCCAGCAAAAGTAAGTTGAGCTTTTATGAAGCCGAGTGTATAAAATAGTGACTGACAAGTGAATTTAAAACATTGTTAGCATCATACTGATGTGAGCATTTGAAAATACAGCTTCGGAGTTGTAAAATTTTAAAAATTATTTAACATTTAATATTCCAGTGTCCCATATAAAAACAATTTTCTGAGAAATATCTGGAGAGTTCTTGCAAACTTACTGAATAGGGCTTTTTTGGTATGATGTTCACTTCAGTAGTCTGGCATTGATGTATAACTGTCTGGTATTAGTGAACTTCAGAATGTAAAATTTTTTTAATGGAAGCAAAAGTTTATGATTTAGAATTTAAGCTTTGCAGTAAGAATGTGTTTGGAGCAGGTTTGTTAACACTGCTCTTGTTGTGCACTTTTAAGTCTTTCTGCAATATCATTGTTTGGATAAGACATTTTTTTTTTCCACTCAATCCTCTCTCCCTATCTCTGTCCCCTTTCAGTTGAAGCTAGATTTTTCTTCCCCCAAAATGCCTCGACGAGAGCTACTTCTTGAGGAGGAGAAATCGATAGATTTTGTGTTTATACCACCTGAACCTAAACAGCGGATATTGACAGAGCATCAGAAAGAGGTGTTACAGACAAAAAGGTGGGTTGAAGAAATGGATGTGATCATTGTCTAGGAGAGAGGTGCTAATTTCTCTGGGACTACAGATAGGAAAATTTGAGATATAAAATCTTAATCCCCTTTACTTCAGAGTGGGTAGGTGAGAAATATTTTTGCAATATAGCCATTCATGTAAGCAAGCTGTTTGGTAATTAAGTGGGAGGCAATGTTGCCCTCTTAGGTCTGCAGCTGCATCCGTGTTCGTACTCTGATCCAGACATTATCAGTATGAAGAAGGATGAATATTTATTTTGGTTCGTACTGAGAATTTTTATCTACTGTGGGGATATTAACATTCTAAATAGTATTTAAATACGTTAAGAATGCAGTTTGATTACTGTAGAATAAATACATTAAGTATTTAAGCAGTTCTTTGTGACAAACTTAAAACCGTGTAATTTATCCACCTATGCATGGTGATCATTTTAAAAGGGCTTGTTCATTTTAAAACTTTCCCCAAAACAGGACTGACATTCCTGCAATGTACAATAACTTGGATGCGTCTCAGGATTCCCACTTATTTTCTCAGTATACACAATCTCAGGAGGGCAGTTCGTAAGTAGATCATTTTACTTAGTACCACCCCGTTCAGTTTACATATTAACAAAATTCATTAGACAAAACAGAGCTTGGGTGTTATTTCAAATGCTGTTTTATATGAAGTAATGTCATAGAATAATGTAATTTACAGTGCAGCAGGAGGCCATTCAGCCCATCGAGTCTGCACCGGCCCTTGGAAAGAGCATCCTACTTAAGCCCTCACCTCCACCCTATCCCAGTAACCCCACCTAACCTTTTTGGACAATAAAGGCAATTTAGCATGGCCAATCCACCTAACCTGCACATCTTTGGACTGGGAGGAAACCGGAGCACCTGGAGGAAATCCATGCAGACACTGGGAGAAGGTGCAGACTCAGCACAGACAGTGACCCAAGCTAGAAATCGAACCCAGAACCCTGGGTGCTACCCACTGTGCTGCCTCCAGAGCCAGAGCTGTGTCAGAGCTTTGTTCTTTATTTATTCATGGGATGTGGGTGTCACTGGCTAGGCCTGCATTTATTGCCCATCCCTAATTGCCCTTGTTCAGAGGTCATTTAAGAGTCAACCACATTTAATCAAATTAGAGCTATTCCTTTGGTTATATGGATAGGGCTGTATGTGAAATTAATTGTAGTGATAAATGTATACTGTAGACCAGGAGCTTACCAGACCTTGAGAGTCTTTTAAAATTTCCTTCTACTCAATCTTAGAATTTGCAACATGGACGTAACCATTGCCCAACTAGTCTATTCTGGCATTTATGTTCCATGCCAGCCTCCTCCCACTACTCATCTAATCCCATCAAAATATCCTTGTGCTTATCCAACCTTCTGCAAGACTCAACTATGCTATTTGCCTCAAATTTTAAAAAATGAATGCAATGAAATGAAAATTGCTTATTGTCACAAGTAGGCCTCAAATGAAGTTACTGTGAAAAGCCCCTAGTTGCCACATTCCGGCGCCTGGTCAGGGAGGCTGGTACAGGAATTGAACAGTGCTGGTGGCCTGCCTGGTCTGCTTTTAAAGCCAGTGATTTAGCCCAGCGTGCTAAACCAGCCTCTTTATTGCCTTTTAGGTATTTAATCAATTATAAAATTAGTGTTTTATCTAAGCTTACCCTATCCCTTGAGTACGGGGCTTATTTTAGTGGACAAAACAAATGTGAGGTAATGCATTTTGGAAGGTCTAATACAGGTAGGGAATATACAGTGAATGGTAGAACCTTCAAGAGTATTGACAGTCAGAGAGCTCTAGGTGTACAGGTCCACAGGTCACTAAAAAGGGCAACACAGGTGGAGAAGGTAGTCAAGAAGGCATACGACATGCTTGCCTTCATTGGCCGGGGCATTGAGTATAAAAATTGGCAAGTCATGTTGCAGCTGTATAGAACTTTAGTTAGGCCACACTTGGAGTATGGTGTTCAATTCTGCTCGCCACACTACCAGATGTGGAGTCTTTAGAGAGGGTGCAGAAGAGATTTACCAGGATTTTGCCTGGTATGGAGGACATAAGCTATGAGGACAGGTTGCATAAACTCGTTTGTTCTCACTGGAACGATGGAGGTTGAGGGGCGACCTGATAGAGGTCTACAAAATTATGAGGGGCATGGACAGAGTGGATGGTTAGAGAATTTTTCCCAGGGTGGAGGGGTCAATTAATAGGGGGCATAGGCTTAAGGTGAGATGGGCAAGGTTTATAGGAGATGTACAAGGCAAATTTCTTTACACAGAGGGTAGTGGGTGCCTGGAACTCTCTACCGGAGGAGGCGGTGGAAGCAGGGACGATAGTGACGTTTTAAGGGACATCTTGACAAATATATGAACCGAATGGGAATAGAGGGATATGGACCCCGGAAGTGTCGAAGATTTTAGTTTAGACAGGCAGCATGGTCGGTGTAGGCTTGGAAGGCTGAAGGACCTGTTCCTGTATTTTTATTTGTTTAAAGATGCATATTAGTGACTGGTAGACACATTGCCACAAAGAATGCCCCACTGATGGTGACTGACAATTACTGCCAAGCATTGTTTGAATCAGCTGTTTGTGACAACTGTTCCACGCTGCTACTATGCAGTAGCAGCACAAGTGGTATTCACTACTAACAGGATGCTGCTGTCAAACTAAAAAGGCATTCTGCCTAGCACATAAATGAGTAAATTGGTATATGAATTTCAGTGGAAATGCGATGCTATTTACAAAATAATCCTCGGTATGCTAAAAATTATGCCACCAACCAATTTAAGATTTAGATGTATTGGAAACTATATGTACACACTCTGCACCTATTTCAGCTAAACAAAATGAGTGATCGGTATTCGCTGGTTCATTCCACAGGGCAATGTCTTGACCAATCCATCAAGCTGCCTGGTTTAAATTTCGAACAATGCTTGGCAGTTAACTGTCAGTCAGCGTCAACTGCTGCATTCTCCATGGCAACACCTCTACCCATCAGAGTCCACTTGTCAACCAATCAACACTCTCTCACAGTATAATGTTGTTGTTTTCCACTGACGTTGGTATTCTTGCGGTTGTCCTGATGAGTACAAGACAAAGAGCTTCAACAAGATGTCTTTTATCAGCAGTACTCAGTTTGAAATTTCTTATTTCAAACGTTCTAGTTAAGGAGACTCCCATGTGATTAACATACCCATTTTGTGCACTTGGTCTAATTTTGTTACCAGATTGCTTATTTTGTTTCAGGGATAATCCTGCAATAGAAGCTGAAGAAGCAGAAAAATCTTCTGCAAAACCGCCACAGGTGAGCTGTTCCATGTTGGCTTTTAACAAAATATTTTTTTATAAGTGATAAGCCGTAAGTGTGGTCTAGCCACAAGAAAATGCAAGGTGAATGTTGGTAATTATAAGAATAGCACTCTTAATGGATTTCCTGATTTGGTTCTACTTTGGTCTGAAATTGGATGTGTTACTGTGAAAGATTTCTCATTATTATAGTCTGCCTGGATCTTATTTTAATCTACTTTCATCATATTGGGACGCAATCTTTAATATTCGACAGGGCAGCTTACTCTGAGTTTCAAACTGGTTGCTAAGAGATATTCAGAAAGGATCCAATAAGAAAGCTCCTCTTTCTCAAATTATCTGTCTTGTACCATTCTAAGTGGGGATGCAGGCTTGCTTCCCATTGCTCAAGTATAGTTTAATTGAAAAATAAAATGAAAATCGCTTATTGTCACGAATAGGCTTCAATGAAGTTACTGTGAAAAGCCCCTAGTCGCCACATTCCGGTGCCTGTTCGGGGAGGCTGGTACGGGAATCGAACCGTGCTGCTGGCCTGCTTGGTCTCCTTTAAAAGCCAGCAATTTAGCCGAGTGAGCTAAACCAGCTCACTTAATTAATGCAAGGATAAGCTGCCCTGCAAGTTACTATTATTATTATGCAGTAATTTGATATTACAGAACTTGAATATTGCTGAAAATATTCATTTTATCAAAGCTTTTTGTTTTGCACTTATCAGGACAATTACAAGAATGCAAATACCTATGTCAAGAGAAACAACTTGAAATGAAATGAAAATCGCTTATTGTCACGAGTAGGCTTCAATGAAGTTACTGTGAAAAGCCCCTAGTCGCCACATTCCGGCGCCTGTTCGGGGAGGCTGGTACGGGAATTGAACCGTGCTGCTGGCCTGCCATGGTCTGCTTTTTTAAAGCCAGTGATTTAGCCCAGTGTGCTAAACCAGCCCCTTCATACTGTTTGAGAATAGGTTGGCAAATAGACTCTGGTAGTGCCATTGCCGTGGAGAATACAGCAGTTGATGTTGACTGACGGTTACCTTCCAAGCATTGTTTGAAATTTAAACCAGACAGCTTGACTCTCATTTGTCAAGACATTGCCCTGTGGAATGAACCAACAAATGGCTATCACTTATTGTTTAGCTGAAACAGGCGCAATCAATGTACATATTTGTTCTGTCTGTAAGGAACATGGTCCTGTATATTAATATATGTAGCTTCTAGAACATGTAAATGTGCCACACTGCAAACCTGACTGAATCTTAACAATTATGCTGCCAACCAATTTATCACACTGAGGATTATTTAACAGAGGTTGTCCTATTGTGGAATTACATCGAATTTTGGGCGTTGTGTCTTGCGTTCTGCAATCAAGGGCTGGTTATATACGGTCTGCACTTTGCCAACTGTGGACAGCAGAAGGGACATGCTGTTGGATATGATCCACCAGTCTTTAGGGCGTAAGACCTACATACCTAGCATCACACTGGCATTACAATTGATATACCACATTACTCATTTGTATGATAGGCAGAATGTCTCTTTGGCTTGAAGGCAGCAGCCTATTAATGGTGAATATCATTTGTGTTGCTACTGCATAGTAGGAACATGGAACAGATTGCTTCACATGTTGCTCAAATTTGTGAGGTATCTTACTCTTACAGGGTAACAGGAGGTACTTTTCAGCGCCAAAAGTGACTGCCTTAGGCCTTTCATGCGCAACATATGCTAAGTAATCCTCAGTATGCTAAAGGTTATGCTGACAACCAATTTAAGATTGTCTATCGGGCTTGCAGCATGGCATATTTGCATGTACTAGTGGCTATAATATACATGGGGCCCTGTTCTTTGCAAGCAGGCAGAGCATGTACACACATTGTGCCTGTTTCAGTAAACAAAATAAATCATGGCTATTTGTTGATTAATTCCACAGGGTAATGCCTTGACCAGTAACCATCAACTGGTGAATTCTCCATTTCAGCAGCTCTACCAATTAACAATAGAACATTACAGCACAGTACAGGCCCTTCGGCCCTCGATGTTGCGCCGACTTGTGAAACCAATCTAAAGCCCATCTACACTATTCCATTATCATCCATATGTTTATCCAATGACCATTTAAATGCCCTTAAGGTTGGCGAGTCCACTACTGTTGTAGGCAGGGTATTCCACGCCCTTACTACTCTCTGAGTAAAGAACCTACCTCTGACATCTGTCCTATATCTATCTCTCCTCAATTTAAAGCTATGTCCCCTCGTGCTAGCCATCATCGTCTGAGGAAAAAGGCTCTCACTGTCCACCCTATCTAATCCTCTGATCATCTTGTATGCCTCTATTAAGTCACCTCTTAACCTTCTTCTCTCTAATGAAAACAGCCTCAAGTCCCTCAGCCTTTCCTCATAAGATCTTCCTCCATACCAGGCAACATCCTGGTAAATCTCCTCTTCACCCTTTCCAATGCTTCCACATCCTTCCTATAATGCAGCGACCAGAACTGCACGCAATACTCCAAATGCGGCCGCACCAGAGTTTTGTATAGCTGCAACATGACCTCATGGCTCCGAAACTCAATCCTTCTACCAATAAAAGCTAACACACCGTACGCCTTCTTAACAACCCTATCCACCTGGGTGGCAACTTTCAGGGATCTATGTACATGGACACCGAGATCTCTCTGCTCATCCACCCTACCAAGAATCTTACCATTAGCCCAGTACTCTGTATTCCTGTTACTCCTTCCAAAATGAATCACCTCTCACTTTTCTGCATTAAACTCCATTTGCCACTTCTCAGCCCATCACTGCAGCTTATCTATGTCCCTCTGTAACCTGCAACATCCATTGTCCACAACTCCGCTGACTTTAGTGTCATCCTCAAATTTACTCGCCCATCCTTCTATGCCATCCTCCAGATCATTTATGAAAGTAACAAGCAGCAGTGGCCCCAAAGCAGATCCTTGTGATACACCACTAGTAACTGAACTCCAGGCTGAACATTTCCCATCAACCACCACCCTCTGACTTCTTACAACCAGCCAATTACTGATCCAAACTGCTAAATCACCCTCAATCCCATGCCACTGTATTTTCTGCAATAGCCTACTGTGAGGAACCTTTTCAAACGCTTTACTGAAATCCATATACACCACATCAACTGCTTTACCCTCGTCCACCTGTTTGGTCACCTTCTCAAAGACCTCAAGGCTTGTGAGGCACGACCTACCCTTCACAAAACCGTGTTGTCTATACCTAATCAAATTATTCCTTTCCGGATGATTATAAATCCTATCTCTTATAATCCATTCCAAGACTTTGCCACAACAGAAGTAAGGCTTGCTGGACTATAGTTACCGGGGTTGTCTCTACTCCCCTTCTTGAACAAAGGGACGACATTTGCTATCCTCCAGTCTTCTGGCACTATTTCTGTAGGCAATGATGACATAAAGATCAAAGCCAAAGGCTCTGCAATCACCTCCCTAGCTTCCCAGAGAATCCTAGGATAAATCCCATCCGGCCCAGGGGACTTATCTGTTTTCACACTTACCAGAATTGCTAACACCCCCTCCTTATGAACCTCAATCCCGTCTAGTCTAGTAGCCTGTATCTCAGTATTCTCCTCGACAACATTGTCTTTTTCCTGTGTGAATACTGACGAAAATATTCATTTACCGCCTCTCCTATCTCCTCGGACTCCATGCACAACTTCCCACTACTGTCCTTGACTGGCCCTACTCTTACCCTAGTCATTCTTTTATTTCTGACATATCTATAGAAAGCTTTAGGATTTTCTTTGATCCTACCTGCCAAGGACTTCTCATGTCCCCTCCTGGCTCTTCTTAGCTCTCTCTTTAGGTCCTTCCTGGCTAACTTGTAACGCTCAAGCACCCTAACTGAACCATCATGTCTCATCTTTACATAAGCCTCCTTCCTCTTGACAAGTGATTCAACTACTTTAGTAAACCGCGGTTCCCTCGCTCGACCACATCCTCCCTGCCTGAAAGGTACATACTTATCAAGGACACGCAGTAGCTGTTCCTTGAACAAGCTCCACATTGCAGTTGTACCCATCCCCTACCGTTTCCTTCCCCATCCTATGCATCCTAAGTCTTGCCTAATCGCATCATAATTTCCCCCAGCTATAATTCTTGCCTTGCGGTATATACCTATCCCTTTCCATCGCTAAAGTAAACGTAACCGAATTGTGGTCACTATCACTACCTCCAAATCTGGCCTGGTTCATTACCCAGTACCAAATCCAATGTGGCCTCGCCTCTTGTTGGCCTATCTACATACTGTGTCAGGAAACCCTCCTGCACACATTGGACAAAAACTGACCTATTAACAACTACTCTGTTACTTACGCTCCTATCCAGAATCATCTTTGCAATTCTTTCCTCTATATCTCTGGAATTTTTCAGAGGCCTATAGAAAACTCCCAACAGGGTGACCTCTCCTTTCCTGTTTCTAACTTCAGCCCATATTACCTCAGTAGACGAGTCCCCATCAAACGTCCTTTCTGCCACCGTAATACTGTCCTTGACTAATAATGTGCATCTCCCCTTTTACCAACTCCCCTGAACTTACTGAAACATTTAAACCCCGGAACCTGCAACAACCATGCCAGTCCCTGCTCTATCCATGTCTCCGAAATGGCCACAACATCGAAGTCCCAGGTACCAACCCATGCTGCAAGTTCACCCACCTTATTCCGGATGCTCCTAGAGTTGAAGTAGATACACTTCAAACCACCTTCCTGCCTGCCGGTACTCTCCTGTGACCTTGAAACCTTACTCATGACCTCACTACTCTCATCCTCCTGTACACTGGAGCTACAATTCAGGTTCCCATCCCCTGCTAAATTAGTTTAAACCCTAGTTTAAAGTCCACTTGCCAGCCAATTAGTGCTCTCTTCTCGCACAGTATAAAGTTGTTGTTTCCTCTGACATTGGTATTCTTGCAATTGTTCTGATTTGAACATAAAATTCCTACAGTGCAGCAGGAGGCTATTCAGCCCTTTGAGTCTGCACCTACCCTCTGAAAGGGAAACCACCCTAGGCCCACACTATCCCGTAACCCCATCTAACCTGTGCATCTATGTAAGACCTGGATTACACCTATCTCATAAGTAATATTCAGATCATTTTTTTTTCAGGATGAAAATATGGAAACGGGAAATGAACTTGATACCCAGGTTGCAATGGAGGCAAGCAGTGAAAGTAAATTGCTTGATCAAGGAACTGTCCAAGATCTTGCGAGTCACGGGGAAAGTCGGACTGAACAAATCATTGAAGATTCTATAGACCTGGCTTGCAATGGCAAACTGGAGGAAGTGAGAGATGTGATAGCTGAATCAACATCAAACTGCACTGGAGGAGCTTCTGAATTGGGGGTCAGCAGTGCAGAGGTCAGTGGTAGTTCTACCTCCTCCGACATCATCTCTGGGACACCACAGAAATCGAGCAGCAGACGACAGTCGTTTATTACTCTGGAGAAGTTTGATCCATCCACAACGTGCTGCTTCAGTAACTCGCCTTTGGTTACATTTGCACAAGCTGCTGCTGAAGTTTTTGCTCCTCAGCGGGATGAAGTAATGGAGGTGGAAAATGCATCCCAGCTTGAGGCGGATAAAGTTTGCCAGGATGTCAGTTTGAATACTACAAAAACTGGGCCAAAGAATGTCTCGGTCACTGAGGGGAAACGCGGTAGACGCAGGCAAAATAAATCTGAACAGTCAACTGTAGAAAAAAAAAACAATGGCATCAAAGCACCCAAATGTATTAAGAGTTCTGAAGGTGAATCCTCTGATGCAAAAGAAAATTTTTCAACTACTGATAGAGGCACCCCTAATAAAAACAAATCTGATTGTGGTGAAGCTACTGCCAGCCAGACAAATAACAAACAAACAAAAGGCAGTGTTTTTAATGAAGATAAAAATTCTGCATCTCCTGCTGTGATTTTGAAAGCGAAAGCTTCAACTAAAGGTGCTTCCAGCAAACAAAATGAGATTGATGCAAATTCTTCTAAAATCCTGACAAATATAACACTAAGACGTTCTTCTAGGAAACATTTGGATGTGGCAGTGACTCCTCAGACCGATTGCAAGGAAAAAAGAGAGGATAATAAATTTGGGACAAGATCACAAAATGAAGGGGAGGAACCTCTTAAGAGCAAGTCGTCTCAGCATGACGAGCTCTCAAAGGGAAAAGAGAATGATTCTAAAACTTCATCTAGCAAACCTGCAACTGAGAAAAGCAGGACTTTGAAAACTGATTCTCAAGACTCTGATTCTAACAAAACTACCCCAGCTACTGGCAAAGTCCGCCCTCGCTACCAGACCCGGAGGGCATCCCAAGGCTTGACTGAAGCGGAGAACAGCAGCTGTGGAATAACTGACTCAGAAAATTCTGAAGGAAATTCAAAATTTCAGGAGGGTCAAAAGAAAAGGAGAACGTTTAAGGGGAAAACAAAGACCAAAGATCTGTCCCTTGACGACAGCAAGACGAAAGGAGTAATGGTCTGTGAACCAGCTCTGGGCAGTCAACTGTGCTCAAAAAATGAAACTGTGCAGATGAAGTGTTCAGAAAAAGAATTGCCAATTGAAAATAAGCATAAACAAGAAGAGGCAGTGATGACTCAAGAGGCAGATATAGAAAATCTGGATGCGATAAATACTGGGCAGACATCACCAACAGCACTCGCTTTAGTTGAAAAGGACCACAAAACGCACAGCACAGCACATCACACAGGAGAAGTGCCTGAAACTGTTGCAAGCGCAAAGACTGAGCTTGGTTTAGAACAGGGCAAAACAGAAGACGTTTGCACAGTTGCCAGTGTTGGATCATTGCCTTTTGAGGCGGGGGTTTCAACAGCTGAATTGTCAACTGATGATTGTTCAAATCTTTCAGATGTACAGCTTTCGATCCAGAAGAGCCAGCAATTGAATGAGTGCCATGTGAGAAGTAAAAGGACCAGGAAAACGAAGAACTGTGATTGTTGCAAAGACCCTTCACAACAACATGGGAAGTCACGACTGGAAAGCAAAGAGAATTCCACCAAACGAGAGCCACGATCTGATGATCAAAAAGAGCATTCTCCACACCCGAGCTCTTCAATTTATAATTCTTCAGAAGGGCTATTAGAAAGTCCCAAGTTTAGTAACATCATAAATGGTGGGCCCTGTGCATTCAGTACGCCTCTTTCGGGAAATAGCAAGATACAGTTTTTTGGTATTTCTGTTAGTACTGTTCCATCTGAAGTGGATTTGGCTGAAGAGAAAGAGCTCATTCCAAGGATCGAAACTTCCACAGAGCAGAAAATGGTGATGCAGCCCTCTACAGAGTGGAAAGTGATGGAAGACACTTCCACGAAGCAAAAGATATTGGAGGAGTCCTTGACAGGGCAGAAGCTGATGGGCGACTCTTCCATGAAGCAGAAAGTAGCGGAGGAGTCCTCTACAGAGCACAGAGTGATGGATGACACTTCCACCAAGCAGAATGTGGTGGAGGAATCCTCTACAGAGCACAAAGTGATGGATGACACTTCCACTAAGCAGAATGTGGCGGAGGAGACCTCTGCAGAGCACAAAGTGATGGATGACACTTCCACCAAGCAGAATGTGGTGGAGGAGTCCTCTACAGAGCACAAAGTGATGGATGACACTTCCATGGAGCAGGAAATGGTGGAGGAGTCCTCTACAGAGCACAAAGTGATGGATGACACTTCCACCAAGCAGAATGTGGTGGAGGAGTCCTCTACAGAGCACAAAGTGATGGATGACACTTCCACCAAGCAGAATGTGGTGGAGGAGTCCTCTACAGAGCACAAAGTGATGGATGACACTTCCATGGAGCAGGAAATGGTGGAGGAGTCCTCTACAGAGCAGAAAATGATAGATGCTTCTTCCACTAAGCAAAAAGTTGTGGAAGAGTCCACGACAGAGCAGAAAATGATCGATGCTTCTTCTACTAAGCAGAAAGTTGTGGAGGAGTCCTCTACAGAGCAGAAAATGATAGGCGACTCTTCCACAAAGCAGAAAGTTGTGGAAGAGTCCTCTGCAGAGCCGAAAGTGATGGATGACACTCCTATGGAGCAGGAAGTGGTGGAGGAGCCCTCTACAGAGCAGCAAATGATGGGCGTCACTTCTACGAAGCAGGAAGTTGTGGAGGAGTCTGCTGCGGAGCGGAAAGTGATGGATAGCATTTCCACAGAACGGGAAGCAAAAGAAACTTCAAATTTTGGAAAGAGTGAACATGTGCAATTAACAGAGGAGGCTGATGGCACTGTTGAAGTGTCATTGTCAGAAGCTGAACGAGTGTCTAATGATGTTGCCTTGATCCAAGGTGAACCGTTAGAAAGCAAAGAAACACTAGTTAGCTGTGAGTTGGACCAAGATCAAATGAGTGGGACAGGTGTTGCAGCTCCAGTTGACCAAGTGGCCATGATACAGTCTGAACCGGATCAGATGGACAGGACAAGTGTTTTAACCCTATTTCACAAAACAATTGTACAGGATGAACCAATAACTGCAGAGCATTTTAGAGAAGCAGAATCTGATGGAAATGAAGAAACTTCCGAGGTGGCATTAACTGCAGAAATTGATCTCCCCAAACCTATGATACCAGGTTGTAATGTGGTTGAGCACATGTCAGAGCACCTCATGGAATCACCCCAAAAGACTAAAAATGAAGCCCCGTTTTTGCTTGGATCAATGCACAGTCCATCTGAAATGCAGGCATGCTGTGTGTGGTCACCCACAGCATCACCTTCTACAAGTATCCTCAAGAAAGGAATTAAACGATCATCTGAAAATGATTCTCCTTCTCCGATGAATAAGGTATATGAAAGCGACTAGAATATTTTTAGTTTGGTTATGAAAAAAATGAAAATCGCTTATTGTCACGAGTAGGCTTCAATGAAGTTACTGTGAAAAGCCCCTAGTCGCCACATTCCGGCGCCTGTCCGGGGAGGCTGGTACGGGAATCGAACCGTGCTGCTGGCCTGCTTGGTCTGCTTTAAAAGCCAGCGATTTAGCTTCTGAAAATTGTACAACAGTAGAATTTGTTTGCCTCGTATTGATTGCACACGTTTTCCCCCAATCCCAAGTGCAGAGCGGTTGGGTGCATTTTGCAGCGTTGAGAATTAAATTCTAGCACGTGTAGCGTTTAACCAGCTAAAATTGCCAAATTGTGTTCTGCCATAAGACCATGAAAAAATACGAGCAGAATGAGGCAACTCGGCTCATCGAGTGTGCTTCACCATTCAATCATGGCTGATATTTTTCTCATCCCCATTCTCCTGCCTTAAAGACACTCAGTGATTTGGCCTCCACAGACTTCTGCAGCAAAGAGTTCCAGAGATTTACAACCCTCTAGCTGAAGAAATTCCTTCCCATCTGTTTTAAAGGATCCTCTCTTCAGTCTGAGATTGTGTCCTCTGCTTCTAGTTTTTCCTAAAAGTGAAAACATCCTCTTCCCGTCCACTGTATCCAGGCCTCGCAGTATCCTGTAAGTTTCAATATGATCTCTTCTCCCCCCCCCCCCCTAATCATCTTTCTGAACCCCAACGAGTACAGAACCAGAGTCCTCAAAAGTCCCTCATACGACAGACAATCTCTTCATTCCAGGGATCATTCTTGTGAACCTCCCCTGGACTCTTTCACGGGCCAGCACATCCTCCCTTGGATACGGGGCCCAAAACTGCTCCCAATGCTCCAAACTGGGTCTGACCAGAGCCTTCTTTAGCCTCAGAAGTACATCGCTGGTCTAGTATTCTAGCCTTCTCGACATGAATGCTAACATTGCATTTGCCTTCCTAACTGCTGACTGAACCTGCACATTAACCTTAGGAGAATCGTGAACAAGGACTCCCAAGTCCCTTTGTGCTTCTGATTTACTAAGCATCTTCCCATTTAGAAAATAGTCTATGCCCTCCATTTCTCCTTCCAAAGTGCATAACCTCACACCTTTCCACATTGTATTCCATCTGCCTCTTTGACCACTCTTGTAGCCTATCCAAGTCCTTCTGCAGCCCACCTGCTTCCTCAATACTACCTTTGTATCATCTGCAAACCTAGCAACAGTGCCTTCAGTTCCTTCGTCCAGATCATTGATGTATATTGTGAAAAGGTGTGATCCCAGCACCGACTCCTAAGGCACACCACTAGTCACTGGCTGCCATCCTGAAAAAGACTCCTTTATCCCCAGTCTCTGCCATTCAGCCAATCCTCTATCCATGCCAGGATCTTACCCTTAACACCATGTGCTCTTAACTTATTTAACAGTCTCCTATGTGGCATCCTGTCCAACGCCTTCTGAAAATCTAAATAAATCACGTCCACTGGTTCTCCTTTGTCTACCTTCCTTGTTATTTCTTCAAAGAACTCTAACAAAGTTGTCAGACATGACTTCCCCTTGATAAAGTCGTGCTGATTCAGTCCTATTTTATCATGCACTTCCAAGTACTCCGCGATGTCATCTTTAATAATGGACACTAAAATCTTACCAATGACCGAAGTCAGGCTAACCGGCCTATAATTTCCCGTCTACTGCCTCCCTCCCTTCTTAAACAGCAGTGTTACATTAGCCACTTTCCAGTCCTCTGGGACCATTCCTGCCTCCAGTGATTCCTGAAAGATCACCACCAATGCTTCCGTAATCTCCTCAGCTATCTCTTTTAGAGCCCTAGGATGTAGTCCATCCGGTCCAGGTGATTTAACCACCTTCAGACCTTTCAGTTTCCCCAGAACTATCTCCTTAGTGATGGTCACCTCTACCCCGATTCTCCAAGAACTCTAGCGTCCCTCTGGTGTCTTCCACCGTGAAGACTAATGCAAAGTAACTATTCAGTTTGCCGTTTCTTTATTTCCTATTATTACTTCTCTAGCCACATTTACCAGTGGTCCAATGTCTATTTTTGCCTCTCTCTTACCTTTTATATATTGAAAAAAACTCTTCCTGTCTTCCTTTATATTACAAGCTAGCCTGCACTCAAATTTCACCATCTCCCCCCTTATTGCTTATTTAGTTGTCCTCTGCTCTCTCTTAAAGGCGTTCCACTAATACTCGCCACTTTGTATGCTTTTTCTTTTGCTTTTATGCTGTCCTTGACTTCCCTCGTCAGCCAGGGATGCCTCGTCCTCCCCTTAGCATGTTTCCTCCTCCTTGGGATGAATTTCTGTTGTGCCTCCTGAATAACTCCCAAAAACACCTGCCAATGCTGTTCCACTGTCTTACGTGCTAGCCTCCTTTTCCAATTAATTCTGGCCAGCTCCTCCCCCATGTCTTTGTAGTTACCCTTATTTAATTGTAATACTGTTACATCTGATTGCAGCTTCTCCCTCTCAAACAGCAGGGCAAATTCTATCATATTGTGGTCACTGCTCCCTAAGGGTTTCTTCACCTTAAGTTCCCTAATCAGATCTGCCTCATTACACATCACCAAATCCAGAATTGCCTGTTCCCTAGTGGGCTCTGTCTGTCACAAGCTGCTCCAAAAAAAACCATCTTAGACATCCCACAAATTCCTTTTCTTGGGATCCACTACAAAACTGATTTTTCCAGTCCACCTGCATATTGAAGTCCCCCATGATTATTGTAATGCCTTTTTAACATGCCTTTTCTATCTCCTGATTTATTTTCTGCCCCACATCCTGACTACTGGGAGGGGGCCTGTACATAACTCCCATCAGGGTCTTTTTATCTTTGCTATTCTTCAACTCTACCCACAGAGATTCTATGCCTTCTGATCCTATATTGCTCCTTGCTATCCATTTAACTTGATTCCTTACTAACAATACAACTCCGCACCCTTTTCCCATCTGCCTCTCCTTTCGATAGGATACTTAACATTGGAAATTTAGATCCCAGTCCTGATCCCCTTGCAGCCATGACTGTGATGCCCACGATAGCACAGTGGTTAGCATTGTCGCTTCACAGCACCAGGGTCCCAGGTTAGATTCCCGGCTTAGGTCACTGTGCGGAGTCTGCATGTTCTCCTCGTGTCTGCATGGGTTTCCTCCGGGTGCTCCGGTTTCCTCCCACAGTCCAAAGACGTGCAGGTTAGGTGGATTGGCCATGCTAAATTGCCCTTAGTGTCCAAAGGGGTTGCGTGGGGGTACTGGGTTATGGGTATGGTATGGAGTTGTGGGCTTAAGGGGGGTGCTCTTTCCAAGGGCTGGTGCAGGCTCGATGGGCCGAATGCCCTCCTTCTGCACTGTAAATTCTATGTTCCATGTTCTGACATCGTACCGGCTAATTTCAATGTGAGCAACAAGCTCATTTACCTTGTTCCCTATACTGCGTGCATTTAGGTACAACACCTTCAATCCTGCATTGACCACCTTCCTTCTCTCATTTGTCACCTTTCTTGCTCTGCCTGAGGGTGATGTGTTGTTCTCTTATTTTGGTCTCTATTTCCCCTTCAGTTATTACACCTTCTAAGCTAACATTCTGGTTCCCACCCCCCTGCCATATTAGTTTAAATCCTCCTGAGTGACTCTAGCAAATCTCCCAGCCAGACTATCCAGTTTAGATGCAACCCCTCCTTGTACAGGTCCCACCTGCCCCAGAAGAGATCCCAATAGTCCAGAAATCTGAAACTCTCCCTCCTGCACCACCAGTTTAGCCACATGTGTAGCTGCACTATCCTCCTATTTCTTGCCTCACTGGCATGTGGCACAGGGAGTAATCCTGAGATTACAACCCTTGAGATCCTGTTTTAGCTTACTGTCTATGCAGGACCTCATCACTCTTCCTGCTTATGTCATTAGTACCTTTGTGTACTAGGACCTCTGGCTGTTCACCCTCCCCCTTCAGGATGTCCTGTGTTCGTTCAGAGCCATCCTTGACCCTGGCACCAGGGAGGCAACACACCATCCTGGAGTCTCTTTCACATCCACAGAAGCTCTTATCTGTGCCCCTTACTATAGCATCCCCTGTAACTCGCTCTCCTGACTTCCAGGTCGGCTATGAAGGAGTAAGTCGCACATTTGGTGGCTCCCACTGGGTCGGACTTTTGGACCTTGTCCCCCGATTTCCTACCGGACTTGAACTGTAAAACTGAAGACCGAGGCAATTGTGTACTGAATTCCCACATCATGCATGGAGAGAAGGACTAGAAGTGCTCGTAAAGGCAGAAACCGAAAGACAGAGAAGGCTTGGGCTGAAGCTGCAGCGGGAGACAGCATGGCGGAGGACCGGACCTCTGGTTTATCGACCCAGCGGTCAATGGAGCAGCTAATGCAAGTTGCTCAGGAAGGCTTTGCTGAGCTGAAACGGGACTGCTTGGACCCGATGAAAGAGTCGATTGAGCAGTTGGAGCTTAGATTGGACGCCCAAGATCGGGCGATCCAGAAGGTGGAGAAAGCGTTGGCTGAGCAGGAGGAACATAAAACTGCGGTGGAGTTGGAGGTGGGGATGCTGAGAGACCAGCAGAAGAAGCTCCTGGAGAAGGTGGAGGACCTAGAGAATAGGTCCCGCCGGCAGAACTTGAGAATCATTGGGCACCCAGAGGGGTCCGAAGTAGTGGACACTGGGGCATACATCGCAGATATGTTTGAGAAGCTGCTGGGGGATGGGGCATTTGGAGGTGGACAGGGCTCACAGAGCACTTGCGAGGAAGCTGCGGACGGGAGACCCCCCACCCCCCGAAGGCAATGGTGGTGAGATTCCACAGGTACTTGGATAAGGAGCGCATTCTACAGTGGGCCGAGCAGACACGGAGCTATAAGTGGGACAATAGTATCCTGTGGGTCTACCAAGACCCGAGTGTGGAGGTGGTCAGGAGAAGAGCAGGCTTCAACCAGATTACGCGATCCTTTTTAAGAAAAAGGTGAAGTTTGTACTGTTGTATCCAGCCCGTGTCTGGGTCACTTACGAGGAACAGCACTTTTATTGCAAGTCGTCTGAGGACGCGCTGGACTTTGTGAAAAGGAAAGGACTGGTGGTGGACTGAGAACTTTTGAACTTTGCTGTAACATTCATGTTTTTTTTCCTTTTAGTTGCTCTGTTCTTTTAAAAACCTCGTTTTTCGTTTTGTGGTAGCTGTTGTAATGCCTTCTGTATTGATTTGGGACCAGTGGCAGAGCTGAGTGAGTTAATGTTTTCATTTGCACTGTTGGGGGATGGAGGTGTGCTTGTTTAGATTTTGGTGTCTTTCTGTTGGGCAATTGTGTGGGGATTGTTGGATGTTGGGGTATGTTTGTATGAGCGGGGAGGAGAGGGTGGGGAGAGAACAATAGGTGTATGAGCGGGGAGGAGAGGGTGGGGAGGGAACAATTGGTGGGAGACTATCCGGCACCAGGGATGGGGGCCACCAAGCTAGCTGGGCGGGCTAGCTCACGGAAGCGCAGTGGGGCTGTGCATATGTTCGGTTTATCAAAGGGGTGGGGTTACAGAGTGTTGTTACTGGGCGGGGAGGGGGGGAACATTCTGCTGACGAGGGAGGGACTTGGGCCGAGGGACAGAGGAGGTTGGGGACGGAGGCGCGGAGCATGGGCTGGAGGCAGGCCCAAGAAAAAGGATGGCTGGTCAGCGAAGTTGGGGGGCAATGAGCCCCCCAACTAGGCTGATCACCTGGAATGTTCGAGGATTAAATGGGGCGGTCAAGAGGGCACGTGTGTTCGGGCATCTTTGGGAACTGAAGGCGGACGTGGTAATGTTGCAGGAGACGCACCTTAGACTAACTGACCAGATTAGATTGAGGAAAGGCTGGGTCAGTCAGGTCTTTCACTAGGGACTGGATTCAAAGACGAGGGGTCGCGATTCTGATCAAAAAGTGGGTAGTGTTTGAGGCAGGTAGAATAGTTTTGGATGTGGGAAGTCGGTACATTATGGTCAGTGGGAAACTGAAGGGGGTGCAGGTGGTATTAGTAAATGTGTATGCGCCAAATTGGGATGATGTGGAGTTTATAAAGAGGATGCTGGGGAAGATACCGGACCTGGACTCTCATAGGTTGGTCATGGGAGGGGACTTCTGCACAGTTATTGACTCTGGCTTGGACCGGTCAAGCTCGTAAACGGGTAGGGTGCCAGCAATGGCAAAGGAACTAAAAACTTCCAGGGAACAGATTTGGGGGGGAGGGGGGGATCCATGGCGATTTGGGCAGCCGAGGATGAAGGAGCTGGGCAGCACGGTAGCATTGTGGATAGCACAATTGCTTCACAGCTCCAGGGTCCCAGGTTCGATTCCAGGCTGGGTCACTGTGCGGAGTCTGCACATTCTCCCCGTGTGTGCGTGGGTTTCCTCCGGGTGCTCCGGTTTCCTCCCACAGTCCAAAGATGTACGGGTTAGGTGGATTGGCCATGTTAAATTGCCCATGGTGTCCAAAATTGCCCTTAGTGTTGGGTGGGGTTGCTGGGTTATGGGGGTAGGGTGGAGGTGTGGACCTTGGGGAGGGTGCTCTTTCCAAGAGCCGATGCAGACTCGATGGGCTTCCTGCACTGTCAATTCTATCAATTCTTCTACTCACACGTGCATAAAGTACTCCCGGATCGATTTCTTCATTTTGTGCAGGGCCTTACTGGCAGGGGTGGTGGACATGGGGTACTTGGCGATCACAATCTCAGACCATGCTCCGCACTGGGTTGACCTGCAGGTTAGTAAGGACAGAAACCAGCGCCCACACTAAAGGTTAGATGTGGGACTTTTGGCTGAAGAAGGGGTGTGCGAGCGGCTGAGGAAATGTATTCTGCAGGTCAAATACACAGGGGAAATTTCAGCAGCAATGGTCTGGGAAGCACTGAAGGCGGTGGTTAGAAGGGAGCTGATCTCGATATGGGTCCATAGGGAGAAGGTGGACAGGGCAGAGACGGTTAAGGAGATACTACAGATCGATAGGTGGTATGCGGAGACCCCAGAGGCAGAGCTTTTAAGGAACAGGGGAGACTCCAGGCGGAGTTTGGCTTGTTAACCACAGGGAGTGCGGTGGAGCAGCTGAGAAAGGTGCGGGGGTGATCTATGAGTATGGAGAGAAGGCCAGCAGAATGCTTGCTGGTAGAAGGGTTGGGGGCCCCGATCAGGTAGCAAGAGATACTGGAGGGTCTGAAGGCCATGCAGTCGGGGAGAGCCCCGGGACCGGACGGGTACCCAGTGGAGTTTTAAGTTCTCTGGGATATTGGGGCCGGTGTTGATGAGGATGTTCGATGAGGCAAGGGAAAGAGGGGTGCTGCCCCCGGCGATGTCACAGGCCACAATTTCACTGATTCCGAAGCGGGCCAAGAACCCGGAGCTATATGGGTCCTACAGGCCGATATCCCTGTTGAATGTGGACGCCAAAACTTTGTCCTCCAGGATTGAGGATTGTTTTCCGGACGTTATTGGGGAGGACCAGATGGGGTTTGTTAAGGGTAGGCAGTTGGTGGCCAATGTAAGAAGGCTGTTAAATGTTATCATGATGTCCCCGGAAGGTAGGGAGGTGGAGGTACTGATCGCAATTGATGCAGCAAAGGCTTTTGATCGGGTAGAATGGGATTATCTGTGGGAGGTACTGGGATAGTTCGGATATGAGTGGGGCTTCATTGACTGGGTCAGGTTGCTGTATCAGGCTCCTGTGGCAAGTGTACGGATGAATAGGACAACATTGGACTATTTTAGACTGCACCGGGGGACGAGACAGGGATGCTCCTCTCCCCACTGTTGTTCGCGCTAGCTATAGAGCTGTTGGCAATTGCTCTGAGAGCCTCAATAGGCATTTCTGAAGCTTAGGGGTTTGCAGATGTCATGTCCACGGTGTTAAAAACAAGGGTGGCACTGAGTCCAGAGATGGCGATTTTTGGGGTGTCATAAGACCCGGGAATCCAGGAGGAGAAAGAGGCAGACGTTCTGGCCTTTGCTTCCTTGATAGCCCGGAGACGGATGTTATTAGCTTGGAGGGACTCCAAACCACCCGAAGTCGGAGACCTGGCTATCGGACATGGCTAGCTTTCTCTGTTTGGAGAAAATCAAGTTCGCCTTGAAAAGGTCACTGTTCGGGTTCGTCCAGAGGTGGCAACCGTTCGTCGTCGACTTCGCGGAAAATTAATCGTCAGCAGAAGGGGGCGGTTAGTTTAGCTTGGGGTACAGGGTTAATACAGGTGGGACCTGTAAGGGAGGGAGACGGCTTTTGCACTATGTTTATAGTTTCATGTACATTGTTTATTGTGTTGTTGTTATAATACCAAAAAATACCTCTAAAATGTTTATTTTTTTAAAAATTAAAAATAAACAAAACTATCGCTCTCCTGCATTTTGCTCTCCCCTGTTAGGCTATGCCCCTCAACAGTATCCAAAACGGTATGCCAGTTAGAGAGGGGGACAGCCACAGGGGATTCCTGCACTGACTGCCTGCCCTTTCTAGCAGTCGCCCATCTGTCTGCCTGCACCTTGGGTATGACCACGTCTTTATAACTCCTATCTATGGCGCTTTCCGCCACCTACCCTGTGGTGCTTCTCCAACTATATGGCAAGTTAACAATAGGTGTTACAAAGAACAAAGAAATGTACAGCACAGGAACAGGCCCTTCGGCCCTCTAAGCCTGCGCTAACCATGCTGCCCATCTAAACTAAAATCTTGGACACTTCCGGGGTCCGTACCCATTTATTCCCATCCTATTCATGTATTTGTCAAGATGCCCCTTAAACGTCACTATCGTCCCTGCTTCCACCACCTCCTCCGGTAGAGAGTTCCAGGCACCCACTACCCTCTGTTTAAAAAAAAACTTGCCTCGTACATCTCCTTGCCCCTCGCACCTTAAATCTATGCCCCCCAGTAATTGACCCCTCTACGCTGGGAAAATGTCTCTGACTATCCACTCTGTCTATGCCCCTCATAATTTTGTAGACCTCTATCAGGTCGCCCCTCAACCTCCTTCGTTCCAGTGAGAACAAACCAAATTTATTCAACCTCTCCTCATAGCTAATGCCCTCCATACCAGGCAACATCCTGGTAAATCTCTTCTGCACCCTCTCTAAAGCCTCCACATCCTTCTGGTAGTGTGTCGAACAGAATTGAACACTATATACTCCCAAGTGTGGCCTAACTATGGTTCTTACAGCTGCAACATGATTTGCCAATTTTTATACTCAATGCCCCGGGCAATGAAGGCAAGCATGCCGTATGCCTTCTTGACTGCCTTCTCCGCCTGTGTTGTCCCTTTCAGTGACTTGTGGACCTGTACACCTAGATCTCTCTGACTGTCAATACTCTTGTGAGTTCTACCAATCACTGTATATTCTCTACCTGTATTAGACAGGTAGGGAATTATTATTAAATTCATTACCTCACATTTGTCCGGATTAAACTGCCATCTCTCCGCCTAAGTCTCCAAATGATCGAAATCCTGCTGTATCCTCCGACAGTCCTCATTGCTATCCACAATTCCACCAACCTTTGTGTCGTCCGTAAACTTACTAATCAGACCAGTTACATTTTCCTCCAAATCATTTATATTCTCGAGCACTGAGGGAAATCTCCAGCCTTCAGTGACTGTACCTTTCGTACTTCCATTAGCGAGACAGTCTGGCTGGTTAGTCTGTGACAACCTAGGTAGGGTGTTTAAGCAAGTGGCAGCAGAGGTTCCAGTGGATAGGAAAAATGCTAATGTAACGGTCTTATTCAAAAAGGGAGAGAGGCAGAATGTAGGACAGACCAGATTGTTTTAACGTCTATTGTTGGAGAATTGTTGGAATCAATTATTAAGGAGGTAATATCAGGACATTTGAAAAGCCAAAATGTTATCATCAGTCAGCATGGTTTTATGAAGGGCAAATGAAGTATGTCTAATTTTCTTGAGCTCTTCGAAGATGTAACAAGCAAAGTGGATAATGGGGATCCTGTAGATGTAGTATATCTTGACTTCCGGAAGGCATTTGATAAGGTGCCGCACAGGAAGCTAATTCACAATGTGTGATCACATGGGATTATGGGTAACTTAGTGGCTTGGATAGAAGACTGGCTGACGGACAGGAGACAGAGAGTCGGGATAAATGGGTCTTTTACTGGATGGCAAGATGTAACTAGTGGGGTGCCACAGGGTTCGGTCCTTGGGTCCCAGCTATTTACAATATATTAACGACTTGGACACAGGGATAGAAGGATCTATAGCTATATTTGCAGATGACACAAAAGTAGGTGGGACAGTAAATTGCAATGAGGAAATAAGAACCTTGCAAATGGATATAGATAGGTTAGGAGAGTGGGCCAAAAAGTGGCAGATGGAGTTTAACGTGGATAAGTGTGAGGTCATTCATTTTGGTCGAAAAAATGGGACGGCAACTTGTGATCTAAATGGGGAGAGACTTCGGAGTGCCCCGATGCAGAGGGATCTGGGTGTTCTCATGCATGAGTTGCAGAAAACGAGCATGCAGGTGCAGCAGATAATAAGGAAAGCAAATGGAATGTTAGCATTCATAGCTAAAGGAATTGAATATGAAGGTAAGGAAATGTTGCAACTATACAAGGCATTGGTAAGACTGCACCTGGAGTATTGCGCACCGTTTTGGTCCCCTTATTTGAGGAAAGGTGTAGTGGCATTGGAGGCACTTCAATGGAAGTTCACTAGATTGGTTTCCGAAATAAGGGGCTGGGTTCTCCGTTTCCAGGCTATGTCCGGAAGATACGTGGCGTTTTACGTGAGCAAAATCGGTGCGGCCCCAGCACCGATCCTCCGACCAGTGAGGGGCTAGCAGCTGCGCCACATAAAATGCACGGCCTTCCCGATATAAACGCCTGGAGAATTGCTGGATCCGTGGTTGCTCATGCGCAAGGTGACGTCCTGCAACGGTCATGCTGTACAGCGTGGCGTCAGCTGTGCACTGACCCGACCTGCCAGATAGTGCTCAGCTGGATCTCTCCCGGACCACTCCAATCAGTCTCCCCAGCCTCCCACTCCCAGCCAGCAGCATGGCTCCTGCCTGACTGTTGACGGCGCTGGACACAGTCAGCAGCTGCCGTGGGGTTTCCGACCGCTGATACCACACGTTCCCCATGCTGTCGGGAACTCAGCCCATCGAGGGACAGAGCGTCGAGGGAGTGCCTTCAGGTAAGGTACTGAGGCTGCTTCAAAGGTGTGCAGCGCGCTCCTCTAACGCCGTTGTGGAAGAGACGGACCATCCGAAAAGGGGCGCCATCCCCGGTTCCATCGTAAAAAGATATTCTCCGCCCAATCGCTGATTACGAAATTGGAGTGATTTACTGACCGGTCCAGAGGAGGTTCACAAAAATAATCCCAGAAATGAAGGACTCGTCATAGTCAAATGAGGAGTGGTTGAAGACTCTGGGTCGGTTCTTGATAGAGTTTAGAAGAGGGGATCTTATTGAAACTTAGAGAATAAGGAGAGGCCTAGATAGAGTGGACGTGGAGAAGATGTTTTCGCTAGTAAGAGAAACTAGAACCTTAAGGCACAGCCTCAGACTGAAGGGACAATCCTTTTAAAACAGATGAGAAATGTCTTCAGCTTCAGCCAATGGGTGATGAATCTGTGGAACTCAATGCTGCAGAAAGCTGTTGAGGCCAAATCACTGAGCGTCTTTAAGACAGAGATAGATAGGTTCCTGATTAATGGGTGGTCAGGTTATGGGGAGAAGGCAGGAGAATGGGGATGAGAAACATATCAGCCATGATTGAATGGTAGTACAACCTGGCAAACTAATTCTAAGGTAGTTGAATCTGAACTCAAATTGTGTTTCCTACATTGCCTCGGGTCTTGCCTGTCTTGTGTGGTTTTTTTTTGTGCTATATTACTGAGCCAGCATTGAAGAAGGGCAGCATTTCAGCCTGGAACTATGCAATCAAATGAATGGAAGATATGTTCCTGCTCAATATTTCTTTGAAGAAAGCTTGGAGCTTTTTAGGGTATTGGCAGGCAACATTTGTCCAGACTATTTTAAATATAACTTTATTGGCAAAACTTTATTCATGCCCCTACGCCATGAGCTGAAATCTATTGAGCTTTGTAAAGGCTGAGCTTAAAGTCCCTGCTTAACTTTGACTTGTCTGGGCAGCACGGTGGCCTAGTGGTTAGCACAACCGCCTCACGGCGCTGAGGTCCCAGGTTCGATCCCGGCTCTGGGTCACTGTCCGTGTGGAGTTTGCACATTCTCCCAGTGTCTGCGTGGGTTTCGCCCCCACAACCCAAAAATGTGCAGAGTAGGTGGATTGGCCACACTAAATTGCCCCTTAATTGGAAAAAATAATTGGGTAATCTAAATTTATTTTTAAAAAACTTTGACTTGTCTGCCCATTCTGCTGGCCAGACTGTCCTATTGCAATTGATGGATATCATCCTAACTCTTTGCCACACCTCCCAAGTTCAGGCTGACACTGACCCCCTTATTCCATGATCCTCAATTTTGTTAACCAGCCTTTGTGATACTCTCAAATCCTTTGGTCAAATCCATATAAACAACATCCAATGCATTACCTTCATCAACTAAATTAATTGGATTAATCACCTTTTATAAATCTCTGATGATCTTAATTACTGTAACTCAAATGTCTCCAAGTGCCTGTTGATTCTGCCCCCTCCCAATTATTGTTTTAAAACATTATCCATCACTGATATTGAACTGACAAGTCTGTAGTTAGAACTTTCCTTGCAATCTTCCTTCAATAATGATGTCACATTTGCCACTCTTCAATCCTCTGGCACTTCCCTATCGAGGACGATTATGGCAATCCCTCCCATCGCCTCCACTCACACTTACTTTGCATACAAGCCAACTGAATTACTCTTCAGCATAACAAACCTTTACAGGATATGCTGCCTATCAGTCTTAACCCTATCCATTACCTTTACCTCCCCTGCTTCAATTGATATTTTGTTAGCATCCTCTTTATTTATTGAAGTTTTTTTCAATTAAGGGGCAATTTAGCACGGCCAATCCACCTACACAGCACATCTTTGATTTGTGGGGTGAGACCCACGTAGACACTGGGAATTTGTGCAAACTCCACATGGACAGTGACTCATGAGATGAGTCCAAATTTTCCTTTCTGTTACACAATTGTTTGTTTTCTTTAGATCCGTCGTGTTTCGTTTGCTGATCCAATTCAGCGGGAAGGATTAGCAGATGACATTGATCGCCGTAGCCCCGTAGTGAGATCTCACTCTTCTGGAAGTTCTCCTGGATTAAATCACTCTGCCACAAATGGTTGCAGCAAGTCCAGTGTTCAATCCAAGGTAAGATCCATTCTCATTCAAATCACAGCTATCTTATATTAAAGCTACTGTGTCCTATCTTAATTCGTGCACACAGAAAAAGCTTTTAATCTCTCCCCTAATTATTTGCAGTACTTTGCCTTACCTAAATTTTGTTTGACATTGTCTTCAAGAATGGTCTCCCCATTAATTCTGTAACTCTGAGTTGCTTCCTTCGATTCCACTTTCACTCTTAGTTTGGAATTATACTGTAAATGGTAAAAGCCTTGAGGACGTTAACATACAGAGGGATCTGGGGGTTCAGGTCCACAGTTCCCTAAAAGTGGCAACACAGGTGGCTATGGTGAGTAAAAAGGCATATCATGCTTACCTTTATCAGCCGGGGCATTGAGTACAGGAGTTGGGAAATCATGTTGCAGTTATATAAAACCTTGGTTAAGCTGCATTTGAAGGATTGCGTGCAGTTCCAGTCACTGCATTATCAGAAGGAAATGGAAACTTTGGAGGGAATGCAAAGAGGGTTCACCAGGATGTTGCCTGGTATTGAGGGTGTTGGCTATGTGGAGAGGTTGAATAAACTAGGATTGCTTTCACTGGAAAGATGGAGGCTGAGGGGAGACCAAATAGAGGTCGACAAAAATATGTGTGGCATAGCAGGCTGGATAATCAGAGATTTTTTCCAAGGGTGGAAATGTCAATTACAAGGGGGCACAGGTTCCAGGTGAGAGGGGGAAAGTTTAAGGGAGATGTGCTGGGTACGTTTTTCATGCAGAGACTGGTGGGTGCCTGGAATGTGCTGCCAGAGGATGTGGTGGAAGCAGGTACATCTTCACTGGGGCTTTGTGTCTGTAGGGAGTATTGCTGGGGTAAAAGGAAAAGTGGGAGTTTGAATCATTTACTGCTGTCCGTATTGAAATCTTTCTCACCTAATTGTATAGTTCATTGACCTTGTTTAATAACATTTTATACTTTGTCTTAAAAATACACTGGCAGATTTCTTGTGAGTGTGTTCAGTTATTGACGTTCAGTTTTTTAAAATAAAAAACAACATTAGGATATACCAAGCTCAGTATATCCAAAGCACGGAGAGGCAGTGGCACAGTGGACTAGTAAACCAGAGATCCAGGTTCAAAAATTTGAATGGTGAAATCTGAATTGAGAAAAGAATCTGGAAGCCATTGTCGTTTGTCAAAAAACCCATCTGGTTCATTAATGTCCTTTGGGGAAGAAAATCTGCCGTCCTTTCCTGGTCTGGTCTACATATGACTCCAGACCAACAGCAATGTGATTGACTCTTAACTGCCCCCTCAAGGGCAATTAGGGATGGGCAATAAATGTTGGCACAGCCTGTGACGTCCACATCCGATGAATGAATAAAAATAAATACATTTTTAAAAGATTTCACTCTTGACTGGTCCAGTAACAGTATTAACATCATCAGCTGGAATCCTAACGGGAGATGTCACCTTTCAGATGGAATATTAGACCAAGGCTCTTTATGCTCTGGGAAGTGTCCTGTCGTCTTTTGCATCCAAAGAGGAGCTGTGGAGTTCCTCCCTGCATCTGGACACTATTTATCAAAAAGCAACGCCTTCGATATTATGCCCTTGGAAAGTGGTAGTTAAACACTTTTTGAGACATTCTTAGATATTAAGGACAGCTCTTAATAAAAGCCCTTAGTCGCCACATTCCGGCGCCTGTTCAGGGAGACTGGTACGTGAATTGAACTGTGCGGCTAGCCTGCCCAGTGTGCTTTTTTATTTTTGCAAATGTTTGGTCTGTATGGAATTTAGCATGTCACTAAGCAAATGATAAAACTCAATCCACTTTGAGTCTATCACAACATTAAGGTTACTATGTTTATCTCATAATTCTCAGTTTTGTATATTTTAAATCATTCAGTATAACACCACTCCGACTAAAGGTTTCCTGTCTCCAAGCACTCGCAGCTCTGGCTATAAAAGTTCAAAGAAATGTTTGGTAAGTTGAAAGCACTTCATGTTTACCTTGTGATTTAGTATTTTAAAAACCATATAGGGAGAAATACTGAAGAGGTACAGGCAACATCCGTTGCAATTTCAAAATGGTGACTTTCTCACAAGAACTGGGAAAAGTTAAAGACTTAATAGATTTTAAGCAATTGAAGAGGCAAGGCTTGACAATGAAAAAACGGGGAAGGTTTGTGATGGGTTGAGTGACAGGAACAATTAAATGACACAGGAGTTGGAAGACAAGGCTAATGGGAATGATAGTGGGACAAGTAAAGAACCAAAACATGTGGCTTGAGGTGGTGTGGATAGCATCCTGCATCCACCTTCAGAAAGCAAAACTGAGAGTAAAATCTAAACGCAGGAAATCAAAACCTGCAATGGGAAAGGAAACAAAATGGGGGAAGAGGTTCAATTCTAAATTTGCTGAACTCAATGTTGTGTCCCAAGAAATTATTCCTGCCTAAGCTTGCATTCAGCTTCATTGGAACACTGCAGGAGGCAGAAGGCATAAAGAAAGATGGAGAATTAAAATGACAGGCAAGCAGAAGTTCATGGCCACTCTTCTGACTGAACAGTGGTGTTCCGCGAAGCAATCACCCAATCAGTGTTTGAGAGCAGAACGTATTGTAAACAATGAATACAATGTACCAAATTGAAAGAAGTACATAAATGGGTGTTTAACGTGGAAGGAGTGTTTGAAGAATAAGGACCACAGAAGATCACTTGGGCCACTGGTGTAGTTTGTAGTTAAAAGCAACAGTTTTAGATTTTAATTTGATTTGCTTTAACAAAAATGTAGAAAATGAAGAGGAAAGGTAATTTCTGGACAGGGTAATTCCAACATTGGTATTCAGGACCACACTATTAAACAGGTTGCAGTTTTGAATAATACGATCTATAAAATAATGAATTGAAACATGGCAGTGAAATTACTTTTAATGTAAAAGTGTTTCTGATTTAAATCCCTCAAGATCTCTGAGATGAGCAAAGATTCTGAGGCATTGTCTACAGCTTCTGTGTATCCAGCTTTGAGCAGCTGCTCTTTACCAGTAGAGACCATTCTGCCCCAGCTTGCCTCCAACATGTGGTAAGTTAACTTTATGATGCATTTAGTTGCCCGGCATCTCAGTGTGTAATGCCATTTTAAAATGTTGCTCTTGAATTCTAGTTCTAAAATAGGACAGTTTTACTAGGGGAAGGCCTGTACTTGAACTTAAAATATTAAATTAGTGAAGTTGAGGCATTGTAATTTGCCTCCTCCTACATCTACACTGAATGGTCTGGGTTTCTTCCTCCTAGGGCCAGAGGTCTGGGCCAGCTTGTACGAGCCAAAAACATCAAGACCATTGGTGACCTGAGCTCACTTACAGCGACAGAAATTAAGTTGCTTCCAATCCGTTCTCCAAAGGTCTTTGTCGTGAAAAAGGCTCTCAAAGCCTTCTATGAACAGCAGGTGAGTGGTTTCTTGTAAACTGACAAGCCCTATCTGAACTTGTAATTTGTTAATGATTAGCTGTTTTTTGATCCTGATCTGCTACAGGTCCTTGAATTTTGTTTTTCAAGACACTTGCAATGTGCCCATGTTTGATGCATGTTCCTTGTTGTGATAATATAGCTGTAGCACAGCAGGAGGCCATTTGGGCTGTGGAATCCATGCTGGTTCTCTGCAAAGGCAATTTAACTGGTCCCTCTCCACTGCCCTTTCCCTGTAGCCCTGCGGTTCCTATCCCTAAGGGTGCCTATCTGACTCCCTTTTGAAAGCCACTACTGAATCCATCTCCAGGCAGTGCATTCCAGATCCTTAAAAAAATTGTCCTGCCTCCGATTCTATTGTCAGTCAATTTTTTTAAATCGGTGCCTTCTGGTTCTTGACCCTTCCACCGATGAGAGAAATTTCTTTCTATTTACTCTGACTAAATCCCTCATGATATTCTTCTCCAGAAGGTTAAACCTGTCGTGTGAGTCTAGGCGGATATGTGGAATGTGTTGATGAGCAATGCATCTTGAAATAGTTGAGAAAAGTGCAGGATAGAATTAGCCACTTAGTCAACTTGATGCTTGACATAAACTTTCATTTTACCACCAACCTCTTGAACATCACCAACTGTGCCAAAAAAATATGAATCTGAATAAATAAATTCTTAGTATTTAATTTTAATTTCTTGCTAGTATGTGCTTTTAAATTCATTTAAATTTGTTCCCATTGGTTTACTTATTTTATTCTAAGTTTTATGTATCCAACATTTTATAAACAGCAATTCGGGCTTCTCCATTAATCACTATCTTTTAAAATTGCAGCGTGGAGCTCTGTACTGTACTTTATGTAAACCCTATCCACTGTAGTTGCTCTTTAAGAGCCATTCCATTGTGCATATGTGTTCATGGTGACCATACTACTCCATGTCTGACCAGTGCATTTTAAAAGTTCACAGTAACCTCTGTAGATTTACACTTGACAATTCTGGCTGTTAATACTAGCACATTGACTTGGAGCCTGATTTTAAACTGTCATTGACAAGGGGAAAACTATTCCACAAGAGATTGCTAGGTCGTTGACCATATTTCTTTGCTTTGCTGCTGACAGCAAAATGAGGGCCATGGACAGTAAGCAGGGCCTTTTGAAGGAGGAACTGCAAAGAAACCATTTGGTAGCTGAAGGCAAGTTGCCAGTGGTGAGATGCTAGATTCGGGTGACTATTTTAGAGGTTTTATTGGGTTGGAGGAGTGGGTGTGAGAGAAGTAGGTTGGTGTGTGAGGGAATTGCAAGTGGGGATGGTGGTGCATTGGTAATGTCAGTGGACCAGGCGGGGAGATGGGTTCAAATCCCTCAATGACGGCTGATAGAATTTAAATTCAATTAATGAAATCTGGAATTGAAAGCTAGTATCAGTAATGGCGACCCTGAAGCTGTTGTCGAGAGTTGTAAAACCCCACCTGGTTCACTGACCTTCAGGAAAGGAAATCTGCCAGCTTTACCTCGTCTGAACTACATGCGACTTCAGACCCAAAACAATGTGGTTGACTCTTAATTGCCCTCTGAAATGGGCAATCAAGCCACTCAGTTCAAGGGCATTAGGGATGGGCAATGCATGCTGGCCTTGACAGCCATGTTCACATCCCATCAAATAATAAATGAAGTAGCCCTGCAGCCTCACGGCACTGAGGTCCAAGGTTCGATCCCAGCTCTGCGTCTCTGTCCGTGTGGAGTTTGCACATTCTCCCCGTGTTTGTGTGGTTTTTCACCCCCACGACCCAAAAGAGATGTGTAGGATAGGTTTTTTGGTCATGCTAAATTGCCCCTTAATTGGAAAAATGAATTGGGTACTCTAAATTATTTTTTTTTTTAAAGATAAATGAAAAAAATTGCATGGATGAGAATTCCAAATTGAGGCTTTGACGGACCGGTAGTCAGTGTAGGTTGAAATGGATAGGGCTGATGGGCAAGTTTGACTTTGTGAATGATAGCAAGGTATGCCAGCATTGGTGCATTATTTTGCTAATGAGAAATAGTTTCCAACTAACCTACGTATCCAAGGAATTAATGTCTTCAGCCTCTAACCATATGGCTGAAGCATTCAAGTTAATAAATATTTCTAGAAAAGAGAAAAACTGCCACTTTCAGTTTCATAGTACTGATTTGCCTTCCTGATTTAATCTGATATTTGAAAACATTATTTTTAGTTTTATACAGATTTTAATTTGCTGTTTCAGAGAAAATCTCTTGGTTTGGATGAAGATTGTGTATTTGAAAATGAGAAGCTCGTAAATGGAACAGAGGACAGCAGTTACTCTAATGGTGATGATGAGAAGCTAGCAACAGGTAAAGTTTAAGCTGTCTCAATCAGCTATCTTATGCAAATTAATTTGAAGCTCAAATAATGCATGCATTTCATCATTCTAAACTGAGAAGCCTTGACTAAGAATCTCAATGTCCAGAGCCACTCATTATGGGGACTGGGTTTGTATCTTTAGTTTCATTTCTAAGGTCTGGATTTCGATCCAGTCATGTTGAATGGATTTTCTTTGCTCCTTCCACCAGACTGTCTCAACCCTATTACTAATCTTGCATGATAAACTGATCGTAGTTTGGAAGTAAGTTGGCAGTCATTGAAAAACCACAAGCATGTGTGATCTATCACATTCTAGTCACAGGTTTGCATGGAGAGAAATGAAAGATTTTAGTAGAGATGAGGGTGCAGTGTTGCTATGTTGTAGACAGCCTGATAGCTGGTGAAGCGTGTGGTGACTCCGATCTGGGTGCTGGGATTCAAACTTGGAAAATTTATTTGGCAGAAACTTAAGGTTTCTACTGCTGGAAGCATTTACTCATGATTTTGAGCACTTTACCGAAGCTCGTCTTAAACATAGAACAGCACAGAACAGGCCCTTCGGCCCCCGATGTTGTGCCGAGCATTGTCCGAGGCCAAGATCAAGCTATCCCACTCCCTGTCATTCTGGTGTGCTCCATGTGCCTATCCAATAACCTCTTGTCTTAACCTTCTGTATTGTAAAAACAGAGTAACTTCAGCTTGTATAGTCTCTGCATTACTAAACCCTTCTATCCTTGCTGCCATTCTTGTGGATCACCCCTCTCCAATCCTTTGACATTGTTCCTAAATGTGAGCAAACCTATCTGTTTAAAACTAATCCGCTTCATACCTTAGCCTAACTGTGTGCTGCTTATTTTAATACAAAGCTGCATTGACTTGTCTTTTACACTCTTTCAGATTTAGTTGAGACTGTGCCGCCTGCCATTACTCCTTCCACGGCCCTGGTTTCTGAGGTTAACGCCCTTTCTGCTCGCTTTTTCTCTGAGGACTTGAATGAACACCCTGGGAGTCAACTGTTTGCAATGCACCAGCAGCTGAGTAGCATGATGAACTGCATCATGGGAAACCTACGATCTCGCTGGAGGTCGTCACCACGTGAAGCTGCTGACTGATCTTATAAGTTACATGAACCGGCAAAGTTCAACCAGAAGGATGGAGAGCATTGACTGCCTTGCCCTACCTTCACTTTCCCCAAGAGGCTTAACCTTTCCTTATCTTTGAACTTTTCCCACACTCTTTTTTTAGATCAGCGTAATTTTCTTCTTGGATAACATCCTGCTACTCTAGCAGCTGAGCCTTTTACCTCCATCTTAGAGGGGTTGCGAGTTTGAATCTCAGTCTTGCCTGCTTTTCAAACCCTTCTGTCCTCTTGTGGAGGTGTTCTAGTAAAATACAGCAATAAGTGGCCTTGTCAGAGTGGGAAAAATAATCTAACAGTGAGTACCTCCAGTTCTATAGAAGCTCATCCCCTCTTGACTGATCCAGAGTGACATCACCAGCTGTGCCATTACCATGAGAGGCTGCCTTCCCTGAAGGTCAAATAGAGGAACTGTTGATATTTAAAGAATGGGGTTGATGGAAATATCATTTAAAGAGATTGGCAATGAGCTTAAGAGAAATGCTGACCAGAACTCCTTAGTCTTATTCTGATGGACTGCTTTATAGAAAGGTAAACCAAACACATGGTGTTGGTAATTAGAGAGGGCCTCACTTGGTAAAAAATATCTTTTTTATAAGCAGGAGGGCAGAACTCTATGCAGGAAGAGGACCACACATGGAGCTTTCATTTGAGGGACTCATTAATGCTATGTAAATTGGTAAAAGTAGTTTTTTTAATGGAGATTTTTCTGTAAGGAAAATAATTTTGTGATGTTAAATTATATTGTTTTGCCAAATGGATTTTTGCTTTTCTGTTAGCAGAATCTCGCAGTGGAATATTGCTGCTAATTCTGTACCTCTGGCCATTACTTGACTTTTATAGTGATGTTTATAGCTGCCAGAGCAAATCAGTGCACAGAAATGGAATCGGAGCTGCACTTTTTTATTAAACCTGTGCATAGGCTCCCCCTTGTACAAACAAAATAAATTGCATTTTTTCGTGTTTTGTTGGCTTATCTTTTCTTACTGATCAATTTTACTAGCACTCCTCTGCTTTAGCCTGCATTACAAGTCTTGGTCCAAACATGAACATTATACAGGGAGAAGTGGGTGAGTGAGATGTTAAAACAGCATTTAACAGTCTAAGGCCAAGGCGTGTAGTAGAACTCCAAGGAACACAGCAATACTCCCATTGAAGATCAGAAAGAAAAGTTGGAAACCATTCATCTCGGCCTTTAAATTACTGACGTAGCACATTGGCATTGCTCAAGTAGCACCTTCCTAAAAAGACAAAGGACTGCATGCAAAATCAACACAAGTCTTCTATCATCCATACTACATATTGCAGTTCCTTCATCATCGCTTGGTCTGCCTTCTCACACCTTTAGGTGAGTGTAGGAAGAGCCCGTGGCACTAGCTGAAGAGATTCGGAGTTCTGGCCATCTAACCCTGTGAAAGTTATTTTTCACACTTTCCTAGTGCAATAATTGTCTATTTCTTGTTAAGAACAATACTTAACAGTGAATCATTTTAGGGAGCATCCTGGAGTCATTGAAGTCACTAATGAAATAGCAGTTCCTTCTGCCTTCTTGTACGTGACCACCTGAAATTTTCATCTTGTTCAAAAGGCTTGTTTCAGACTCGTGTACTCCAGAGGGGATGCACAGTGAGTGGAATTGGGTTTCATGCAGGAGTGTGACCTAAGCACCTGGACAGAGGCAGTTCTATGAAAGACACGTTCTGACCTTATGGAGATCTGTGAGGAAATTGTATTCCTCAACACTGATCTTACAAATTAAACTAGAAAATGCTCAATGTGTAACTCCTCGATTAATGTCTGAAAGTAGGTTGATGTTTATAATAAATGTCTTCAATGTTGAACACCTTGAACACAAATTAGCCTGCTTTTGCTGTACTTGTGTCTGCTAGACAGGGAAAGCCGAGCTGCTGGTTGTCCCTGGCCCTCAGAATTGGGGAAGATAGTTAGGAAATTCTTACAATTGGACAGAAGAAAAAAAATTATTTCACTGATTTGTTTGTTGTACATGTTCAACATATTAAACCACTGTTTTACAGGTAACCTTGATGTGGGAATTCTAAATTCACACACGTAGACTGAATCATTTCTCTGGCAATGATACTTTAGGAGAAGATGTAGACCATTAGGCATCTTGAGCCTGCTCTGTAATTACTAAAACCTTAACTCCAAAGTCCACTTCCCCCTCCCCTCCCCCCCAACCCCCAAAAAACCTTTATTCCTTTGTGCTGAGTAGTACTAAATGTGATGGAGAGGTTAAAACTTGGAGTAACTTCTTGAGTTCCTGTAGTTTCATTTTAAAATGACTAGTGAAGACGTTTTTGCAGAAACTGAGCTTTATTTGACCCTGCAGCATATACAAGTCCACATCGAGCAAGTGGAGTGGGGAAGGCTCTTAACATGTTCCTTAAATCAAGTCTTTCAAAAGGATCTCAATTGTGGAAACAAGTATTTCAGTGGCAACATGTTTATAAAGCTGTAATAAGGAATTTGCAAACTAACTACACATGTCAGGATACAGAAACCGCATCATAGTTGATTACGTACAGTTGTACTGCTGCAACCTCTTTAGGCCATGATCACGTTATGCTATTTCAACACATTTTTCCTTCTTCAAATAAGACCATCCAGTTTGCTTTGGGTATAACATTATGGAGCGCATCTCTGAATTCAATTTAATTGTTCTGATTAGTTAGAGGTCAGTTAAAATACACTGGACACCAATTGCTAAATGGTCTCATAACAGGTATATCAGGTGAACAACATAAGCAGCACTTTTTGTTTGCATGTGTCTAGGATTTGTTGTAAGTTTTTGTAACTTAGACTAATAATATATTTGGATGTACAATGGGAAGTAAATGAAAGGTTATTGTGCTTATAATTTTATCTTCCCTATGGAATTGAATCCAATCAAATGATAAATTGTGGCTTGCATTTTTGTTTTGGAGTGGGGAGGGGTGGGATGGGGAAGTGTCTGTAGCAAAAGTTGACCTAGGTTAGATGGCATCCACATAGTTAGCTGGCAGCATGCCTGTCAGCCCAGTCCTTTGCACAGTACCATACATCCATCCTTCATCAATGGACTGAACATTCATAAGGACGTCACCATCTTTGAAGGAGACTTCATCTGCATCAGCTGCTGAATAATCATAAATGGCACGGCAGGTTTTCTGTGGAATAAAAATTAATTCAGATCATTATCTGGTTAACACCTGTATGAGGTTTTACTGTACAGTGAATGTGTTCCTGAGCTGCACAAATTATTGATATCAAATCAATAATAATCTGATCTGTTAGTACAGGGAGATAAGCACGAGGTGGAGGGGGGGTGTACCTTTGCGGCAGACCGGTAGATCATAGGATTGTGACTAGAAATAATTTTCGAGCCTAGTTGGGAGGGATTCGGTTATCGATCACTGTGGCAAAGCATATGAAATTAACTAATAAGGGAGAGAATTTAGTCTCTCCATTAGGAAATGGATTATGCAGATCAGTCTTACTTAGCATGTAAATATTGTATAGCCTAGTGCTGAGTTATGTTGGCTGGGGGGGGGGGGGGGGGGCAATGACCATAAAATATAGGAGCAGAATAGGGCCATTTGGCCCATCGAGTCCACTCCGCCATTCGATCATGTTCCTCATCACCATTCTCCTGCCATATGCCCTGATCCCCTTTAATCAAGAACACCAGATTTGTGCTTGAGGTGCTGTTACCCACAATGCCACAGACCAAGAGCTTGAAGGTGGAATTAGGCAAAATAGTTCCTAGAACATAAGAACAAGCAGCAGGAAATGGCAATTTAGCCTCTCGAGCCCGCTCCACTGTTCAATACGATCGTTGCTGATTGCATCATGGCCTCAACTCCACTGTCCTGTCCGTTCTCTGTAACTCTTCAACCCATTACTAATTAAAAATTTGTCTTGCCGCCTCCTTAAATTTACTCATTGTCCCAGCATCCAACGCATTCTGGGAAACGTATAATATCCTGAGGGATCTGACAGGGTGAATGTTGAGAAGATGCTTCCTCTGTGGGAGAATCAAGAACTAGGGTCACTGTTTAAACATAAGGGGCCATGCATTTAAGAGGGAGATGATTTTTTTTCCGTCAGATGTTCATGACTCTGGAACTCTTCCTGAGAAGGTGGTGGAAGCAGAGTCTTTGAATATTTTTAAGGCAGTGGTTAGTAAACCAGGAGGTGATAGGATATCAGGAGTAGGCAGGATGCAGGATTGAGGTTACGATCAGATCCACCATGATCTTAAGCAATGGCGGAACAAGCTTAAGGGGCCGAATGGCCTACTCTTGCTCTTTGTTCATATGTAAGTTTAGATTTGTCACATCAGTCACTTACGCCAGTTGTTGATGGGTGAGAGGGAATAGATGACACGTTCGTCTGCTGTGTAGCGACAGAGGATGATCTCTGCTGTGGCAGGACGGTGGTTTTGGCATGTTGGTAGCCTGAAATTAGCCAGGAAAAGATATTGTGTTAGTGAGCAGGTACCAATTAATGCAGAAATCATTTAAAGGCAGCTTATCAAAGAAACTAATTTCAGAAAGCTAGCTACAGCTCAAGACATGTCCCATTCTACATGAATTTAAAAATAACGAGATTTACAATTGTAAACCTTTCCAGTTCCCCATGCTAGTAAAGTTTCCAATTATAAAGTCCTAGCCTTGTAAGTGCAGTGAACTGATTACAAAAATCTAGATTTCTTTGTGCATGGGCAGCATGGTAGAATAGTGGCTAGCACTATGGATTCACAGCGCCAGGGTCCCAGGTTTGATTCCCGACTTGGGTCATTATCTGTGCAGAGTCTGCACGTTTTCCAGGAGTCTGCGTGGGTTTCCTCCAGTTGCTCCGGTTTCCTCTACAAGTCCCAAAAGACATGCTTGTCAGGTGAATTGGACATTCTGAATTATGCCTCCGTGTACCCAAACAGGCTCCGGAATGTGGCGACTAGGGGCGGTTCACAGGAACTTCATTGCAGTGTTAACGTAAGCCTAGCTGTGACAATAATAAAGATTATTATTATTTGAAATTTCCACCAGTGGTCGTCGTACATTGAAACCTAAATATCTGCTGATGTGTTAGAAATCTCCAGAGCATATAACGGGGTACATGAGAGAGCAAAGTCCAATCTCACCAATGACTAGAAGCAACATTTAATCTGTGCCATTGAGAAGCTTCCATGGAAAATTGCCATTCACAGGGGTGGCTATAGAGTGGCACCGTGCTAAATAATTTCATCTGTTAAACTGTACACAGATGTATCATTCAACTAGCAAAACCCTTGTCAAACCATAGAATCCCTGCCTTGCAGAAGGAGGCCATTCGGTCCAGCAAATCTGCACCGACCCCGAAAAGGGGCTGGTTTAGCACAGTGGACTAAACAGCTGGCTTTTAATGCAGAACAATACCAGCAACGCGGGTTCAATCCCGTACCGGCCTCCCCGAACAGGCACTGGAATGTGGCGACTAGGGGCTTTTCACAGTAACTTCATTGAAGCCTACTTGTGGCAATAAGCGATTATTATTATTATAAGGGCACCCCACCTGGGTAACCCCATCTAACTTGCACATCTTTGGACTGTGGGAGGAAAACGGGGCACCCGGAGGAAACACACGCAGATTCGGGGAGAACATGCAAACTCCACAGTCACCCAAGACGGGAATTAAACCCATGCCCCTTGTTAGACCATAAGACATGGTGCTGTGAGGCAGCAGTGCTAAGCACTGTACCATTTGTGCCGTTCTCTCTTCAATCCCCCGTTCAACCCAATGACACCTTACGTCTTACAGTGGAAGTGTTTCCACTTTATAAAACTAAAATCTTGTCCGCTTTTAAAAGTTTCAGCCGAAAGGAATGAGAGTTACCCTCCCGCAGCCTGCAATACGTTCCCATCTATTGTGCTATAATCAACTTTAAATGTGGGTCACTAGGGCTGCATGGTGGCGCAGTGCACACTGCGGCCTCATGGTGCCGAGGTCCCAGGTTCAATCCTGGCTCTGGGTTACTGTCCGTGTGGAGTTTGCACATTCTCCCCATGTTTGCGTGGGTTTCGCCCCCACAACCCAAAAGATGTGCAGGCTAGGTGGATTGGCTACGCTAAATTGCACCTTAATTGAAAAAAATGAATTGGGTACCATAAGTTTTTTTTAAAAGAAAACAAAAAGGTGGGTCACTAACTGGTGGTTGTTGTCTGGAAGAAGTTGTTTCCGTTGCAGTAACTAATGGTGTGATCAGGTTCAGAAAGTTCCGATTTCTCATCTCCGCCACTCAGGCTCAGAGCACTAGCAGAGCGCGAGTGCTCCCGGCTGCGGCGCTGGGCTTGAACTACAAATAAGCACATTGGAGCAAGTGAACAAATGGTTGCAATGAAATCAAAGATTCAGGCTGCATTTTAAAGCAGCCTAAAAGACCCCCCCCCCCCCCCCCCCCCATCTCAAAAATCTCTAATCCACTACAGTTACTATCCTCAATGGTGCAATCACACTTCAGTAATGTAATCAAAGTTTACCAGCAAATATTTACTCATTAATTTAAAGTAAATCTGCCCCCGTCTGGAAGATTATCCTCAGTAAATTACTAGTCTTGGAGTGAAGAAGTACTCCTTCAAAATAGATCTTATCAAATAGTATTTCATGGAGAAGAGAACCCATACACACTTACTGCTTAACATGTGCAAACTCCTGGACTGAATGTTGTCTTCAGCTGGATCATAGTCAAAGACTGAGCCAGGGTTGGTGCGCCATACACGCAGACCTGCAAGTAAGGATTTGGGAGTTAACCACACAATTGGTAACTGCCATGATAACAATGCAGCCGAGTAAATTAGCCGAACAGTTGGGATTTGATTTTCCCAAGACACATGAAAATTAATGTTTTATTTTACATTATCTCACAATTCCTGCTTTATCATGTCTTCTGTGGATTCCAATCATTTGCCTTGTCTGATGAATTTCATTCCCAATGTTTATTAATCTTAAACCATTATTGTGGTAGCATGCCCTTTAAAGGGGGGAGGTTTCGGAGGGTCATGAGACCTGTAGTGCCAATCAAGCCAAGAACGCGCAAATCCTGGGGCTGAGTGAGGGTTTTACTGTTAGTTTGGAGTCCTGGAATACAGCAGCATTTATCTGAATTTAGAATACTAAAATCTCATCAGTGCAGTAGGAGACCATTTGGCCCATCGAGTCTGCACAAACCAACCTATGAGCATGAGTAGGTATGAGCACCCTACCTACACCCACCACTAACACCTCCTCCCCCCTCCCCCCCCCCCCCCCCCCCCGCACCCTCCACCTATCCCCGTGACCCCACCAAACCTTTTGGACACTAAGGGGAAATTTAGCAAGGCCACTCCACCTAACCTGCACATCTCTGAACTGTGGGATGCAGCCAGAGGAAACCCATGCAGACTCAGGGAGAACATGCAAATTCCCACACAGAGAGTCACCCAAGGCTGGAATTGAACCCGTGTAAATTCAGGGAAGCTACATGTTATAATGAAGCACATTAGGAAGAGCAAAGTATGCAGAGCCCACAGGGGGCCATCAAAAAAAACTCTGACTCCAGTACAGAGTGTTGAGAATAACCCTGACAAGACATCTGAATTACACAGTTTAAACAACATTAGGGTGTACACGACACCCCCAATTACAACAGTCACTTCGAATGAAGGTTGACATGGGAGTCTCCGCTACAGTTGTAGATGAGCAAACGTATTGTTATTTGTAAGAGTTATGAAGCACAATGGCTACGCTAGCCACATACACTGGGGACGCTTTAATGATCCTAGGAACAACCACAACACCCGTGAGCTACTGGCACCAGTCAGCTCAACTGCCTCTAATAGTAGTGGGGTGCCAAAGGCCAAGTCTGATGGGCTGAGATTGGCTACGCCAAATTAGATTAAATTGGCTAAAAATGTTCAAGATTAACAAAGGAGGGAATCGCACATTGAACCATTGGGGCAGCCTGTCCCCAGTATGTCTGTCAGTGATATTCTACCCCGAGAGAGCCCGGCAATGTTCCAGGGGGAAACTGGGGTAATTATCTGCATGGATGTGCCTTCACGAGTTGAGAGTCAACCCAGTGGGGTTCAAACCAAAGTTACCTCTACTGCGGGAGCAGCCCTCAAACGATCAGGAAGTCCCCGGACCGACATAACTCTGCGGAGATCCCTTTGTTGTACAATATTGTAAATAGTTCCATTGTTGTTGTAATGTGTTAATCGGTGATTTAAAGGGAGAAGGGGGCGCTCTCTCGGAGGGTCACGTGACGCATAGGCCCAAACGGGCCGGGGCGCACAAATCCTGGGATTGAATGTGGGCTTTACTGTTAGCTAGGAGCTTGGAATTGTGGTAGCCTTTATCTAACTCTCTCGATATAGTTATTTGCTTTAATAAATCGTTTATTCTGTAATCTACTTGGTGGTCGACATCCTTTCAATATACTAAATGTAATTCCTACATGATATCATTGAGTGACAATGAAGCAATCCGTTTAAGCTAAAGGCACATTGTAAATTATAGGAGGAAATAAGTGTTTTAAACATAAAATATTCATGCAGTAAATAGATTGTAATCTTCACGTCCCTGGCAAGAGGCTATAAAACATCTGAGATGTATTATATATCTTCCCAACAGCCCATAGAAGCTCAATACTGGAACATAGCCACAGCCTCTTTAACCCGTCTCTCACTATACGAGCCCTGTTAGCAAACCCATCACAACGTGGTTGCTCACTTTGCTCTCTAATATTAATCGTTACCCTGTTCCCCAAATTCCAAGGAACAACTGCTATTTATCATCAGACACCCTTGAAATAGCCATTCCCTTTCAATAACTGCTCAGAGGACTGCATCCAACAGCTCTCATCCCCTCCTCCTCCAACAAGGTGTCACAAACCATCTCCCAGGATATCGTAAGACAGCAATTTGGTTTTCATGGACCTCCCCCATTGAGCAACCTTGCCAGTCCTCCTCCCTGTAGCTGCCTTCTGTCCTTCCTCCCCACTCAACTATTCTAATGCCACCAGGGTTATCTGTCCGCCCCCATGTGTTTGCTGGCCCAGTCTCATTCCCTCCCAATCCTCCTATCACTCCCTCTCCCCGTCATCCTACTCTTGTTCCCTGCTGCCTCGCTCCCTCTTTCTTGCCCTTTCCTTCAAAACACATGTGATATTTTTCTTGCAGCACACGTGGCTCATCTGATTTATTAATATGTAAGGAGGCAGACTAATTAATCATCTCGAGATCTGGGCTCAATTTATGAATCATTTACGAGTCAGGAGAATGCATTAATTATTTGAAGACCAAGGTCGGGATATTTCATTATTTATAGGTCTCCATCTTTGATTCTAAAATAATTACTGCTTATGCTGGAATGATGTATATTTATAGAATTAAGGAAGAGGAGCCTATCCGGTCCACTGATTCTGCATCAGCTCGACAAGGCTACGTATTTAAGTTCATATGTTTCTTGGATCTGTTATTTGATTTTTTTTTTACTGCAACATTTACAAGTAAAAAGGGAGAAAAGATAAGCAATAATATTAATATTAATGAACATGATTGTAGTAGAATAGCATGGTGCTTACAAGCAGACCTTGGTCTTCAAGTGAATGGCATACGTCTCAGCAAATCATAGATATGTATAAGAATTTGGGGTGAAAATACTTTTTGTGTGACAGACAAACATGGTAAAAAGTGGCACCGTGAAGGGAAGTAAGTCAGCTTTGAAGTACAGTCAGTACCTACTAAATGCGAGATTTTCTTATATTATTTATGGGGCTAACTAAAATGAAAATATTTTGGAGCCTAATAATAGGCCAGCCAGTCTAGGCTGCTCCGCCTTTCAATTAGATCCTTATCTTAACTACATTTACCGGTCTTATTTTTATGTCCCTTGATACTGTTATCTACTAAAACTTGATAGATCTTCACAGCCTTTTGGGGAGCAAATTTCTGCCACCCTCTTTGTGAAATGGGTGTTTTTCCAATTGCCTTATAAATGGCCGAGCTGTAATTTGTAAACAAAATTCATTCACGGAATGTGGGCATCGCTGGCTGGGCCAACTTGTGTTGTCCATTCCTAATTGCCCTTGAGAAGGTAGTGGTGGTCCACCCTCTTGAACCGCTGCAATCCCCATAGTGTAGATGCATCCACAATACTGTTAGGCAGAACATTCCAGGGTTTTGAGCCAATAAAGGAATGGCGGTATAGCTCTAAGTCAGGATGGTGTGTGGCTTGGAGGAAAACTTCCAGATGGTGGTTTTCCCATGCATCTGCTGCCCTTGTCTTACTTGATGGTAAGGGTCATAGGTGTGGAAGGTGTTGTCGAAAGTGTCTTGATGAGTTACTGCAGTGCATCCTGTACGTGGCACACATGGTTGCCATTGTGAATTGGGAGTGGAGATAGTGAACATTTGTGGATGGGGTGCCAATCAAACGGGCTGCATTGTCCTGGACGGTGTTGAACTTCTTGAGTATCGTTGGAGAAGAATTCATCCAGGCAGGTGGGGGGTTGTGCCTTCTAGCTGGTGGAGAGGCTTTGGGGAGTTAGGAGGCGTAGAATTCCCAGTCTGTGGTCTGCTTTTGTAGCCACAGAATTTATCTGGCTAGTCCAGATCAGTTTTGTTTTTGCCCAATGTTAATCCCCTGGGATGTTACTGGTGTGGGATTCAGCGATGGTAACAGCATTGAATACCATGGGGAGATGGTTATATTATCCCCTATTGAAGACTGGCATCGCCTGCTACTGTGTGGTGAGAATGTTACTTGCCACTTATCAACCCAAGCCTGGATATTGTCTAGGTCTTGCTGCATATGGGCAGGGACTGCTTTAATTTTTAGATTATGTAGCTTTTCTCTTGACTCCCCATCAGAGAAAATCCATATCTACCCTGTCAAATCCTTTTACCTTTCAACATTTTGATCAAACCACACCCACAATCATCTGTGCTCCAGGCAAGTTTATACAATCTGTTTCGATTTTTGAATCATGCTTGTGATAGGTATAGATTGGGCTACAGAAAAGTTGAAGCTAGTTGCAGACCTGTGAGACTCTCTCCTTCGTTTTCCACCCGGCGCCTCTGCATTTCCACAACCCGCCTTTGGATACCCCGGTAGCTAATGTCACTGAAGTCTTGCATGTTCTTCTTCACACGCTCCGTGATAGGATCGGTAACTACAGGTGTGAAGCTTCCCTTAGTCTTCTCAAAGTCTTCATGATATTTCACCTTAAAAAGTTGGAAAATGCTTAACAAAAGAAGGAATTTTTTGGCCCTTCAAGTTCGTCAGTCATGTAAACCAGCCATAAAAGCCAGCATCTCCGACAAGAGACACCACTCCCTCAACACTGCACGGCAAGGGTTGTTCTGAAAGACAGTCTCATGTCCCAGAGTGCTGATCTCTAGACAATGTTCCCCTAGTGAGGAAGAATACTACCAGGTAAGACCAGGTGACAATTAAAAAGCAACTAATTTCAATGCAGTGGGGGGCAGAGAAAATTGCACGTTCAAATACTGCACCAAATAGCACCTGATCTAAAAGGAGGATAAGGGAAATCACAAGCAATATTCATTACGGAGCCATCACTAGCAGCAAAACAGTATGGAAACTGGTGTGGGAGCTGGCTATTCACCTCTTACAGTTGCAGACATAGGCCAAGTGGACAAAGAAAATTGGAATTTCAAAACTTTTCCCACAGCAAAAAATAAGGAAAACACAACCATAAATATATATGTTTTCTACTTTATTTTCTACTATAGTTCATTTTTCTACTTATTACATTTCGATGTTCAATTCTGTTATGGATATCTGATTCCATAATTCAGGTGTTCTGATTTTGGGAAATTATAGTTCAAAGAGATCCTTTGTTTATTTAATTAGGTTAGAATTAGAAGCAGGAAACAGAAACAATGGGCTATTTTTCCTGAGTCGCTTGATGGAGACGAAATGTCTACATTTGTTTTAATAAGGAATTTAAATTATTCCCAGATCAAAACAGTTTATGAGTACCTTTATGAATAAGCTTGGTGGAACTAGGGAGTCTGTAGAGCAGGCAATTATATCCATTAGAGATACAAATTAATCATGTGGGTCACAAAAATCAAAGGGGCTGTTGTCTACATTTCTGTTTGAAACATCCTGGGATGCCATGTTGCCATGCAAATGGGCTGTGAGATCAGGGAGGATTATTTGGTTTAATTTATGTGTGTGTATTTTGCTCATCCCGTGAAATGCAGCTGGGAATTCAAGTTCTGTTTGGAGACAGAGGGCTGGATTCTCCAAAAATGGGGCTATGTCCCCACACCGCTGCAAAAACACTGGCATTTTGCAGTTTCCTGCAAAAAGTAAAAGGCTTACCTGCAGGGGGCTAGCAGGGACCCGGGGAGCTTCACGCAGCTATGGCTGCAGATATGGGCCTCCCACTTCCAGTTCCGAGTCCGAGCATGTGCATGGCGGCGGCCTCCAACGGCCGTGCCATCGCCATGGCGGACATGGACCATGGACCAAAACGGACAATGTAGGCCCCCTCGCTCAGCTGAGCCCCATTGTATCGGACCAGCCCAATCGCTGCCCTGGACGTCAATAAAGCCCCCCCCCCCCCCCCCCGGTGCTTGACCCCCGTGCCCCCCACCAGGGCTGTCGCGAGAGCGGCGCGGGGCTGTGGAGAATCCAGCTCAGAGTTTATGGGAGAAGAGAGACTTGAACATTTGCCTTGTTTGGAACTAAAGGAAAGAAATCTATAATAACCCCCATAGTGAAAACAAGCAGTTAGTTTGAAGAATGCAGTGAAGCCTATCCTTGAGTGGGGAAGTCGTGAGGTTTTGAAGAAAGGTTGGAGGATCCCTCCACCAAATGCTAAATGGAAGGAGTCTGTGAAATATTATCCTCAGAGAATAGATGGAACACTGAGGAGAAATTAAAGTGAATTCTGGAGAGCTGTGGCATACTTGAAGAATTTCAAAATGTAGATGAATGCACTCTTTAAGTCTTAACAATCTATAGTGTTAAGTTAGGAGTGCCCTTTGTTTAATTTTTTATGATAGCAAAATTTAGTTTTGTTTAAAAATGTGAAATCCTGTGGCACAATTTCTATTAGTTAATCACTTCGGGCTCAAATTTCTCTTTAAATGATAATGGCCTCTATGGAATGGATTTCATCACTGATTTACAGAACTAAATATGCTTCATGATATTTTTTGGCAATGTGCCCCATCCAAGAGCTGCAACTAATACAAATGCTTAATTGAAAAAATAACACCAAAGTTATTACTAACAACTAGAAAGGAACAAAGTGACAGTCAATACCGTTGATATGATCCGCTGAGAATCCCGTACACGTCTCATCTCCGGTGTATCCACCACATAAGATGCCCTCCCTTGTATTTGTTTACGGAAACTGTCAGAGTATAGGACCTGGAAAAGCAAAGAACAAATGCTGAATGGAATCTCCTTGAGTAGGACATTTCATTCCTCCACATTCACTCTACCTAGGTACACTGCAATGGTGGTTCTAAAGGAGATAGCTGAGGAGATTCGGGAGGCATTAGTGGTGATCTTCCAGAAATCACTAGAGGCAGGAAGGGTCCCAGAGGACTGGAAAGTGGCTAATGTAACACTACTGTTTAAGAAGGGAGGGAGGCATAAGACGGGAACTTATAGGCCAGTTAGCCTGACATCGGTCATTGGTAAGATTTTAGAGTCCATTATTAAAGATGAAATCACGGAGTACTTGGAAGTGCATGATAAAATAGTATTGCGTCAGCACGGCTTCAACAAGGAGAGGTCATGTCTGACAAATCTGTTAGAGTTCTTTGAGGAAGTAACAAGAAAGTTAGACAAAGGAAAACGTGGTTTATTTAGATTTCCAGAAAACCTTTGACAAGGTGCCACATAGGAGACTGTTAAATAAGTTAAGAGCCCATGGTGTTAAGGGTAAGATCCTGGCATGGATAGAGGATTGGCTGACTGGCAGAAGGCAGAGAGTGGGGATAAAGGGGTCTTTTTCAGAATGACAGCCAGTGACTAGTGGTGTGCCTCAGGAATCCGCTGGGACCACAACTTTTCACAATATACGTTAATGATCTGAAAGAAGGAACTGAAGGCACTGTTGCTAAGTTTGCAGATGATACTAAGGTCTGTAGAAGGACAGGTAGTATTGATGAAGCAGGCGGGCTGCAGAAGGACTTGGATAGGCTAGGAGAGTGGGCAAAGAAGTGGCAGATGGAATACAATGTGGAAAAGTGTGAGGTTATGCACTTTGGAAGAAATGGAGACATAGACTATTTTCTAAATGGGGAAATGCTTAGGAAATCAGAAGCACAAAGGGACTTGGGAGTCCTTGTTCACGATTCTTTTAAGGTTAACGTGCAGATTCATTCGGCAGTTAGGAAGGCAATTCATGTCATATTAGCATTCATGTCAAGAATGCTAGAATACAAGACCAGGGATGTACTTCTGAGGCTGTATAAGGCTCTGGTCAGATCCCATTCGTAGTATTGTGAGCAGTTTTGTGCCCCCGTATCTAAGGAAGGATGTGCTGGCCTTGGAAAGGGCCCAAAGGAGGCTCACAAGAATGATCCTTGGAATGAAGAACTTGGCATATGAGGAACAGTTGAGGACTCTGGGTCAGTACTCGTTGCAGTTTAGAAGGATGAGGGGGGACTTTATTGAAAGTTGTAAGACACTGCGAGGCCTGGATGGAGTGGACGTGGAGAAGATATTTCCACTTGTAGCAAAAACTAGAAGCAGAGGACACAATATCAGGCTAATGGGACGATCCTTTAAAACAGAGATGAGGGTGGTGAATCTGTGGAAATCTTTGCCACAGGTGGCTGTGGAGGCCAAATCATTGAGTGCCTTTAAGACAAAGATAGATAGGTTCTTGATTAATAAGGGGATCAGGGGTTATGGGGAGAAGGCAGGAAAATGAGGATGAGAAAAATATCAGCCATGATTGATTGGCTGAGTGGCCTAATTCTGCTCCTATGTCTTATGGTCTTATAGGGTTAGCTGACTCAGTGAGGAATAAGACTGAAGCGAGTTAATGAGTTCAACATTCAATCTTTAGCTTTTAGTTGTATGAGGGGAAAAACAATTTGTTTCTGTTTTGTACTGTAATTCCTATGTCTCCTCAGTCGGTATGGAGGTGGTGGATATTCAAATATTACTCGCATTTGTGGTGCAGATATGTTTTTTTAATGCTTCTGTATTTATTATTTGCCATTTTTGCATGTTATGAGTCCTTTAATTTATAACGGCAAATGCAAAAAAAAGGCAAAAGTCATTCCCTTATCCCATGTCAAACTTATTTTTTAAATCTGAGGCAGGTATTGCCCTCTGTCCTGTGCCAATGCCACCTCATAGACATAAATTGTCTGATTATCCCATCATCCTTTACAAAAAGCACCGTCTCCTGGATTGGCGTTGCCACAGTTTATCAGGTTGATATTGCACAGTACAAGGGCCATAATACCATTATGACAGGCCACCAAATGGGCAGCACGGCAGCACAGTGTTTATAATAATCTTTATGAGTGTCACAAGTAGGCTTACATTAACACTGCAATGAAGTTACTGTGAAAATCCCCTAGTCGCCACTCTCCAGCGCCTGTTCTGGTACACTCAGGGAGAATTCAAAATGTCCAATTCACCCAACCAAGCACGTCTTTCAGGACTTGTGGGAGGAAACCGGAGCACCCGGAGGAAACGCACGCAGACACGGGTGGAACGTATAGACTCCACACAGACAGTGACCCAAGCCGGGAATCGTACCCCGGTCCCTGACGCTGTGAAGCAACAGTGCTAACCACTGTGCTGCCGTGCACTGTAGCACTGCTGTCTCATGGCGCTGAGGACCTGGGTGCGATCTGTCTTTTGGAATTTGCTCATTTTCCCCATATCTGCGTGGGTCTCACCCCCACTACGTGAAAGTCCAACGAAGAACTGCATCTTTTATTTTCTACAAGGAATGCTTTAGGAGAACTAGACCAAATAATTTTGCTGAGTGCTTTATCAAGAATTTTTGCTTATTAGGACATGAAATCCTGAAGATGCTACTGAAGCAGAGAACATAACATCTAAAGGAAATTAAAAAATTAATTGAAAAGGTACAGTATAAAAAATATGGAAAAAGAGCATGGAAATGGGTTTAGAGTAGCCAACATCTGTTGATGGCCTTTAGCATGGAATGTACTTCTGGACCTTTCTCCATGAACAGATGCTGGAAAGAAGCTCATACTAAATATCATCAATGTGCTTCAATGTCTGCAAAATATACCTGGTATGGTTGTAGAGACACGAGATTTATTGGGCCTTCAAAATGCTATTGGATACTGAGGCTGGGGTGAGGTCTGGTGAGTACAATGAAAAACCATTTCCTCATCCTTTACTTTGCTCATATGCTTTCACAGTTTCATTCCCTGAAGTGCAGACCAAGAGGTCTCTTAGCAGAGACTTCGCAGTGAGAGACGAAACAAAACACGGAGAGCGGGCAGGGCCATGAAACAGCCAGCTAGTTTTCGCAAGCATATTGCTCTCTTTTCTGCAGGTTTATAATTCCTATGTTTTCCATAGTGGTCCTCTCTTTAACTTCGCAAAGCTGAAGTGACCGACAAACAACCCAATAGCAACACCGCTATCAAAGGTGTCTTCCTGTGCTTTCCCTCTCACATTGACAAATTGGCTGAATTCAAGGGGTATTAATTAGAAGCCCCACATTGTTCTACCAAACCATTTTAATTTTTGTCAGTGGGCCTTTGGAGTACCAGCCGTTATAGTGGTCAATATGATATTAAGAGTGAGAGAAGAATAAAAAAAACCATTAGAAGAAATGGTGGTGGGGGGGGGGGGGGTTAGAGTGCAACAGAAAACATTGAATATAGTATTTTTCTTAAAGTTGCAGAAAATACCGAGCTAATGTTTTCTTGATTGCGTTTAACGCGCAGCATCTCTGGCGTGTACACCACTGCGGTTCCTTTCCCCAGGCTTTCTTTGTACAAGACCTGCAGAGGTAAAGCATCCAAAATGAAAAGATGAAAATCTAAAGTCTTCCAAGAACACGTTCAAAACTGAACAGAAAATAAAACTCATAAGGAGGTTAAAGGTGAAGTGAAGTTCAAAAAGGTCAGGTGTTAAAAAAAAATGAGTTTCCATTAAAGTGAAACAAAATGGCTTCAGTGAAAAGGTAGTGGATGAGAAAAGAAGCCAGGACTATGCTAACATTTGGTTTCTGAAAATGGAATTGCCAGATTCTCATTAAAATTGCTGTTCAAGAGAACATTCAAAAAACATTTTAGAAAAATATTAATGCTCTTAGCTCATTATTGTACAATAACATCGTTAATTAAGAGGTCGCTGAATCAGGGATATCTTGAATCACGATTATTCTGGAGGTTAAGAAAAACAGCATTTGCATTGGCCTTAGGCAAAGACTGCAGATGGAACAACAACATGCAGATATTTTTAATGGACAGCGGTTTGTAATTTCCCCTCAATTTGAATAGCTTAAATACAGGGTCATAATAATAATCTTTATTGTCACAAGTAGGCTTATATTATCAATGCAATGAAGTTACTGTGAAAAGCCCCTAGTCGCCACATTCCGGCGCCTGTTCGGGTACATAGAGGGAGTATTCAGAATGTCCAATTCACCTAACAGCACGTCTTTCGGGACTTGTGGGAGGAAACAGGAGCATCCGGAGGAAACCCACGCAGACACGGGGAGAACATGCAGACTCCACACAGACAGTGACCCAAGCCGGAAATCGAACCCGGGTCCCTGGGGCTGTGAAGCAACAGTGTTAACCACTGTTTCACTCATCTTTCGATGTTAGGAAATTCGATTGCTGATTATCCTCATAGTGTTTTATCTGCGTGCATTGCCGTGCATGCTTAAGGTCATTTCAAAAGCCAAACAATCTGAAACGTGACAGGCACTTGTAAGTCAGTTAAGCTCACAGCAGCTTCAGAACATCTTTATGCTTATGAAGGAGCACTAAAGGTTTAATGTTGTCCAATATAAAGGAAAACACACGGGAACTGAAGGTGTGGCTTGAACATGCCCAACATTGAGAACTGAATTTAAGAGCGAGTTCAATTCTTAAATTTCATCCCACCACTGGATTCAAAGGAACCAAATCCAGCAGAATGTTAATTCTGAAACGGACAGCATTGCTGATTGCTACCTTTGGCCTTTGCGTAATCTTTGAAGTTAACTTTTTAAAAAAGTAATTTGAAAATAACCCATATGTCTGAAGGAAACCTTGCCTTTCTCATCACGGAATCCTTTCAAATTGGCACAGTCCTGTTACCGCGTAAGCTCCACAAAAATGACACATTTCAGAAAACATATCAAGAAAATGTAAATATAAACACACACAGTGGTGAAGCAAGTGAACACAAAATTGAAATTGTATGACTTGTGTTTAGTGTTGTATAAGGGTGAAATCAGAGGGAGTCAAAAGCAGCAGTTACCGAGCTGATGTTCTTCTGTGTTTCCTTTACACGCTTCACCTCGGGCAGGTCAGAGATTGCAGTTCCTTTCCCAATACATTCCCTGTACTTAATCTACAGAGTGTGTAGATCAGAAAAGGAAAAGGACAACCTGTCAGCACATGACAAACAGCAACACATAGACCAGCATAAACCGCAACAACTTACACAGTTCCGATAAAAGGAGAGTTACACTGGTGAATTAGTTTGTTATTGAAACACTGCTTAACTATTCTCAAAGCAGTCACGGATTATCAAAAACACCAAGGGCAAGGTAGTCAAACTTTCTGAAATTCAATGTGATGTCCACATGAAATGAAGCACATTTAAAAATGAAGGATTGTTAGTTAGAAAATGGAAAATTGGTTAGTTAAAATCAAACTTAAATGCTAGCACAGGTGTATCGTTTCAAGTTACACGTTAGGTAAAATGGCCACCTTAAAGGTCGCAGCAAAATTCCTCATGCTTCCATCCCTGAAAATAATGTCCCAATCGTGCCCGACAGTGCCTTCCAACATGAATCTTGGTGTAGGTTCTCAGTATTATTGCACCTTTTTGGTACATGGCAAGCCCCACTTCAAACACATCCCTGGACTGACTGACTTGTCCCATGGATACCCCAGACTCCAGCAATTAAACGGTCATGGGGGAGATGGGGATTGCCCATAACCCTTGGCCCATCTATAGTCTTTTTTTTTTAAATTTAGTGTCCAATTCATTTTTTCCAATTATGAGGCAATTTAGCGTGGCCAATCCATCTACCCTGCACATCTTTGGGTTGTGGGGGTAAAACCCATGCAAACACGGGGAGAATGTGCAAACTCCATACGGACAGTGACCCAGGGCCGGGATCAAACCTGGGACCTCGGCGCCATGAGACAGCAGTGCTACTCACTGCGCCACCGTGCTGCCTGGCCCATCCATAGTCAAACACAGTGAAGCCAAACTGCAATTTCATAGAATTTACAGTGCAGAAGGAGGCCATTCGGCCCATCGAGTCTTCACCAGCTCTTGGAAAGAGCACCCTACCCAACCCCACACCTCCACCCTATCCCCATAACCCAGTAACCCCACCCAACACTAAGGGCAATTTTGGACACTAAGGGCAATTTAGCATGGCCAATCCACCTAACCTGAACATCTTTGGACTGTGGGAGGAAACCGGAGCACTCGGAGGAAACCCGCACACACAGGGGGGGGAACGTGCAGACTCCGCACAGACTGTGACCCAAGCCAGGAATCAAACCTGGGACCCTGGAGCTGTGAAGCAATTGGGCTAACCACTATGCTACCATGCTGCAATGATTTTACTCTGCGAAGATCCAAGCTGCTGGACAGGTAACAATTTCAATGATGGGGCCCATGAGTGGGTTTTGTAGAGGCCGGAATGCCTACTACTCGTTCCGTGTACCAGCTGCCACTCATACCCAAGGTCACACTCTAGACTCACAAGGAGGAACCCTTGCTATAATCAAGTCGCCACCTCTGTTCCCAGTCTCTGCTGGGTGCCAGCCTGGCACTGCCACGGCACCCAGGTGGCACTGTAAGATGGCAGGGGCACTGCCAGGTTGGCACTGCCAAGATGCCAAGCTGACAGTTTTTGTGTGCATGCGATTAGCCCGGGGGTGCCCCCATAGTGTGTTTGGGTTGGGGGGGTCGGTGATTGCTTTGGGGATTTTGGACATCGATACGCCATCTCTCACTACGCTAGGGAGTTCCAGTGAGCCGAATCTACAAAACGGAGCTATGTGCCGCCTCGGCCACGCATTCCCCCGAGGCCCCTTATACAATATGAGTCACACCATGAGCGCCGGGGAATACACGGCTAAATGTGCTTGCCATGGGACTTTGTTCCCAATTAGTTGATTCGCGCCCCATGTTTTACCATTTTATCAGCCAGTTCTGCCAGAGATGCAGAAAGAGATTGTGAAAAGCAGTATGGAATATCCTCCTTGGCCACCACTCAGATATATTGCAATGATTGCTGAAAATAGTTACGTGAAATGTAATTTTTCAGTAATCATTCTAGTTTGGAAGGCCAATTAAATTAAAGGCAGCTTCTTACAATTCAAGTTAATGGTGAATCGCTCTGAAAACTTTGAAACTATAAATCAGAAGAATTATGCATGGATGTGCGATTCAAATATTTGAAAACCGGAGATCTCTCTCATTTAAGGACTTAGATCCCAAAACATGCTCTGACTGATTTTGTACTTAAAAGCCTTTAGGTTATTTGGCATGTATTTCAGGTGTGACATGCAATAAAGCTGCGTTGCTGTTGCTTTAACTTACTAATTATGGTTTGTTTCAAGGAAGACCAGGCCTGCCAACATACCCACTTAATGCCTGGCATTTTTGTTACTTCACAGTGAAATCATTCTCTCTTTTTTTTACAATTTAGTGTACCCAATTCTTTTTTTTCCCAATTAAGGGGCAATTTAGTGTGGCCAATCCACCGGACCTGCACTTCTTTGGGTGGGGGGGGTGAAACCCACGCAGACACAGGAGAAAGTGCAAACTCCACACAGACAGTGACTTGGGGCCGGGATCGAACCTGGGTCCTCAGCACCGTAGGCAGCAATGCTAACCACTGCGCCACCGTGCTGCCCGAGGGAAATCATTCTCAGAGAGCCACAAATCCTGAGTTAGTTCCACATATGTTAAAAAAAGTTAAACAGACTTCAAGCATCATGTGGAAAGAAACGTTGCTATTAATTTCAGAAGTACATGTTGCGAAAATTAGGAGAAATCTGTTAAAATGACATCGAAGAGTAAACTGTGCAAGGAGGAATCTGTAAAATCGTGTTTTAGTACTTTAGTGTTTTAGAAAGGGTTTTAGTAGTAATGGGCTTGGACTGTGAGTCAACACAGGAATAAAACCAACAGCTACCGAGCTGATGTTCTTCTGGGTCTCCTTCACACGCTGCACCTCAGGCAGGTCAGAGATTGCAGTTCCTTGACCAATATGATCCTTGTATTTGATCTACAAAGTGTGCAGACCAGGGAGGAAAGGACAAAACGTCAGCACATGACAAACAACAATCTGCATTTGCATAGAATGTGAACGTAGCCAAAGGCCCCATTGCCCTTCAGGGGATATATATCAAACAAAGTTTAACACCAGGTTACATAAAATGCTAGGCGACGAAAACAAATCTTGATGAAAGAGGTAGGTTTTAAGTGTGTCTTTACATTGGAAGGGGAAATAAAGAGACAGAGAGGCTTAGGGAGGAAATCCAGAGCTACAAAAACACATAAGACTTCAGACAAACGTTGTCAGGTCACAGACTGTAGCACACGAGAGGTTGGATTGGCCTGGTGGACAAAGGCAGCAGCCAATTTGGTATTGACTCGTACAGACCAGAAAGCATCCATGATTTAATTCCCAATATGTAACGAGTAGTAGCCATAGCAACAATTGAAGAGCTACAATTAACCTCACTGCCACTGGGACTGGCAAGGAAAGATTGAGCAGGGAGGCCAATGCTGATGTCCGTCCAGCGGAATCCTCTTCTGCAAAGTCAGGATGAATCTTTATAGTGATGCTTCCACAGTCGAATTTCCAATTTAAGTGCTAAGCTGACAGTTGGCTGCCTGGGCCTGAACATAAAACTGCAGAATTTGGAGAGCTCAAAAATCAATCTGGATTCAAAAATCTTTTTAGAAAATCTTGTAAATTCTGATTTGATGATAATCAAAGTATGGGGCTTAATATTAACTTTGTGTTTCGGATTCAAATGTCATAAATATTCTAAAGCCTGTTTTCCTGTTTGCTCATTGAAAACTCTTTAATTCACGCAATTGATGCGATATTCATATTGTCTCATGTTGCTCTTTGTTCTCTGTTTCACTACACTGCATCACAAGATTTCACAAAAATTCGCTTACACAAGCCTCTCATTGAAATCTAAACATCAAAATTGCTGAAACTTTATGCACAAGTCACAAAAAAGTTTCAAGAATTTCAAAAATGGTTACATCAATTTAAGAAAGACTGGAAAAAAGCAACGTCAATTGTGTTTAGTGGGGGGAAATCATGAGTCTGAAAAAAAGGGGTAATCAAATTGGCAGCTACCGAGCTGATGTTCTTCTGCGTTTCTTTCACACGCTGCACCTCAGGCAGGTCAGAGATTGCAGTTCCTTGACCAATATTATCCTTGTACTTGATCTACAAAGTGCACAGACCAGGGAGGAAAGGACAGACTGTCAGCACATCACAAAAAAAGCAAAAACAGCTAACATTTATCTCGGACTTTTAACACAGGCAACATCCTAATGCACTTTACAGGAGCCGATAACAAGCACAATTTGACAACGGGCCACCTAAGGCAGCATTAGAACAGCAAAGACAGGTGTTAAGGACAGTCTTAAAGGGATAGGGAGTCCTCTGGATATGGTCTTGGGACACCTTTGTGAGAGATCAGGGACACTTTGGGGGAAATTAGATACCCTTTTGGAGAGGCAAGATGCTCCTTGATATTGTGAAAAGCACGCATGGGTGTGCATTAAAAAGTGCACAAACCTATTAACTATCAAGTTCATTGGAACTATCGAAAGTGTCAAAATGAACTGTCAAGATATTTATAATGTCCGCCCTTCAAATCCTCAAAAACATGTTTGGAGCGTATTAAAAAAAATTGCTATTTCCATCTGTTGACATAAACCTGAGAGCTACATTACTGGATTAGTGCTGCACACCCTTCCATTATCCTAGTAGGGTCCTTGCCATTTCAGTATGATTGACATGGTCATAAACTCTTCGAAGTGGGACTATGAATTCCAGTGTTTGTTTTTAGAAGGGTCTATGAATTTGAATGAAATGTTTGTATCATATGAGATTATGTAGCTGAAAGAAAGAAACTGTAATAAATGTTTTTTTAATGAATTAGACTGTTATTTCAAAATATAGTCTGCATACATGCAACTTTTATTTTTTTTAACCCCAGCCTGACTCGTGAGGTTTTCCCATGGTGGATCCTGGGTGAGTTAGCATGGTAGATATAAGGGACCATGGTGGTGCATGGTGGCATAGGGTCTGTATGGGGGCATGAGGTGGCATGAAGGTTACAAGAGGTCAAGGAGTAGGCATAGGGCCTTGGGTTGTCATGGAGGGTATGAGGGGTCATGGGGGTGGTTGAGAGCATAGGTTTGAACAAATGAGGCATGAGGAGTTTGGTGGGGTTGGTTGGGTGTGAGGGGTGAAAGTTGTTTTATGTTTTGTTGCTCTCTAAAAAAAATACATCTACAGAGTGCTGTAGCACGGCGGCAAACCTTCTAGCCAGCCTGTCACCGCACCGGGCAACCTCTGTACTCAGTACAGGACCATTGTGCCTGACTCCCAGAGATCCCCACCATCTTAGAATGAAAACCCCAACTTCCTGGGCACTTTCTGGGTTTGAGGAGTCGAGGAATACCCTGACTGTTGAAAATTCAGGCCTGTGCCTTGGCGATCCCAATATTATCTGGATTCAAAAATCATAAACACCAAGTTCTGATTGAGAAATAATAAAAGTGTAGAGTTAAATGGTAATATTGAGGTGGTGAATCAATTCCATCAATATGCTGAAGTCTGCTTACCTGCCATTTCTTTGTAAACTGAGTAATTTATGCCATAGGTGTTATATTGAAATTACAATCATAGATTGGTTTTGGTTTACGTTCCGTAAATGAGTAATTTAAAGCCCGACAAAAAATTCTTGCAAATTTTTTGTCATCACAATAATGTGAAGTTGAGGTTAAAATCAGAATAGCTATGATCTTATTGAATAGCAGAGCAGGCTCGAGAGGCCGAGTGGCCTAATCCTGCACCTAATTTTTTTTGTTCATACACTGATTGCAAACTGGTAGAAACCTTGTGCAAATGTCACAAAAAATGTTTAAAAGATTTAAAAATAATGGGCGGGATTCTCCCCTCCCTGGTGGGATGGGCCTTACCGGCGCCGAGGAGTGGCGTGAACCACTCCGGCTTCGGGCCGCCCGGAAGCTGCGGAATACTCCGCACCTTCAGGGGCTAAGCCGACGCCAGCGGGGTTGGCGCCCCGCCAACCCGCGCCGAAGGGCCTCCACCAGCCAGCGCGAGTTGCCGCATGTGCGGGAGTGCCAGTCAGTGTGTGCTGGGTCATCACAGCGCATGTGCAAGGGGGTTCTTCTCCGTGCCGGTGATGGCAGACTGTTACACCGGCCGGCGCGGAGGGAAAGAGTGCCCCCATAGCACAGGCCTGCCCGCAGATTGGTGGGCCCCGATCACGGGCCAGGCCACGGTGGGGGGCCCTCCCGGGCCAGATCCCCCACAACCCCCTCCTCCCCGAGGACACCGCAGGCCGCCCGCAGAGCCAGGTCCCGCCGGTACGGACCTGGTGTATTTTACGCCGTAGGGACCCGCCGAAAACGAAGGCAATACGGCCCATTGCCGGCCGGAGAATTGCCGGGGGGGGGGGGGGGGGGGGGGGGGGGGGGGGGCACTGCCAATGGCCCCCGAACGGCGCGATTCCCGCCCCTGCCGAAAAACCGGCACAAGGGAATCCGGCAGCCGAACCCGGGGTGGCGGAGCGAGATTCACCCCCCCCCCCCCCCCCCCCCCCCGGCGATTCTCCGGCCCGGTAGGGCGTCGGAGAATCCCGCCCAAGAAGAGAAAAAAAGTAAGGGCTAATAACTTAGGGAAACTGTGGGTTAAAAAGTTAGGAGGCAAATCAAACCAGCAGCTACCGAGCTGATGTTCTTCTGGGTCTCCTTCGCACGCTGCACCTCAGGCAGGTCAGAGATTGCGGTTCCTTGACCAATATTTTCCTTGTATTTGATCTACAAAGTGTGCAGACCAGAGAGGAAAGGACAGACTGTAAGGACATGACAAACAAACAGCAACAACTGACATTTATCTCACACATTAACAATAAAATGTGCTACGGCACTTCACAAGAACCATTATCAAACAAAATCTGACAACAAAACATGTAAGCCAATATTAGGACACAAAGGGAGGATTTAAGGACTGGCTCAGTGGAGCAAAGGCAAGTAGTGAGGTGGAAAGGTTTATGAATGGACTTTCCAATCTACAATAACATGTAAACTTCACACAAATAATGTCAAGCTGCAGACTGCACCACACCACATCGTTAGCACTTACTCCCACAAACCAGCAAGTGGCCTTTGTTTAATTTCCTGCCTGAGTCAACGTAGGAACCATGACAATTCATGAAGAGCTACAAAAGAGCTGAACTCGAAGAGGTGTGTGTCTGGTCTTGACATTGATGCACTATCAATTACGACGAGACGAAAGTAGAATGTAATCGAGGCTTTATTACACAGAGATGTGTTGTCTCCTACAGCAGCTGACGAAATGGCTGCTATTCGGAGAGCACACATATTTATACTCCGCTTACTGGGTGGAGCCAGCAGGCAGGGATCTACCCCCGTACCTGTAGTACAGGGGCCTGACCATAAAACCCATATATACAATATAATACTACAGTGGTGACTACCACAGACATCAAGGCAGAACTTGACCGCATGTGGCATTAAGGAGGCTTGGCAAAACTGTAGTCAATGAGAATCATGGGGGAAACTCTCCGCTGGTTGGAGTCATACCAAGCACAAAGGAAGATGGTAACGGCTGCTGGAAGTCATTCATCTCAGTCCCAGGACATCGATGCAGGTGTTCCTCAGGGTAATGTCCTCGGTCCGACCATCTACAGCAGCTTCGTTAATGACCTTCCCTTTGTCTTACAATCAGAAGTTTGAATGTTCACTGATGATTACATAACGCTCAGTACCATTTGACCATTTGCAACCCCTCAGATACTGAACCTCCTGTGTCTATTTGCAGCAAGACCTGAATAGCATGCAGGTATGAGCTGCTGAGTGGCAAGTAACAATGGTGCCACGCAAGTGCTGGACAATGACCAACTCCATAGAGAGAGAATCTGACCATGACATTTAATGGCATTACCACACAGAAACTGATCTGGGCTAGCCACATAAATATTATGGCAACAGTTATGGTAACTCACCTGCTGACAGCACAAAGCTTATCCACAATCTACGATTCACAAATCAGGAATGTGATAGAATACTCTCCACTTGCCTCGAGAAATGCAGCTTCAACAACACTCAGGGCATTCAACACCATCCAGGACAAAAGCAGTCCACTTAATTGGCACCCCATCCACTACCTTCAACACCCACTCCCTCCACCATTCACACAGCAGTAGCAGGGTGTACTATATACAAGAAACGCTGCAAATACTCCCCAAGGCTCCTGAGACAGCACCTTCCAAACCTTTTGAATTATACCATCTAGAAAAACTAGGGCAGCAGTCACATGGGAAGGCCACCATCTTCCCATCCTAGCCGCACACCATCCTGACTTGGCAATATATTGCCATTCCTTCAGTATCGCTGGGTCAAAATATATTGCCCAGCCCTAATTGCCCTTGATGGTGGCGATGGTCATCTTGAACCTCTGCAGGTGTACCCAGAGTGCTGTTAGGGAGGGGTTGCCAGGATTTTGACCCAGCGACAGTGACGGAACTTTATGTGTTACTTCAAACTGCACACAGCAGATCATAAAGGGAACTGCAGGTTAGAAATGCAATTAATATTTTCAGTAAATTGCCTCAAATGATAAAGTAGCTTCAGTAGGTAATTACATGTTTTAAAATCCATACTGTATCCCCTTAGAACTAGTCACATTTTGTTTTACTACTTTGCCTTCAAGTAATCTGTCGACCTAATGAAGAATTGGAATGGATAGTTTGAACTTTAGTTTTTAAAAAAATGAAATATGACATTTTATGTTTAAGATCAATGTGCCAGACAATACCATTTCAATTCAATTTAACTTTGTCACTAGATGGATTCCAATTGTTTCATAAAGATTTATTTATTAAAAACATATGGCTCAGTATGGATTCTTTCAAGTTTTGAAAAAGCGAAGGACTGAGTTTTGAACTTCCAACTAAAAGGCAAATCTCAAAAAATGAATCGAGACTCAAAAATGTTAAACACAAAGGTCTGATTTAGAGATGATAAAAGTATGAAGCTAAAGGTTAAGTTAGAAGTTCAACTTCAAATTCCCTAAAGTCTGCTTTCCTCCTGTTTTGCTGGGAACTGTAACCTTTGGTGTTTTGATATTTTCACACAAGGTTAACTTCCTCAATGCACTGTGTTAAAATGACTGACCAAAAAAAAAGCTTAACCATTAACTTTTCCCTCTCACGCATGTCAAAATTGATTTTTTTTTAAAAAGTTAAGTTCCACAAAATTGTTTCAAAAATTAGAAAAGGTTAAAATAAAATTGAAAAAAAGAAACAAGAAAAAAATTAGTATTGCTAGTGTTAAGTGAACAGAAATAATGGGCAATAAGGTTGGGGTGAATCATAGGTTAAAAAAAAAGGATGGGGGTGGGGGGGAAATCAAACTGGCAGCTACCGAGCTGATGTTCTTCTGTGTCTCCTTCACACGCTGCACCTCAGGCAGGTCAGAGATTGCAGTTCCTTGACCGATATTTTCCTTGTATTTGATCTACAAATTGCGCAGGTTAGGAAGGAAAGGACAAGACTGTAAGGACATGACGAACAAACGGAGCAACCGGCATTTACATAGCACATTCGACATAGTAAAATGTCCGAAGGCAGTTTACAGGTGCCATCAACCAACAGACTTTGACACCACTGCACATAAAGGCAACATAAGAACAGAGAGGTTGGTTTTAAAGGGTGGTTTGAGCTGCGAAGGAGAGGTACGGAATTGAAGAAGATTAGGGAGAGAATTCCAGAGCTACGGCAACATGGAGACTTTGTACAAATTATGTCAAGCCACAGACTGTGTCGCGCTACACATTCGAATTAGCTCCGGTGGCCTAGTGGGTACAGTGATCAGCCGGTCTCGTACTGATTCACACAAACCAGTAAACCAGCGGTGGCTCAGTCCCAGGTGGGCTTTGAGGAAGTAACCATGCCAAATGTGATGAATGGGCCTCAACGTTCCTGGGAAGGGAAACCCGGCTAGGGATGCCAATGCTGATGTCTACCCAGCAATTTTTTCTTCCAGAATTAAATTGCCTAACCGTTATCCTAGCCCAAAGAGGCTGCGCTGAGGTGAAATATTGTCAGACTGCCGGAGCATGGATCTCTGCCATCGGTCAGCGCCTTCAGCAAAGGAGGGCAGAAGGAGATATTGCTGAAAAAAAGAGAAAAATGCTATCGAAGCTTTTCATCTTACACCCATCAGGACAGATGCAAGAGTGGCAAATTTCAAAGGGAACAACCATTTATACTGCATGAGAAAAGGAATGATAAGTGAGATCTGATTGGTTGCGATGAAGCCATGGCAAATACACCAGAGAGTTACTAATACGCCATGCTTGTTTATTCAAAAAAGGTTCAATGTCCGGACATATTCCTTTTGCCTGCTGAGAACAGGTCCCTACATGTGAATATATGTAGCTTCTAGCAAGCGCAAATGTGCTACACCGTGAGCCTAAATTCGTTATTCGGGTAATTCTTGGCACACTCCGGATTTTGAGCAAGTGCTGCCCAATCGCGGAATTGCATCTACTGGCAGACATTACGTTCTGAATTTTGCCAGCTATTTTTTGAGGCTGCGTAATCCATTCCATTGATGCTGTGTTCATATTGCATTGATATGGTTTTCTTATTTTCTTTCTGAATGCACTGCATTAAAAAAATATGACAAGAAATACTCTAAACGGTAATTTCTTTCATCATGCAGACACAGGAGAATGTGCAAACTCCACATGGGACTGACCCGGGGCTGGGATTGAACCCGGGTCCTCAGCGCCATGAGACAACAGTGCTAACCGTCAACATAATTTTATGAAGGACAAATAATGTTTGACTAATTTGCGAGAATTCTTTGAAGATGTAACAAGCCAAATGGATAACGGGGATCCTGTAGATGTAGTGTATCTGGACTTACGGAAGGCATTTGATAAGGTGCCGCACAGAGGTTAGATCACATGGGTTTAGGGATAGTTTATTAGCTTGGATAGAGGACCGGCTGAGTCGGGATAAATTTGTCTTTCTATGGATGGCAAGATGTAACGAATGGGCTGCCACAGGGTTCAGTCCTTGGGCCCCAACTATTTACACTCTATATTAACAATTTGGATACAGGGATAGAAGGTTCAATAGCCAAATTTGCAGATGACACTAAAATAGGTGGGACAGTAAGTTGCAGTGAGGAAATAATAACCTTACAAATTGATATAGATAGGTTCGGTGAGTGGACCAAAATGTGGCAGGTGGATTTTAATGTGGATAAGTGTGGGGTCATCCATCTTGATTGGAAAAATCGAAAGGCAAGTTATTATCTACATAGGGAGAGACTTCGGGGTGCTCCGGTGCAGAGGGATCTGGGGGTCCTTGTGCATAAGTCGCAGAAAACTAGCCATGCAGGTGATAAGAAAACGATTGGAATGCTCTCATTTATAGCTAAAGAAATAAGAGTATAAAGGTAAGGAAGTGTTTTTGCAACTGTACAAGGCATTGGTAAGATCACAACTGGAGTACTGTGCACAGTTTTCGTCCCTTTATTTGAGGAAAGATGTAATGGCATTGGAGGCAGTTTAGAGGAGGTTCACTATGTTGATTCCAGAGATGAGTTTTATCGTATGTAGAGAGATTGAGCAGTTTAGGCCTATACTCTCTGGAGTTTAGAAGAATAAGGGGAGATCAAATTGAGGTATATAAGATGATAAAAGGCATGGATAAATTAGACGTGGAACAGATGCTTCCTCATGGAGGGCATTCTACAACGAGAGGTCATAGTCTCAGGATAAGAGGTAGCCAATTTAAAACTGAGTTGAGGAGAAACTCCTTCTCCCAAAGGATCGTTAATCTGTGGAAATCGCTATCCCAGAGTGCGGTGGATGCTGGGACAGAGAGTAAATTTAAGGAGGAGTTAGACAGATTTCTAATTAGTAATGGGTTGAAGGGTTACAGAGAACAGGTAGGACAGTGGAGTTGAGGCCAGGATGAGATCAGCCATGATCGTATTGAATAGTGGAGCAGGCTTGAGAGGCTTAATTGCCGACGCCTGCTCCTTGTTTTGATGTTAACATAACATAGAACAGTACAGCACAGAACAGGCCCTTCGGCCCTCGATGTTGTGCCGAGCAATGATCACCCTACTCAACCCCACGTATCCACCCTATACCCGTAACCCAACAACCTCCCCCCCCTTAACCTTACTTTTAAGGACACTACGGGCAATTTAGCATGGCCAATCCACCTAACCCGCACATAGAACATAGAACATAGAACAGTACAGCACAGAACAGGCCCTTCGGCCCTCAATGTTGTGCCGAGCAATGATCACCCTACTTAAACCCACGTAACCCGTATACCCGTAATCCAACAATCCCCCCCCATTAACCTTACACTACGGGCAATTTAGCATGGCCAATCCACCTAACCCGCACATCTTTGGACTGTGGGAGGAAACCGGAGCACCCGGAGGAAACCCACGCACACACGGGGAGGACGTGCAGACTCCGCACAGACAGTGACCCAGCTGGGAACCGAACCTGGGACCCTGGGGCTGTGAAGCATTTATGCTAACCACCATGCTACCGTTCTGTTCTTATGTTCGAAGAAAGAACTATTCTGTCTAATTCCACCTTCCAGCTCTTGGTCTGTAGCCCTGTAGGTAACAGCACCTCAAGTACAAATCTGGTGTCCTTGATTAATAAGGGGATTTGTTGATTGATAAGGGGATCAGTGGGTTTAGGGGAAAAGACAGGAAAAACATATCAGCCATGATCAAATGGCGGAGCAGACTCGTTGGTCCGATTGGCCTAATTCTGCCTCTATATCTTAGGGTCTAACACTTTCCCTGTATTTGATCACCAAAGTGTGCAGATAGCGGAAGAAAGGACAGACTGTCAGCTCATAACAATCAAGCAAGAGCAGCTATTGCACAGCACGGTGACATATTAAAGCATCCACAGGAGCTATTATCAAACAAAATTTGGCTATGATAATTTGACAGTGGGGAACCTTCAGACAGAAGTGGTAGATTTTAATGAGTGGCATACATGAGGGAAATGAAGCAGAGACGTAGAGAGGCTTAGGGAGCCTTCGGGCGGGAATTCCAGAGCTACGGTAAAATGTAGACATTTTACAAAGTCGAGGTACAGATTACATAAAACCACACATGAAATTCTCTCTCATTGACCAGCTAGAGACGCATCAGCCAATTTAGCATTGACTCTCACAAACCAATAAGTGCCCTTAGTTTAATTCCCAATTAGTTTGGAAACTGTCGCCATGAGAACATACTATGAGCATACTACCATGAGCCATACCTTGCCAAAGCAGGCTGGGAGAGAAATAAATAACCAGAGATACCAATGACGATGCCGATCCAGAAATTTCTGATTCAGCAAAGTCAGGGAGAAGCTTCATAGTGATGGCCCTCTGGCTAAATTGGCTACCCATTATCTGAGTTAGAGAAGAAGGGCCACTTGGATGAGATGGTGGGGAGCTGGTGGTGCATGTATGTATGCCACAATATCAATCAGACCCTTCAGCAAAGGAGGCCAGAACATTTATAGAACATGCGATGCAGAATGAGGCTATTCAGCTCATCGAGTCTGCACCGACCAACTTAAGCCCTTGCTTCCACCCTATCCCCATAACCCAATAACCCCTCCTAACATGTTTTGGTCACTAGGGGCAATTTATCATGGCCAATGCACCTAACCTGCACGTCTTTGGACTGTGGGAGGAAACTGGAGCACCCGGAGGAAACCCACGCAGACAGGGGGAGAATGTACAGACTCCACACAGACAGTGACCCAGCGGGGAATCGAACCTGGGACCCTGGCGCTGTGAAGCCACAGTGCTAATCACTTGTGTACCATGCTGCTGTATTATGTCAAACTACACACAAACCAAAAGGGGAACTCTGATAAGATTCTTATCTCAAGATGTCAAAATGAATCCAGATTCCGAAACCTTAAAATACTAAATTGTGATCCTGGTGTAAGAAAAGTATGGAGCTAAATGTTAAATTTGAGATTTTCTTTTATTTCATGGAATATAGACGTCGCTGACTGGACCAGCATTTATTGGCTATTCCTAATTGCTGTCGAGGGAGCAGTTAAGTGCCTGCCACATTGCTGTGGGTCTGGAGTCACTTGTAGGCCAGGTCAGGTAAGGATGGCAGATTTCCTTCCCTAAAGGAGGGATTAGTGAACCAGATGGGCTTTTATAACAATTGTTTCATAGTCATCTTTTAAATTCAAATTTCGCCATCTGCCATGGTGGGATTTGAACCCAGGTTCCCAGAATATACTCTGGATCACTATTCCAGTGAAAATATCACTACCCCACTGCCTCCCAAGCTTAGATTGTTTTTCACTTTCTCATTACAGTGTGTTGCTCAGCCTGTCAAGTACTCTAATTATTTTTCACCCTGAATAAGAAATAAATGTCAAAAATCATAAGAAGCTTATGCATATTCTACAAAAATTTTCATGAATTGAAAAATGATAAAAATAAATTTGAAAAATAGACAAGACAAAAGTCATTAATTGCAATTGTCGGTAAAAGGAATTGTCGGGTGGAAGGATTATGGGTTAAAAAAAGGGCGAATCAAATTGGCAACTACCGAGCTGATGTTCTTCTGTGTCTCCTTCACACGCTGCACCTCAGGCAGGTCAGAGATTGCGGTTCCTTGACCAACATTTTCCTTGTATTTGATCTACAAAGTGTGCAGATCAGAGAGGAAAGGACAGACTGTCAGCACACGACAAACAACAACACAAACAGCTGACATTTAGATGGCACATTTATTGCAGTAAAACATCCTAAGACACTTCAGAGGAGCCATTATAGAATCCATAAAATCCCTATCGGCAGAAGAGGGCTATTTGGCCCATCAAGTCTGCACTGACCCTCTGAAAGAGCACCCTACTGATGCCCACTCCCCCACCCTATCCCATAACCCCAGCTACCCAAACAAACTGACACCAAAGCACATAAGACAATAAGAAGACAGAAGAAGTAGGTTCTAAGAGGTGTCTTGAATGAGAAGAGGGAGATTTAGAAGCAGGGAAGTTTAGGGAGGGAATCCCAGATCGGCAATAAGATGTAAACTTGATACAAATAATGTCAAGGCACAGATTGAATCAAACTACACATCGGAATTTCCCTTATTGGCTTAGTGGGTAAAGGCATCAGCCAGTCTGGCACTAACTCACACAAACATTAGCGGGCTGAGTTTAACTCCCAGTCCTTGTTGAGTTAGTAGCCATGGCAATACATGAAGAGAGACTATTACCAGCTTCAGAGACCCTGGGACAAGGAAGGCAAACTCAGGCAGGAAGACAAATATTGATGCCTATCCAGCAATTTCGGCTGCTGCAAAGTCAGGGGGAAAGAGTTATAATGATGCTCCTACAGCCGAATAGCCTATCCATTATCCAGGCTTACAGAAGCAGAGCCACTTGGGTGAGGTTTTGTCTGGCTGCTGGAGCATGAATCTATCGGTCAGCCCGACAGCAGAGGAGGGCAGAAAATGGGGAATAACGTGCATATTCCATCACTGCAGGCCAAAAAGGAAATTGCTTCCGATGAAATTTCAATTCAGAGATCACAACAATTCACCTGGATTTAAAAATCTTAGACATTTAGTTTTGATTCAAAGTTCTGATTCAAAAGTACAGGACTAAATGTTAACTTGGAGATTCTGATTCAAATTCCATCACGATTCTAAAGCTGGTTTAGCTGCTGTTTGTTTGTGTAAACAAAAAAGTGGCGCATTCATATTGCCGCTATGCTTCTATTATGTTGCTTCTTGTCTACTTTAGCACAGCATTGCAAAGTCTGACAAAAACTGCTTGTACAGTATTTCCACCCCCTGTTCAATTTCAAAATTGATTTTTCAAAAAAATACTTCAGTGAATTCCACAGAACAATTCATCAAGAATTAGAAAATGTAAAAATAAAATTGAAAAAATGAAAAGCAAGAAATGCCATTAATTGGCATTTGTGTGTTGGAAACATTGGGTAGTAAGGTCCTGTGATGTGGGTTAAAAAAAAGGGCGAATCAAATTGGTAACTACCGAGCTGATGTTCTTCTGTGTGTCCTTCACACGCTGCACCTCAGGCAGGTCAGAGATTGCGGTACCTTGACCGATATTTTCCTTGTATTGGATCTACAAAAAGTGCAGATCAGGGAGGAAAGGACAACATGTAAGCACGTGACAAACAAACAGCAACACACGCACCTTCTGCCAACAATGTCCAGACACATTCTGCACCAAACTACACATTGGGTTCTCCTCCTTTGGCCCAGTGGATAGTCAACACATACAAACCAGCAAGCATCAGTGATGGCTTCCTCATAAAACAAAACCTGCTTGGACAGCAACCAGCACCAGAAGAGAGGGGTTTTATATATTCTTTCCTTGTGGGTCAGGTTGACGCATAAAACAGATGACAAGGCTGCCCAGGAACTAAATGGTGGTATTCCCCCCCCCCCCCCCCCCCCCCCCACCCCATGGCCACCACTTGCGGCATGTTTTCGGGCAATGGAATTGGTCCACCATTGGCTGGTGGTGGGATCTTCCATCCCCGCCGCTGTCAACAGGCTTTCTCGTTGTTCGCATCCTCCGCTGCCACTTCGGGGTCGCCATCGGCAGGACAGGAAGATCCTGCAGATGGGAACGGTCAGAAAACTTCGGCCATAATCTCTTTTGGGCTCGTCAGATGAACCTTTCCCTTGTCCTGTGCTCATTCCAATCTTCAATCCTGCACAAAGTTAAAGTTGGGGCCTCTGCTTCATTCTCAATTAAACTCCTATAGTAGACAACAACAGCAGCTGGAGCAACCTCTTCGGGCGAGGAAGGGGGAAAAAATAATCAGCCAATGTTCCTGTTCTCTCGTGATGAATCGCCTTCAGGTTATAAATGGTCATGTGAGAATGGTCATGTCAGAATTGAATTGGAGGGCTCTGGGCTCACGTATCCATATCCCAATGTTAATTGGTTCTCCTTCACCAGAAGACAGTAAACATAATGGAAGGAAAATGTACAAACTACATCACAAGCTACACACCACTACACACCCACAAGCAAAAAAAGGCAACAGCAGGTTAAGTATGTCATCTGTTTTTGTTTTACTTTTTGTTAGGGCAGGTGATTAAGTGGACGAGGGTTCTATTTCCACATTAATTTCAAACTTGACAAACTATTTAGCCAATTCCCAAAAAACAACTTCACAAAATTAGAATATAAGTTCTAGTGAAATCAAATAAATTAGACAAACTAAATTATGTGAATTGTTTTAGTGCAAGGACGGTTTGGGTAGTAAAGATGGATTATGGCAGAACACAAGAGTGGAATCAAATTGGCAGCTACCGAGCTGATGTTCTTCTGCACCTCCTTCACACGCTGTACCTCAGGCAGGTCAGAGATTGCAGTCCCTTGACCAACACTTTCCTTGTATTTGATCTACAAGGCGCGTAGATCAGGAAGGAAAAGACAAATTATGAATGCATGACAGACAATGACAAATAGACCGAGACAAAGTAGCGCCCATGTATTAGACACTGCAACAAATTGCCAACATCAAACTTCACAGAATAAATGAAGAACAGAACAGACGCAACATGCAACCACTCAGCTAAAATTAATTTTGATCTACTACCAGGATCTGGTGGATTGATAAAAGGTGCTGATTCCACACATATAAATCTAATTTAAATATTCCAAAATAGCATTCCGAACTTGATTTTCCAAACCGCAATTCATTTTTGGATAATTCCAAAGTGAATCCGGATTTGGAGATCCCAAAGGTGAATCATGATTTCAAGATTCAAAAAGCGGTGATCTGAATTTGTATCTGAAGTTCAGATTCGCCCATCTTAAATTCTCCCATTAAATCTCGACTGTTTGAGTATCTCTCTCTGGTAATATTTACTACAGGTGTCAACGTGTCTGAAATAAAGCTCTTCTGATGCATTTGTTGTCTTTTTTAATTTTTCCCACAGGACTCTCTACTACTTGCGCAGTTTCCTGTCCTAAAAGAAAATCCTGACCAGAATCGCTCACGTTTCAAAAAAACAAGTGAATTTGAATGATATGAAAAAATAAGACAGAAATGATAGAGAAATGGTATCGATGAACTTTGGTTTGGTGGCAGAATGGGTTAGGTGGTCTGGGTGGATCATGGGATGACATAAGGGAATGAAACCAGCAGCTACCGAGCTGATGTTCTTCTGTGTCTCCTTCACACGTTTCACCTCAGGCAGGTCAGAGATTGCAGTTCCTTGACCAACATTTTCCTTGTATTTGATCTACAAAGTGTGCAGATCAGGAAGGAAAGGACAAACGTATTATGGGCAAACTGTAATCCATATTAAAGCATATGCTGCATCAGATTGCAATAAACTGAGTACTTCAGCACATGTAACAAACTGGATCTACTCCCAATCTGCACACCGTGTGTCATTTGTTCACAAGTTTGTTAACTGGTCTCCGAGCATCCAAAAATATTTGCTTTAAGTCACGTAATTTACGTTTTATTAACACTTATCATTCCAAACTGTTAAGAGTTATTTACTTAAAGTTTGTTGGCGAATTAGAATTTATTTTAATCCTTTTAGGAAAATGAAAGGACGTAACCAAAAGATTAAGCATTTTAGTCACAGCACTAGGTAAAGTTAGAAAAGTTTAACTCAGTGTTATTACTAACTTTGGTGCATGTTTTTTTTTAAAGGAAGGGTGAATTTCCACAGGCATCCTCCTGCACATCGTCAGTGACTGAAGAGTGTCGACACCAGTGTTTTGGTTTAGCACAGCTCTTGTGATAAAGTTACAATGGATGAGCAGGAGAATTTTATCAGACTTCACCTCCAGCGTACTTTGTCAAGATGACTGGCTTTACATTTATAAACACAAGTAAGTGAGGTTAGGTGTACTTTCAAACTGAACCAGAGCACAGAAAAATGACTTCCATCATTTATAGAGTAACCCAGACTATGCTTCAGCGTGTTCATAAAAGTTTGAGAGTTTGGAGTCCCACAAATCTGTTTTGCTGACACCATAAAATACTAATACTTAAAACTTGAACATGTATTCAACACTGAATACTAAGTATCAAAGGCTTTTCCACTTATTTAATGTGCCTTGGACATCATTCATGATGAGCGAGGTCTGTGATTGCAACGATATGGATGCTTCCGTCGGCTAACACGAGTGCTTTCAGAAGTTATTGTTCAAAGCTCATTCCTGCCTTTGGGTTTTTCTGGCGGGATTGGGGGGGGGGGGGGGGGGGGGGGGGGGGTGGAGAGAGGCCTGGGAGAGAAATGGACTCATTTTTCAGATGGCACAATCCACCAAAACAACGGATGACTGCTAATTGGAGCTGATAAAGACTGGATTACAAGTACTGTCTGTGTCTTTGACAATGCCAAGACGAATGGAGCAATCAAGTGTTTCTGACTGAGTCCATACCCTACCTTTCTTGTGTAGTGCAGCATGAAATTCACTTTACCTGATCTGCACTTGTGCCCGAGGAGTTTTGCAAAATGTCAGGACCAACAGTACTCTGAATTCCTCCACCCCCCCCCCCCCCCCCCCCCCCCCCCCCCCCCCCCCCCCCCCCTCCTCCGGTTCGTATTGAGGTGTGGAACTCAGAGTCCTGGTCGCAACACTGAAAAAATGCGGAAGCTATCTTTCAAAAATAAATCAAGGGTTGTGGCTTTAAAGGCCAGTAGGCATGTATTGTTGTTTCCAAGTTACTTTAGGTTTCTGGTCTTGAACTGTATGCAAAGCCTGAGGGCAGAAAACAACATGTGGGGTCTCAGTAGCCCATTGGCTACCATCAGAGAAACCAAAGGAGGACACCCAAGTCCCATTGGTGAACTAATGTTACCTGGAGTGCTGTAATTGGGTATTCCTAACAATGTCAAAACGCGGCAATGCAAATGCAGCATTAATTAAGCACATATTCCTCATAATTTTTTCTGAGTTATTTAACTATACACGAGGATAACTGTACAATCTTGAAATTTGACAGTAGTTGAACTCAACTAAGGGAGACTAAACGCTAAAATAAATATGATTTCTTTAAACATTCCTTCTCAAGATGTTTGTGACACTGGGAAGTTCTGTATTTTCACACATCCTTAATTTTATATATTATATGCAGAAACAGGTAATTTTGCCTAACTAGTCCATGCTACCGTTTATGCTTCACTTGAGCCTTCTCCCACCCTAACTCATCTAACTCTTTTAGGCTGACACTCTTTTCCCTTCCGCCTCTACTTAGCGAATTTCTCCTTCAGTACTATTTGCCTCAACGATTTCCTGCGTTAGCAAGTTCCATAATCTTGCACTCTCGTACCAACCAGGATACAGTTGCCCTGTGGAGTCTTCTTCTTGAATTACAAGAGCAAGGGGGATGCTGCACTTACATAAGATACAAGTTAGACCTCAGCTGGGATATCGTGCACAGTTCTGGGTGCCACACTATAGGAAGGACGTGAAGGTATTGGAGAGAGTGCAGAAGAGGTTCACAGGAGTGACTCCAGGGATAGATTGGAGGCATTGGGACTATTCTCCTTGGAGAGAAGAAGGCTAAGAGGAGATTTGATAGAGATAGTCAAAATCACAAGGGGGCTGTACGGAGAAGATAGGGCAAAACTGTACCCGGTCATAAAAGGATCAAAAATGAGAGGGCACAGATTTAAAGTCATTTGTAAAATAAGCAAATATGTTGTGAGAAAAAACGTTTTCGAACAGTGAGTGATTGGGATCTGAAATGCACTGCCTGGAAATGTGGTGGAGGCAGGTTCAATCGAGGCATTCATGAGAACATTAGATGATTATTTCAATAAAAACAATGTGCAGGGATATGGAGAAAAGACGGGGGAATGGCACTAACATCTGATGCGCGTTTGGAGAGCCGGTGGAGACACGATGGGTCACATGGCCTCCTTCTACGCTGTAACAATTCTGTGATTCTGAGTAGCTGGACCGCTTCAGAGTTTATTGTCACGTAAAGAGCAGATCAGGAAGGACAGTGGGTTTCCTTCTGGGAAGACCAAATGGGTTTTCATGATAATCCAACGCTCCCTTTTACTGATGTCATTTCCAAAGGTTTTCAATAAATGACCAGCTCAAATTCCCCTGGTGGGAAATTAAATGCATGTTTCTTGGATTATTCGTCTGGGATCTCTGGTTTATAGCCATGCAGCATGACCACTACACTATCGAGCCCACATTGCACACACAGACTAATTACTGTCCTTATACTTTCAGAAAATGATAACTGAAAGCACAGACATTTGCAAATACTTTTTCTGAGGGTTTTCCACATTGTATCACAGATCCTAAACATATCATAATCTGGGTTCTCTGAAAATCAAACTGATTATGCAACTGCTATTATTAGAAGGTCAAAATTTCACACAGGTGAAGGCAAAATTAAAAGGTTGAAAGTGGTGAAAATTAAGGGATTAGCAAAAATTAGGAAAAGGAGGGTTGGTGCTTTGGGAGGTTGTACCGAGCTAATGGCCTTCTGCGTTCTTTTGACTCTCTCCATCTCTGGTGTTTCTCTAATTGATGTCCCTGTACCAATCTCTTCTTTATACGCGATCTTTATACACACAGAAGCAAGTTATTAAAAGGAAGGGAAGAACAGAGATGGTCTTGCTTCAGCAATGGAACCCAGAAGCAATACATCCGAAACAGGCAAGATTCAGCAATAAATCAGCAGAGATTACAAGTAACAAACCAATTCAACTAGGAACCTGTACAAGGCTGATTTAAAAAACAATTATACCAGTAGAGTTAACTGCAAGTTAGCTAAAAACCATGAAATCAATAATGGCTAGAAAAACCTTTAAAGGACATCACATGTAATAATAATAATTGTACTTAAGTCTGTTATTGGGAAATATCTGCATGATGGTGGAATCAAGCTAAACTATGGTCATTGTTAGATTACTGCAAATTGACGAATTTTGTTAGAATATTTGTATAAATAAAAAAGGTAAGGAGAAAAGTAGAGGATGGTTTTAAAAATTACAAATAGGTGAGTAGATTAGCACTGGAAAGATATTTAGGTAGAAAGTACCAAGCTGAAATTCTTTTGGTTTTCTTTAGCTCGCAGGATTTCAGGTGTGTCTTTTACTGTGGTAACCATTCCTTTAATGTGTTTAAGTTCTGAAGTGTACTGAAGCTATAAAAGAGTGAAAATCAACAGTAAGAAAACAGGAACAACAAGCAAATGAACATTGATGAGACCAGGTAAAGCTGATTAATTCCAGGGCTCTAACAAAATGTTCCCAAAGATTTATCTGCACATTGCATGAAACTCATTAAAATCGATGTTTACAGCAACATCCCCAGTGGTGCCACGGGGTCTTGACTCTTACAACTAAATTGGGCCCTTGCTTGGCTGCAGTGGGAGCCTCACGTAGTTTTAATCTTTGAAGCTAAGATCCTGCCAGTTCGAAATGGTGAGGCCACAGGCGAGCAAGTGGGCTCTGCCTGATCTTAACCCCCTCCTGTGCAGCATTCCTGTTGAGGTTAAAATCTAACCCCTCCCCGATACCCAGCACCACAATCTCAATCACGTCATCCAACCCAGAGAGACTGAGAGCCAACCGCAGGGCCTGACAGATCAATGAGCAGCATTGGGCAAAGGCCTGCGAGCAGGTTTCCATTGAATTCACCGAATAGTGCACAGCATGAGGGGGAAGAGATCTATTCATATATAATTATATGTTAAAATATATGATCGGGGGAAGAGGAGAAAGAACCCTTCTGCTCTCTAGAATGATAATGGCATTTTGTTACCGCCCCCTTGAATTCCATAAAAACATAACATAAAAAGCAAAGAGTGTACACAAACAATTTAGATGTTTACTGTCTCCAGAAAACATGTTGGACACTGATAGTCCAGACAGGTAACAGAGACACAGCCCTTTTTAAGACAACAGCAACAATTCTGCTCCGTGTCCCAAAATAAGGTTTAATTTTTACCTTTCGTCAAACATGTATTGCACTGAATGGAGGACATGTTGGCAGTGTTCCGTTCTTTCTTCCTTTTTTGTAGTCTGTGCGTTTATTATGGGGTTGATTTTGCCGCACAGAGGGCAGACAAGGTGGAGCGCAGACTTGGTCAGCGCTTCAAAATCAGCAACCAAAGAAACCCCTTTGGGTTCCCGAATGATCGAACTGGGGCGCAATGTATTCCCATGGCTGAAACACTTTGACTTACTGTACTGATGTTCTTCTGGTTCTCACGGACTCTGTGCATCTCGGGCGTGTCTGACACGGAGACGTATTGGGACATGCCCTTCACAGCTTCTGCCTTGTATTGGCTCTACACAGTGGGTGACAACGGAACGGTACATTTTATTGCAGTAAGATTGTCCACAATTCAGACTTTTCAGAACGATAACAGCTGTCAAATGGGCAACCCATGCAAAGCTCATCAGGGGCTAAATTAGACTGTGGAATACGCCAGTGAACTGTATTTTAATGAAGCCATTTACTCATTTTGACTTCTTTAGTCAAGTAGTGACAGAGGAAACTGGGAGGAGGGCAGGGAAGTGTTCACTTCCAGAAATGCAATGTAAAAGATTTGAACCTGTTACCCAGCCATTCTACTACTTGAAGCTGCCCTTACTCATCAGTCATTTTACATCTGGGATTGCATAAATGAGCTTGGGTGGAAATTTAAAGTCCGAAATAACAGCACAGTTTCAAACACGTGCCAGCTATAATTTCTCACCCATCCTCTGCAATTCCAAAGCACAGCTGTAATTATAGGGAGCGCAAGTAGAGAATTGAAGCCAAAATTTGTCCCCGCCCCCAGTCTAATGCAAACGGAACACACCGGATATGCATGGGTGCTTGGGGAATAGTACCTTGGCACGTCAGACTGGAATAAACTGATGGGTAAATAATTCCTTTGTTCTTTTTTTTTAAAAAAGAAGAAATTACTAAATAATATGAGCATTTGCTGATTATCGGTTCAGAGGAACTGTTGGTGAACCTTTGATATTTTTTAAAAGCCCCTCATTGCGAGTGATTTAAAAAAATAAATAAAGCTGGGTGAAATGATTGGGGCTGTAATATAGGTTCAGTGCCTGAGGAGCCTAACAAACAGCAGGTTGGAAAAGACGGCCTTTGGCAGGATTAAAGGTACAGACATTCCTGGGGCTGAAGAGGACTGACATCCCAATTTGCACTCAAGGATTTGCACTTTGAGGATTGGGGCAGATCCCAGTTGGTGGGATTCCACCACATTTGAATGACAGCAAGGAAGGATTTCAACCGCGCACCTCCTGGCTGACTCCAAGAATGTAACTTAGCTCATGGGAGCCGAGAAGAATTTGAGAACCACGCTGGCATCAAACCATTACTAAAGCAACCAGTCCATGAGGAAACATTGGGAGCTGAAGGTGAGAAGAGTACAATTTTCTCTGGGTGCTCAATCAGGCCAAACCTTTGTCATTAAAGTGGTACTGCTCCCACTTTCATGGCTGGTATCTGGAGGGCACTTGCTTCCCTTCCCTACAAATTACTCCTATCCACAGAATTAAAGAATCTATTCCAACTCCAATTCTCTTTCCGTACCTAGTGGTGCACTAAGGCAAACCTGTGTCTGTTTCCCGAGCTAACAATTCCCAGAACAGATCGCCAGTCTGTAGCCAGGGGTTTACAGCTTGAGGGTCGCCACTCCACATCAAGTGTGGCTAACCAGGAGCCTCTCCCACTCTTACCGCCAGTCATTGGCACGATTGGAAGGATTCTTCAGGTTGACATTCAACCTGTTTGGCCGTGTTATGAACACACCGTTCTTGGCCATCAAGTCCTCGGTGGGACTTGAACTCGGAGCTTCTTGCTACAGGTGTACCCACTGCACCACAAGATCTCCCAAAGGAATCTATGGCTTGAGGTTTAGGACAGTTATGGTTCTGCTCACCCCCACCTGCACCAGATATAGTGAACCTCACCCTCCTGCATCCACCTCCCCAAAACATGGAGAAATTCCCAGGTTAACAGGTCCTATCAATTATCAGAATGGGCAGTGGAGCTGAAGGTAGGTAGGGGAGAGAAAGATATGCTTTACCTGGCTGCTGAGATTCCTCACATTCTGAGCGTGAACTATGTCAGGCGAATCTGTGACTGTGGTGTAGTTTGCTTTGTCCATTTCAGCCAATTGCTTGTACTTGACCTAAAAGAATGATCGGTCAATGTTAACCATACAGGTATCATTTCAGCCAGTTAATGAATCAACTCACTTCACTGACTTGGATGGAAGTAGAATTTACAGACTTCAAAGGATATAGCAGAAAACTGGTTTAGTCATTAATCTCCAGATTTGGTTGGACCTTATACAGCACCATCAGGTCCCCCTCTCGTCCACTAAAATTGCTTATTATTGCAGGGTCAAATGTCACAGAGGGATGCTAATTAGTGGAAGCAGCATGGTATAGACAGGCTGAGAAACCCCACAACCAAAGCATCAGATCAGAACTCTTTAGTCCACTCACATCCAAACATAAATGGTGGTACATAATAAAATACATATGAGGATATCAAAAGCACTGAAACAGATAAGGGTGACACAGTGGTTAGCACTGCTGCCTCACAGTGCCAAAGACCTGGGTTCAATACAAGCCTTGGGTGACTGTGTGGAGTTTTCATTTTCTCCCCATGTTTCCTTCGGGTGCTCTGGTTTCCTCCCACAGTCCAAAGATGGGAAGGTTAGGTGGGGTTATGGGGATAGGGCAGGGGAGTGAATCTAGGTAGGGTGTTCTTTCAAGTGGTCAGTGCAGACTCGATGGGCTGAAAGGCCTCCTTCTGCACTGTAGGTATTCTGTGATTAAGTAAAAGTAGGTGATAGGCCTCCTCCTGAAGTACCCATCATCACAGATTTAAAAAATAATAATTAATTCATGGCATGTGGGCACCACTGGCCGGAACAGCATTTATTGCCCATTCCTAATTGCCTATGAAATGAGTGGCTTGCTGGGCCATTTAAGAGTCAACTACATTGCTATGGATCTGGAGTCACATGTAGGCCAGGACATGTAAGGGTGGCAGATTTCCCTCCACAAAGGAACCAGATGGGCTTTTGCAGCAATAGTTTCATGGTCATCATTTGGCATTTAATTCCATATTTTTATGAATTCCAATTTCATCATCTGTCAGGTTTTGAACCTCGGTCCCCAGAGCTTTACTTCGGGTTTCTGGGTGACTAGTCTAGTGACAATATCACTGCACCGCCTCCGCCATATTGGTCTTCAGCCAATTCAACTCACTCCCAAACAAGAAATGTCTGAGAGCATGAAATACAACAGCAGTTATGGGCCACAACAACATCCTTGTTTTAGTGATGAAGACTTGTACCCGGAATGAGCAGTTCCCCTAGCCAAGCTATTCCAGGTAGACTGGCATCTACCCGACATAGGAAAATTGCTCAGGTATGTCCTGTCCACAAAATGCAGAACAATCTGATCTGGACAGTTACTGCACCATCAGCGTACTCACAATCATCGGGAAAGCAAGGTATCATTAATATCAAGTGTTGCTTACTCATTGATGTTCAGTTTGAATTCTGTCTGGACCACTTGGCTCCAGACCTTACTGCAGCCTTTGTTCAACAGTGAACAACAAAGCTAAATTGCACAAGTGCGGTGAGAGTGACTGACCTTAACAGCAGGCAGCAAATGAATGTGTGTGGCATCAAGGAGCCCTTGTTGAACTAAAGTCAATGGAAATCAGGGGGAAAGCTCTCAACGGGTTGGAGTTATACCTGGCACAAAGGAAGATGTAGTAGTTGCAGGTCAGGCATCTCAGCCTCAGCACATCATTGCATAAGTTCCTTAGATGTCCTTCGCCCAACCGTCTTCAGCTACTTCATCAATAATCTTCCTTCCATCATAAGGAAGTGAGGATGTTCGCTGATGACTGCTCAAGTTTTAATACCATTTATTACTTCTGAGCTATTGAAGCAGTCCAAGTCCACATGTAGCATGATCTGACTAATACTGAGGCTTGGGTTGATAAGGGGCAAGTAACATGTGTCCCAATTAATGACCATCTCCAGCAAGAGAGAAATTAATCATCTCCCCTTGATATTTGATGCATTACCATTGCTGAAACCCCCACCAACAACATCTTTGGAGTAACTATTGACAGAAATGTAACTGGACCAGCCACATAAATACTGGCTCCCAGAGAAGGTCAAAGGCCAGAAATTCTGCAGTGAGTAATTTACCTCACTCTCCGAAGCCTGTCCACCATCCGCAGGTCAAGGGTGTGATGGAATACTCCCCACTTGCCTGGAGAGTGCAACTCCAACACTGAAATAGCTCAACGCCATTGAGGACAAAGCAGCCTTGATTGGCACCCCATCCATCATCTTAAACATTCACTCCCTTCACCACCAGCATTCAATGGCTGCCATGTATACCATCTATAAGATGCCTGTGGCAACTTGTCGAGGCTGCTTCAACAGCACCTTCCAAATCCATGACCTCTGCCACCGAGAAGAACAAGGTGAGCAGGCACATGGGAACACGACCACACACACATTTCCCTACAAATCGCATACTATCCGAACAAGTTTGTCTTCTGTGGGTAAAGGTTCTGCAGCTCCCTCCATCACAGCTCCGTACATATACCTACGGCAGCAACAGTGTGCCGACACTGCACGGACTGCAGTGATTCAGCAAGGCTGCTCACTACTGCCTTCTTGAGGGCAAGTAAGGATGTGCAATAAGTGCTGGCCTTGTCAGTGATGCCCATGTCCCATGAATAAATGAACAAAGTGTAAAACAAATTTATTGTCGAATAAACAAGCCTGACAGAATCTCTGTAATTGGGTGAAAGAACAGAATCTATTGTACCCATTGCCTCTCACCTGGCTTAAAATCTCCGTAGCATTCTTGGCTCTGGCAAATTCTGGTGTTTCATTTGCAAATGCCACAAGCCCTTTACCCTTGATTTCTTCCTCCAATGATCTCTTGTACTCTTTCTGAGATAGACGAAGAGAAGAGGCACACAGTTAGTTCACAAGTCTAGGGGAGAACCCCTACTGAAAATCCAATAATGATGTAGTTGGAAATTTCTGCAGCCAAACCAGCGGGTCGAAGGACACCAAGCAGAATGGTACGAGTTAATGGATTGCGTTTTGTGTGTCCGTTGTGGCACAGTTGGCAACATGTTTGTCTCTGAAGCACAACTTTCTGGGTTCAAGTCCCACTCTAGGCACAAAAATCAAAGCTGACATTTCAATGCAGTACTGGGGGAGCACTGCTCTGTCGAAGGTGCCACCTTTCAGATGGGATGGTAACTGAGGCCTCATCTGTCTAATTGGCTGGCTGCAATGAAGCCCTTAGCACTATTTCGAAGAACAGCAGGGCAGTTAGCCCCGGCGTCTGGCCAATATTTTTCCTTCAATCAACAGAAAAAAAAAGATTATTTGGTCATTATCACATTGCTTTTTGTGGGAGGTTTTTCAGAGTGTATCTTGACTGCGTCATCTCCTACATTCCAACACTGAGCGTACGTCAAAATGTACTTCATTGGGACATCCAGTGGTCATGAAAGGTGCTATATAAATACAAGTCATTCTTTCTCGGTTTAAACAATTATTTTTCACTCTGTGCTGTCTAATATCTCTTTCAAAAGCGATGGTGAATATGGCATTTCATTTCATTTCGCTTCAAAGGAAAGGCAATTGTTCATCTATTTACAAAGGGTATTTACTCACTTCACAATTTGCTAACCGCAAATTCAGGGCTCTTGTACGTAAGGTCATGGCAGGGGTGAGTTACGGTTCACTCAAGTGAGTCCAAGTTGCTGTGGCAACATGCACTTTTACATGCATGTTGTAGTCCAGAGCTATGGATAGCGCTGGTCGACGTTCCAGTGGCATTTTCATCATACGGATGACCAGGAATCTCTCTTGTTCTTACCACCACTCATCAGCTTGTTTTGGAAAGGTGTTACATGCAGACATGAGTATCCTAGCGGACGTCAACGTAGAGATCAGAGCCAGCTACAGCTGTCTAGAGTGAGGTTTGAACCCTGCGCCTGCTGACTCATTGTCGCGAAATACTATCACAAAGCTAAAGGCTTTCTCCATAACACCACTTTGGTTCTTTAAGTCCTGCAAGTATACAAATGGGCCTGAATCCAGTTATCCTGTAAACCCTCCCCCTACCCCTGCTCCTATGTTCCTATCATGGCAGGAGAGATTGACAGCTCCGTACTAGGGAGGTGAAAATTTGAGAAACCTCTTGCAATTCATCAATTCTTCTGAGACAATCAAGGCAGGAGAAGAGACATTTGGGGTTTGACCTAACTCCACGTACAAGTTATCCCAAGGACTCTACTTAAAGAAAAGGATTTCATCATTTGGGACGGCACGGTAGCATAATGGTTTGCACTGTTGCTTCACAATGCCAGGGACCTGGGCTCGATTCTCAGCTTGGGTCGCTGTGTGGAGTCTGCACCATCTCCCCGTGTCTGCGTGGGTTTCCTCCGGGTGCCCCGGTTTCCTCCCACAAGTCTGGAAAGACGTGCTTGTTAGGTGAATTGGACATTCTAAATTCTCCCTCTGTGTACCCTAACCACAGAGTGGCAACTAGGGGATTTTCACAGTAACTTCATTGCAGTTAATGTAAGCCTACTTGTGACACTAATAAAGATTATTATTATTTTATTTATTGAGGCGAGGTAAACTTCAAGTCTACGAACTACTCGAATCTAATGGGTAGCAATGCTGACATTTTAATTGACTTCAGCATTTCTAGGCTATGGAGCAGGGGGAAAAAAACGAAACATTCTTACTTCTTGGTATAAAAATTCATATTGTGGAAACAAAAAGGGAAAATAAGGCTTGTAATAAGTGATATGCCACTGCATACAGGCTGCACAAATCAAGCTTGGCCTTGCTGAGGAGACTTGCGCTGGGTAACTTTCGAATAGGCAAGATGGAAAATGAAAATGAAAATGAAAATCGCTTATTGTCACGAGTAGGCTTCAATGAAGTTACTGTGAAAAGCCCCTAGTCGCCACATTCCGGCGCCTATCCGGGAAGGCTGGTACGGGAATCGAACCGTGCTGCTGGACTGCTTGGTCTGCTTTAAAAGCCAGCGATTTAGCCGAGTGACCTAAACCAGCCTCTTGGGCCTGTGTAAGCTAAGCTTTACTAGAATCGGAAAGTGAGGCCTCACAGTATGCTCATAAAACAGATGGAACACAACATTTCATTTTCAAAAGCACAGGGAGCACACATCTGACTGCTCGGTGCCTGGAACTGTGCCATGCCTACCTCGTTCAGAATGTACGTGGCATTCCTTGCTCGCATCATCTCAGGGGTCTCCTCAACCGTCATTAAGCCCCTACCCTTGACACCTTCCTCAAGATCCTTCCTGTACTCTTTCTAAAGAAATGCAGAAAGAACAGGAGAGCTGCAGAAATACCGAGAACAAGACATTTCTGACGTTTTCATGCACCACACCACTAAAAAGTAGCCAGACAGAAAATGAAGACTGGAGAACAGAACAAGGCTTTGTTTAGGCCTTTCATTAGGCTCAGACAGATAAAATACGACAAGCACAATCAGGTGACCAGAATGCAGGGCTTCTTGGACAACAATACCGTCACAACAATGAAGCAGACACTGCACTAAATGGGTTGTTCACATAATCATTAAATAATAAAGGGCATTAATCATCTGTTTACCCATTTGAGCGAGGCAACAGCAAAAAGTTAGCGTACAAGCCAACGAACATTAGTTGCATTATTCTCCAAATTAAAAATGAAAAAAGAAAAATCTTTCATCATTAGTCAAAACATCACTGTGTCCTAATTTGCTCAAAAAGAAAGAAGTTCAAATTTTGTGTATTTAAAAAAAAAAACTATATAAAAATATATTAGCTTGATTACTTTTCAAATTGATGAAAGGTCAAAAGAAATAAACTGGCTACCTCACAAATTATTTTAGTTGCATATTTGACATGCAACATTGACGGCGTAATCTCCAAACCAGAAAGGTTTCTGCCTTTTATGTGCTCTTCCAAATCCTTCTTATATTCTTTCTGTTGGCGACAGGGAGAAGAAATAATGTAGATAAAGAACTTTGGAACAGAATGATAAGAATAATGGATCACAAGATGTATAATAATAATAATGTTACAATCGCCAATTCTTTAAATAATTCCTGGCAGAGGTGGTCATTCTTATAGAGCTGGTTATATGTATCACTGGTTGGAAAATTAAGACAATTAATAGGTGAAACATCAAAAAAAGAATGTGGGTAAAATTTGCTGACCGTGATCCCTGAGATCCCTGAGATTGTGATTCAGAAATGAAGAGCAAAGTCTTCTGATGATGACAGGCGTTTGGGCTGCTGGCTGGACTGTTGATGAGGGCCTACCCTGCCTATGCCGATGTCTCGCCTACCCCGTCACCAGTGAACCCACCACAGGGGTTGCCTTCAGCGGGACTGGAAGTGGGCAGCACGGTAGCATAGTGGTTAGCACAATTGCCTCACAGCTCCAGGGTCCCAGGTTCGATTCCAGCTTGGGTCACTGTCTGTGCGGAGTCTGCACATCCTCCCTGTGTGTGCGTGGGTTTCCTCCGGGTGCTCCGGTTTCCTCCCACAGTCCAAAGATATGCAGGTTAGGTGGATTGGCCATGATAAATTGCCCTTAGTGTCCACAACTACCCTTAGTGTTGGGTAGGGTTACTGGGTTATGGGGCTAGGGTGGAGGTGTTGACCTTAGTAGGGTGTTCTTTCCAAGAGCCGGTGCAGACTCGATGGGCCGAATGGTCTCCTTCTGCACTGTAAATTATATGATATGATATCCCAATGATGGGAAAGTCTGGAAAATTCCACCCTTTGAGTTTAGAAGGTTGAGTGATCACTTCTTCCCCGCTCCAGATCACTTCTTTGCCCCCCCCCCCCCCCCTCCCCCCTCCGAATCACCACCACCACAGCATCTTATTCCACCTGGGTACTTGACAGGCCGGTGATGCACCTTCAGCCAGGATTAAGGACCCCGGAGGTGGATGGCCAGCCCACTGAGAGCTGCTGACCAATCAGAGCCTGGCAGCTCTGTTGAATGCCAGTACCACAGAGGAGGTTGGCTGCTGCCAGTTCGATAACCACCCGAGGCCCACGATTGCCGAGGGTTCCAAGCTGCAGGTGAGTGATAGTGAGAGAAGAGGTCATGGGAAATGTGAGTGGAGGGAGGAGAGACTGGGAGTAAGGGCAGGTGTTGGCTCTCAGTGGCACCCCCTTCCCTTGGCCGCAAATTGGGGCGGTGCTGGTAGGCCATCCATGGGCCAACCGTCATGGACCAAATGAGGGTAGAGATAGGAAGGTGGCAGGGTCCTTACCAGCCACTCTGTGGTGATCGTAGATCTGAGTAGATGCAATACAACTGAGCAAGCACTAGAGGGAGCACGGGAGAGCTATATATACCAGGGACAGGAAGTGACGACACACTTCACGGAAGGCAGAACTCGTAGCAGGACACAGACACAAGCAGGCAGCATTTGAGGTAGCCGTAAGTTAAGCTCTGAAGAGAGAACAAATTCACAATAAAGCACCTTCTCCACATTTGAGACTACGAGCTTTATTAAGACACGAGAAGCAACACATGGTACCAAGAGTGGCTTCAGACGCTTACTACAGGACAACTCAGCTGCAGATACAGAAAGAACAAAATGGCATGGAAATCTCCTACTGGACATTCGACTTGGGAAGACATCGCTTATTCAAGGATGTGGCATGGAACCCCACCTCAGCTGGACACGACTGGCAATGTAAGAAATGTCTGGAAAATGTTTCAACAATGGTTCGATTTATATATCATAGCTAATGATGTAGCAGCAGCCTCAGACGAAATTAAAATAGCAATGCTCATCGCAGGACATGAAGCTAGGAAAGCATATAATGGATTTAAATACTCAAAAGATGAAGACAGCAACAGCTTACAAACAATACTAAACAAATTTGAAGAGTACTGTAAGGAATTTGAACAGCACGGAATGCTCAGAGGCCAAACTGCACAGAGACTGAGTGAGTCAAAATCTGCATGGTTTCTGTTGATGTGGTCTCACTGGACTCTTGGTGCTCCACTTCTGGAGTCAAAATCTGCCTGGTTTCCATTGACGTTGTCTCTCTGGACTCTTGGGTGGCCCGACTCTGTGCTTCTGTACAGACAAGCTGAGAACTGTCAGTCTCGCTGTGATCCTGTACGTCGAGTGTGATCACCTTGTCACTGTTTTCGCATGCAGTGGGTAGATGTACATTGTCTTCTTCTTGTTCATGTGAGCTTGGTAGACTTTCGTAGTCTGCTGACGTCATGACGCCACCCCGCAAGACGTGGTGGCTTGATCTTGTGGGGCGGCGGAGGGTAAATAGTGCGTCCGATTTGGACGCCGGCCCGACAATCGGTGGGCACCGATCGCGGGCCTGTCCCCTCCAGAGCACAGTCGTGGTGCTCTTTCCCCTGTACTCCCCCCACAAGCCCCAAACGGGCATATCGCACCCGTTTCACGACGGCAGCGACCAGGTGTGGTTGCCGCCATCGTGAAACGGTCACGAATGGCAGGCTCCTCGGCCCATCCTGGTCGGAGAATCGCTGTTTGCCATGAAAAACGGCGAGCGCCGATTCTTCCAAGCAGGGGGGGGGGGGGGGGGCCAGGGGAGTGTGACATTTTTTGGGGGGCCCTCCCGCGATTCTCCAACCCAGCGTGGGGAGCGGAGAATCGCGCCCTATGTACTTCGCTTCAAAGACAGGCATCACTCGGCAACGCTACCACCAACACAAGTAGCCTAGACAGGTTCTTCAGGGGTAATGCTCACATTCTATGACCTTACCTCACTCTGCATGTGTTGAGTTTCCATGGCAGTGAGATAAACGGGTGTTTCAAAGTCCAACATTGCCTTGCCTCTTTCTTTCTCGTACTTCTCTTTGTATTTGACCTGAAATGTACGTCACAGTTACTCTCTGCAACTGATTCAGCTTCAGTCCAGAGTTTATAAACTCTTGAAACAAGGTATGATGCTAAAGCATTTTGACCTCTTCCTCTACCCCCAAAATACAAACAATCAAGAAGGAAAATACCTCTTGACAAAGAATATGTGCTTCATTTAATTCTAACTCAACATTTGGTAAAAGAAAGGAGTGTGTTCACAGAAACAAAGTAAAACGTGGAAATCTGTCATACATTTTGGAAGAGACATGAAATAAAAGGCTGCAAACAAAATGTTAGGAATCTGTATCATTTTCCATTGTAAAACATGACATTTTATAATCAATGCAATGTGTTGTAAATCAGCAGTCCTTGTCGTAGCTAGCCCCTTTAAGGACTAGCCACTTTAAGGGATGCTCTCCGAGGAGGGATCATGTGACCCGCTAGTCCAATCAGGGATGGAAGTTGGGAATTCACTGAGATGTGTTGGGACTTGTCCCAGCAGTTGGTCCCTGTAGCTGAGTATGGGAAGACTTTTTTTCATTTGTTCATGGGACATGGGCATCACAGGCTCTGCCAGCCTTTATTGCCCATCACTAATTGCACTCTGTAAATTGTTGTTTATGGTGGGAACAAATAGTTGTTTCTGATAAATTAACTGGTGAGCCTGTTGTTGAATTATTACAGTCCCTATACTTCATAGAGGTAAAAATGAACACAAAAACTGAAAGGTTGGTTGGGAAATCCCTACAATTAATCGTCCAGATTGAATTTTTGTGTTAAAACCACCACCCCCATTGGCAATATAATGGTACAATTCATTAGTCCTCTATCATTTTATTACATCAAACAGTAATCTTTAGAGTTGCCCCAATGACCTCCTATGTGGTAATTTCTCCATTTCAGATAAACTATCTGGAAGTCGTGTCCAATGGAAGCTCCAGTCAACCTCTTCGAATAAGGAAGACAACGTCGGAGTAAACTGAATGATATTGTAAAACCTCCCCACACTTCCTTCAGCTGATCACGTTTCAGGCAGGGATTTGTGCACGGCACAAGGGTACTAAGCCAATATTGTACACAATGGGAAGGTGGCACAACGTAAAAGAAAAACAGTGATTATGTTAAACTCTGACGCACCACAGAGGAAGAGAAAATATTCTAACGTTCGTTTTAAAATAAAAAGGTTTCTTCTTTGTTCAGATTGGAAGATTACTGCAGGTCAATTCCTCTGCATGCTGGATAACTTACTGCACAATGGGTAGGATATTAAGTCATACATGTACATACATTCAGTATACTTCAGCTGACTTACTTGGCTCTGTAACTCAGTTGCTTCCTTGAGATGAATTTGTTCAGGTGAATCGGACACCAGTTGGTAGTGACCTTTACTCTTCTCAAACGCCTTCTTGTACTGGTACTAAGGGAGGGTCAAAAACCACCTCAACAACAGAGAGACTACAGAGTCTGAATAGTGTGACCCATCTACAAAAAGGTGCTCACAAAACGTAGTCCGTTAAACAGCAAAATGTGAGAGGCAAGAAAAGAAATCCAATCAAAAAAAGGGATGTGGATGGTGGATTATGGTTCGTGGGATTACACACAATGGATATGGACAAATTCTAAATAAAAATAAAAGCATTGATTGAGAATTGCCATTTTGTTGGAAGAGCTAATGTGGCAACCATTAACAAGGCTAGTTTCATTGGAACTAATTTTTCCATTAAAAATTATGGTGGTTTGTTAAAAGCCACGAAGAGGACTTCCGGTGGCGGCCATGGAGAAGCAGGCCACATGTTTGGTGGCTCCCACCTGTATCGGACGTTTGGACCTTTTTCCCCCATTTTTTCCCGGATTTTATGGGATAAATCGGTGACGAGTGAGACAGTAAGGAGAAAACCCCCTCCGGTGTATGGCGAATTGGACCAGAAGTGGCTGTGTGAGACAACAAAGTCCAATAAGGGAGACGCAAGTAGACCTGGTAACACGAGACAGCATGGCGGAGCAGCAGGGCCATGGGGAGATGGCACAGTGGTCGACGGAGCAGCTGGTGAAGTTTTTCGAGAATTGCTTTGCCAAGCTGAAGAAGGACACACTAGACCCGATTAAGGCTTTGATTGATCAAGTGGTTCAGAATCAGGAAACCCATGGAAGAGCGATCGAGGAGGTGGAACAAAAGTTGTCCAAGCACGAGGAGTATATAACCGTGCTGGAAATCGAGGTGGAGATGATGAACGATTGCCAGAAAAGAATGCAGGAAAAGCTGGAAGACATGGAGAATAGGTCCAGGAGGCAGAATCTCAGAATTGTTGGTCTCCCTGAAGGCAGTGAGGGATCGGATGCGAGGACTTAGGTGACGGACATGTTGGAGAAGTTGATGGGGGCTGGGACTTTCCCTCGGCCCCTGGAATTGGACAGAGCACACAGAGCCCTCGCGAGGAAGCCCCGAGCGAACGAGCCACCGAGGGCCATGGTGGTATGTTTTCACAGTTTCATGGACAAGGAACACGTTTTGTGGTGGGCCAGGTAAGAATGGAGCAGCAGTCGGAGAACTGTGAGTTTTGCATCTATCAGGACCTGGGAGCGGATTTGGCCAAGAGGTGAGCTGTGTTCAATCGGGCAAAAATGACCCTCTTTAAGAAGGGGGTGAAGTTCGGGATGCTGTACCCAGCCCGTCTGTGGGTCACACATGAGGAACGGGACTTCTACTTTGAAACACCAGACGAAGTGTGGACCTTTATTAAAGAAATGAAGCTGGAAGCAAATTAAAAGACACTGAAGCCTTGGAGAAGTACTGTGGGGGCGATTTGTGGTGCTGGATTGTATAAGTTTAAGTAGCACTATATGAAATAATGGGCTGTGTGGATGGTTAAAGGTTGCTTTGTCTTGCAGGGAGCAGGTTAGAGGGGCGGATGGGCTTTGAATTTGGTTCTGCTTTTTGGGTGACTATTTTTCTAGAACGACTTTTTCTTCACTGTTTTTTCTGATGTTTGTTTACTGGCGAATGTGATGCTTTTAAAAAGTTTATTCATGTGGGGGGAAGGGGGGAGAGGGAGACAGATTGCTTGGTGCCAGGGGTGGGAGCTACCAAGTCAGCATGGGTCAGCTGACTCAGAAGTGCAGTGGGGGGTGAGCAGGTGTTAAGCTGGAGCTTGATACAGTCATTGATCCAGAATTGGACTTGTCAAAATCCAGGACAGGGAGGAGGCCGGCTGCGGCAAAGGAATTGAAGGGTTGTATGGAACAGATGGGGGGAGTAGACCTATGGAAATTTGCACGGCCGAGGACAAAGGAATTTTCCTTTTATTCACATGTCCACAAGGTATACTCTCGCATCGACTTTTTTGTTCTGAGCAGGTTGCTAATACCTAAGGTGGTGGATACTGAATATTCAGCAATCGCAGTGTCAGATCATGCCCCGCACTGGGTGGATCTATGGGTTAGTGTGGAGAGAGGGCAATGCCCGCTGTGGAGACTGGATGTGGGGTTGCTAGTGGACAAAGCGATCTGTGGGCGGGTTAACAAGTCCATCCAGAACTACCTGGAAACAAATAATATGTGAGAGGTCTCTGCAGCGACGGTCTGGGAAGCTTTGAAGGCAGTAGTCAGAGGGGAATTAATCTATCTACAGGCCCACAGAGAAAAGGTGGAATGGGCTGAGAGGTTAGTTGAGGAGATATTCCAGGTGGACGGGAGATACGCGGAGGCCCTGAATGCAGGGCTCCTGAGGGATCGGCGGACGTTACAGGTGGAGTTTGGGTTGTTGACCACAGGGAAAGCAGTGGAACAGTTGAGAAAGGCAAGGGGGGGCGATCTATGAGTACGGGGAAAAGGCAAGCAGAATGTTAGCGCACCAGCTCAGAAAAAGAGAGGCGGCAAGGGAGATAGATAAAGTAGAGTAGAGACGGTAATACCGTCCTGGACCCAGCGGGGGTAAACGAGGTGTTTAAGGACTTCTGTAGTAAATTATATGAGTCGGAACCCCTGGCTGGAGTAGAGGGGATGAGGCAGTTTTTGGATCATTTGAGGTTCCTGAGGGTGGAGGGGGACCTGGTGGAGGGGCTGGGAGCCTCAATTGAGATTGAGGAAATAATGAAGGGGCTGGAGGACATGCAGTCGGGCAAGGCCCCGGGGCCTGACGGCTACACAGTGGAATTCTATAAGACGGTTTCAGAGATACTGAGCCCACTGCTGGTGAGGATATTTAATGGAGCAAGAGAGAAGGGAGTCCTCCCCGCAACAATGTTGCAGGTCTCAATTTCATTGATCCTGAAATGGGAGAAGGATCCTGAGCAATGCGGGTTATACAGGCCGATTTCTCTACTGAATGTGGATGCCAAACTGCTGGCTAAGATACTGGCCACAAGGATAGAGGACTGTGTCCCGGGGGTGATAGGGGAAGACCAGACGGGATTTGTAAAGGGCAGGCAACTCAAGGCCAATGTTCGAAGGCTGCTCAATGTTATTATGATGCCCTCAGAAGGAGAGGAGGCGGAGGTGGTGGTAGCGATGGATGCGGAGAAGGCTTTTGATCAGGTGGAGTGGAATTACCTGTGGGAGGGGCTGGGAAGGTATGGGTTTGGTGAGGGCTTTATTGGCTGGGTGCGGTTGCTCTATCAGGCACCAGTAGCGAGTGTGCGTATGAACCGGCTGAGGTCGGTGTATTTTAAACTACACCGAGGAACGAGGCAAGGGTGTCCCCTCTCCCCGTTACTGTTTGCTCTGGCCATAGAGCCATTGGCCATGGCGTTAAGAGCCTCTAGGAACTGGAAAGGGCTGGTTTGGAGGGGAGGGGGGGTGGGGGGTGGAGCTCCTGGTCTCGCTCTACGCAGATGACCTGCTCTTGTATATTTCGGACCCGCTGGAGGGGATGGGGGAAGTAATGTGAATCTTGGGGGAATTTGGCAATTTTTGGGGGTATAAATTGAACATGGGGAAAAGCGAGATGTTTACGATCCAGGCAAGAGGACAGAAGAGACTGGGAGAGCTGCCTCTTAGAATGGTTGGAGAAGAGCTTTCGATATCTGGGAATCCAGGTGGCCCGGGAATGGGAGGCACTGCACAAGTTAAACCTATCCCGGTTGGTAGAACAAATGGAAGGGGACTTTAAGAGATGGGACATGCTCCCGCTATCACTGGAGGGGAGGGTACAGATTATGAAAAAAACGGTCCTCCCCACATTTCTGTTTGTCTTTCAGTGCCTCCCCATCTTCATCCCTAAGACCTTTTTCAAGCGGGTGAATAAGATTATTTTGGGCTTTGTGTGGGCGAGTAAAACCCAGCGAGTGAAGAAAATGTTGCTGGAGCGCAGTCGGGTTGATGGTGGGTTGGCGCTGCCGAACTTCTGCAATTACTACTGGGCGGCTAATATAGCCATGATCAGGAAGTGGGTAGTGGGGGAGGAGTTGGCATGGGAGCGGATGGAGGTGGCATCATGTAAAGACACCAGTTTGGGAGCACTGATAACGGCATCTCTTCCGTTCTCGCCGGCCCGATACTCCACAAATCACTCCATAAGTCCGGTGGTAGTGGCGGCTCTGAGGATCTGGGGGCAATGGAGGAGATATAAGAGAGTGGAGGGAGCATCGATTTGGACCCCGATTTATAATAACCATGGGTTTGTACCGGGTAGGCTAGATGGCGGGTTCCGGAGTTGGCAGAGGGCAGGAATTGGAAAGATGGGGGATCTATTTATAGGCGGGAGCTTTCCCAGCTTGAAAGCATTGGAGGATAAATTTAAATTGCCAGCAGGGAATGGTTTTAGGGATTTGCAGGTGCGCGACTTCCTGAGAAAACAGGTGCTGGCCTTTCTGCTGCTGCCGCCACGGGGGATACAGGATAGAGTAGTTTCCAGTACCTGGGTGGAAGAGGGGAAGGTATTGAATATTTACCAGGAGCTTTCGGAGGCAGAGGAAACCGCGGTGGAGGAGCTTAAGGACAAGTGGGAGGACGAGCTAGGAGGAGAGATAGAGGTGGGTCTATGGGCGGATGCCCTAAGCAGGGTTAATGCCTCCTCATCATGTGCAGGGCTTAGCCGTATACAATTTAAGGTGGCCCACCGGGCACACATGACGACGGCTAGGATGAGCAGGTTTTTCAGGGTAGAAGATAGGTGTGCGAGGTGCACGGGAAGCCCAGCAAATCATGTCCACATGTTTTGGGCATGCCCAAAGCTTAGATGGTTTTGCTTAGGCAATGTTCATGGTGCTAAAAACACGGGTGGTGCCAAGTCCGGAGGTAGCGATCTTTGGAGTGTTGGAAGAGCCGGGAGTTCAGGGGGCGAAAGAAGCCAACGTCTTGGCCTTCGCCTCCCTGGTAGACCGGAGACGGATCTTGTTAATGTGGAGGGACTCAAAGCCCCCGAGTGTAGAGACCTGGGTTAGTGACATGGCTGGGTTTCTCAGTCTCGAGAAAATAAAGTTCGCCTTAAGAGGATCAATGTTAGGGTTCACCTGGAGGTGGCAGCCGTTCGTCGACTTTCTCAGGGAAAATTAAAATGTCAGCAGATGCAGTATTCCGGGGGGGTGGGGGGGTGGGGGGGGGATTGTTGTTGTATGGTTGAGGTGTGTGAAGATTGGGGTGGGGGGGTGGGGGGGAGGAGGTGAGAATGTTTATTTTACCATGTTGATGTCATTGTTTGTGTTACTGTTATAAATTTTTTTCTAATATCTCAAAATATTATTTTTAAAAAGCCACGAACAGGAGATTTAAAGAAAAATAAACAAAACAATTCCAAAGCCTAATATTGAAATGAAAATCGTTTATTGTCACGAGTAGGCTTCAATGAAGTTACTATGAAAAGCCCCTACTCGCCACATTCCGGTGCCTGTCCAGGGAGGCTGGTACGGGAATTGAACCGTACTTTGAATCTGCTTGGTCTGCTTTAAAAGCCAGTGATTTAGCCCAGTGAGCTAAACCAGCCCCTAATATTGTGGAGAAAGCAAGAATAATGTACCTCAAAATAGTCAGATAAGGGCAGCACGGTGGCGCAGTGAGTAGCATTACTGCCTCATGGCGCCGAGGTCCCAGGTTCGATCCCTGCTCTGGGTCACTGTCCGTGTGGAGTTTGCACATTCTCCCCATGTTTGCGTGGGTTTCGCCCCCACAACCCAAAGATGTGCGGGCTAGGTGAATTGACCACACTAAGTTGCCCCTTAATTGGAAAAAATGAATTGGATAATCTAATTTTTTTTTAAATAGTCAGATAAACAGTACTATGACATTGTGCCAGTGCAGACTCGATGGGCCACAGGGCCTCTTCTGCACTATGTGATTCTTTGATATAAAAACAAATCTTAATGGACATGAATTCTTTAAGTTGTCTATGATTATTTTTGTGCATCACAAAAATTTTATAATTGTTAAGGTATTTGTTAAGGAAATGTTTCAATCTGACAGGATTCTCTATAAAGTAGCAATAATTGGGAACATTTTGAAGACTTTACTTCAAATTTAAAAAATGGCTTGCACCAGGGATGTTCCCAAAGATCTTTGCAGCCAACAAAGTATTTTTATACTAATAATAATCTTTATTAGTGTCACAAGTAGGCCAACACTACCACTGCAATGAAGTTACTGTGAAAATCCCTGTTGCCACACTCCGGCGCGTGTTCAGGTGCACTGAGGGAGAATTCAGAATGTCCAATTCACCTAACAAGCCTGTCTTTCAGGACTTGTGGAATCTGAAGTGTAGCCAGTGTTATAATGTGGCAGCCCATTTGCACATATCAAATTCCCATAGATGACAATGTGATAACAATTAGATCATGTGTTTCTGTGATGTTAAGGACGGCACGATGGCACAGTGGTTAGCACTGCTGCCTCACAGCGCCAGGGACCCGGTTTCAATTCCGGCCTTGGATGACTGTCTGTGTGGAGTTTGCACATTCTACCGTGTCTGCGTGGGTTTCCTCCGGGTGCTCCGGTTTCCTCTCATAGTCCAAAGATGTGCATGTTAGGTGGATTGGCCATGATTAATTGTCCCTTAGTGTCCAGGGATGTGCAGGTTAGATTATGGGGTAACAGGGGGAGGGCAAGTGGGCATGGATAGAGTACTCATTCGAAGGGTCGGTGCAGGCTCGATGGGTTGAATGGCCTCCTTCTGCACTGTAGGGATTCTATGATTGAGGGATAAATATTGGTCAGGACGTCAGGGATACCTACCCTGTTCTTCAAAATTATGCCAGGGGATCTTGTTTTAACATCTCATTCAAAACAAGGCCCCTCTGATACTCTAGCTCTCTGTTAGGGGAGAGTCAGCTGAGATTTTTGTGCTCAAATCTCTGGAGTGAAACTTGAACCCACACTCACCTGACTCAGAAGCAAAAGTGCTACCAACTGAAGCACAACTGACAACTGACACAGTGCCCGTTGACACTGTCGTGGGAGGGACGGAGAATTTGGCAGACTATTTCAAGGTCTGTTGACCTTGGGACGGAATTTCAACCTCAGGGTGGGCGTGACTGGAAAATACCCATGCCAGAGTAGTTCTACAAAAGTGTGTTACACATGCTACAAATCTTAAAACTTTGCTTTGTTTCCAGGCTTCCTTTATGGCCTTCTTCCTCTGACATTGATTTCTCATTTACCATAGGTTCAAAAACACTGCCCCCAACTCCCTGTCAGAGCGCAGATAGGTGACCAGCCAATTACAGATTTTCCAAGGCAAAATGCCTTTTATATCCTTCCTTCTCTTCCACCTGACTTGCCTGTGCAGAAATGTCTTGATTTCCATCGCCCTGCCATTGATAGCCTAGGCCTTAAGCTCTGAAATTTCCTTCCTAAATCTCTCCACTTGCCTCCCCTCATTTGAAATGAAAAATGAAATGAAAATGAAAATGAAAATCGCTTATTGTCACAAGTAGGCTTCAATGAAGTTACTGTGAAAAGCCCCTAGTCGCCACATTCCGGCGCCTGTTTGGGGAGGCTGGTACGGGAATCGAAACGTGCTGCATTTAAGGCACTTCTTAAAACGTACCCATTGACCAAGCTTCTACTCACAAGTCTCTTTATGCCCTTGAGATCACGGTTTGTTTGATAATTCTCCAGTGAAGCACTTGGAGATGCTTTACCATGCTAAAGCCACTATATAAATGCAAGATTAAGCTGTTGTTGAGAATTACTCAACAGAAAATCTGATATTGGGAACTGTGAGGTATTAATGTTGATTTATTTCTCCCCTCAGATGCTATTTTATTACCACCACATCTCTCCTGGGTACATAATGGGTAATGAAAACTCTACATAGCGTTTTAACTCTTGACCATCTCTTTAGTGCCCAATTCTTGGAAAACTCTGCGTTGTTCATGGTTGGCCCACCAACAGGCATAGCGCCATTTTGGCTTCTCATCAATGCTGTGTTTTCCGTTATTAAAACACAAATATCCAACCATCTGAAAGTGTTAATGTTCAGGCACCCAAAGGAAAATGTAATTCACTCCCCGAACAAGCGTGAGAATAATGAAATTGTGATTTTTTTTAATGTTCATTTGTTAGAGTTCAAAAGGGTATTTTCAAGGCACAAAGAAAGCTAGTGAATTTCCAGTGAAATGGCTAATTAGTAACTTTATTACAAGACAAAAGGTTTTAGACAGAAAAAAAAGTGAGGCGTTACTTTCAAAATATAAAAAAGGTTATTCGTGGCTGATGAGATCTACCGTGAGTAAGAGTTAAGTAGGTCACTACCAGGGATATCCCTCATTGAGGAGAAGAGGAACATTGTTAAAACTTCATACAATCAGATTATAGTGAGACAGGAGGGTTATGAACATAAACATGGATTGGTTAATACAACTGCTTACTTGACTTGACAGCTTGCTCGTGGAGAGGTTATGCTGCATTTGTAAGGATTCAGACATATCGGTTACAGGTTTGTGCATCTTCTTCAGGTCCTGCTTGTATATAACCTGGAATGGGAAGCAGAAGTGCGACACTATTATTCTCCTGACTGGTCTGGAGGGCAATCGGTTAAAATTTCTCCTGTTCGCCACTGCACAGCACAGGATGAAAATCTGGGCCTGGATCATCAACATAATGTTTGCTAATATTCTGTCCTGGTAATTCTGAGGGGCGTAATGCCACTTTTGATGTTGGGACTGCCTCTGCTATAGCTCTTCAGCGATGACCCTGTTGGAGTCTGAAGGATCAGCAGAAGAGCATCTAATTTGCAGGGGGCAGGTGAGTATGCTACTCTGAGCACTAATCTAACAGCGCTCTGTTCCTGTGCCAGGAAAGTCCACTGGCTATCAGCCACTGATCATTGCTGATCACTCCCCCATCCACGTTCCCCTCAGCCCATTCTTTACCCCTTCCCCATCTAAGGCTGGCAATCTTCTTCAAGGCTACTTGGAGGCTTCCTCGGAGGCAAGTTAATCTCGACTCATGTGGCATCCCATCCCCTGAATTACCCTGGGCCCCAAATCATCCGGGGAAATGGAAATTTCTGGTGTTTGAGGAGTTCGTAGTGGCACGAGTGGAAATTCTGTGTTTTTTAGAGCATGTCAAAAACTTCTAGAAACTGCCATGGCTGGCATTACCAGGCTGAAGCCATCTTTGCTGCTCTCAGAATTGGTGCAAAATCGAGATGTATCTGTGTGAAGGGGACTAATGACCGGAAACTCTGAATAGTGGGTTCTTATTGATTTATTCCTATAAGCTAACATTTTTTTATTGTCCAAGTTTTGGCAGCGCCAACCAGTCTTGAAAACAGTTTGGTCATTGTAGGTGGAAGAATTTCAATACTCACTTCACTGGCATTAATGTTTGCATCCTTCATAGCCTTGTACCCTGAGCTGTCCTTCAAATCAAATTTCGGCCGTATTCCCTTGAACTCTTTATCAAACTTCTCCTTGTACTTAAGCTACACATGAATTGAAATCAATGTTACTGTATGATTCCAAACATAGCAATGGCAATAGCTTTAACTCAATACAGTGAAAGAAAGATATCAAACTCATTGAACATTTTTGGAATAAGGATACAGATCAGAAGAGTGGGAGGAGTATACTGATGACATCTAAATACAATAATGACAAAAAAGGCAATACCTTGCAATGCACAAATCCAAAGGGACAAAAAAATGCACAAAGGTTGTGGAGGAAGTGTTTAACAGGAATGAGAATGGACGTGGAGCAAAAACATTGATGTTGTCTTACAAATGGGCAGTCAAAGAACCCTAATAATTCCATGGAAATTCAGCAGCAGTAAAGCTGTTCCAGTTGCCTGGCTCCTCGAAGCAACTGGGCACCGCATCCATAGCATCCCTACAATGCAGAAGGAGGCCATTGAGTCTGCACCGACCCTCTGAAGGACTGTCCAATTCGCCCACCCTATCCCTGTAACGCCACCTAACCTGCACTTCTTTGGACATCAAGGGGCAATTTTTTTTAGCATGGCCTATCATCTATCTTGAATGCAATGTGAGCGTGGAAATTTTTTCTGGACCTAAATTACTACTACTCAGAAAGGGTCAGTTTGTTTATATTTAACTCCACTTGCTAAATCTTAATGACTGCGCAGATTGAATATCGAGAGGTGAGGCTGTTGGGTTGCCTGCTCCCGACTCCAGATGCTAAGCCTAGAATGCAGGAGTCAAAGTTTATCTTCAAAAATCCTGGATTCCTGCAAAAGTGGGTGTAAAATTTCAAGAGATAAAGAAAAATCAATCCAAAGAGATCCAGTTGTGAAAAGTACAGGTCTGCCGGGTGGAAACATTCTTCTCTCAGTCTGTACCAAGGTATGTCTCACTGGATCAGAAGATGAAAAAAGTTTTTTTTTTTACATGTCTAAAGTCAGAGTTACAGTCACAGTATCTGTGAATTCCAATATGTATACAGAACCTTTCTGAATACAGCACAGAATGTAAAAAAAATACATATTGTTCCATTGTCAGCAGAAGCAAGGTGAAAAAGTTAAAAGGAAGGAAGTAATGAAAAATGGATTAGCATGACTGGCAACTTTGGGGTTCAAGAGGGCTCTTGATGCTTGGACAGTTCTTGAAGGAAGAGGAAAATGTTCTTGTGTGATAGATAATTCCGTGGAGACAATGGTGGCACAAATAGAGGGTTGTCCAAGGCTCAAACAAGAAAAATGTTGAATAGGGCCTCCGTTCTCCCTTTGTTGGACACAGAGTGAAAATGTACGTCGGAATTGCAAGTGTGGAATCAAACTGGGAAAATTGTGCTCGAAAAACAGGAATGCCAAGCTAAAGATGGACGACAGCTCAGTCTGGGGCTATTCTTGTTCATTCCTGTTTTTTGCTGCGAAGTATTCAATTAAGCTGCTTCCATTGCGTGAGTACATTTGCATTAGATTACCATCTACATTGGAAGGGCAACCCCCCAAAAATGATCATTTTGTATAAGCGGCAAGGGGATAATATAAAAATGGAGGGACGCTGTACAGGGACTCTGGATACTTAAGTTTGTCTTACGTTGCTTGAGAGGATGTTTGCTTTCTTTGCGAGTCTCATCGTAGGAGTGTCATATGAAGCAGCTCCATGACCTCTGAGTTTCTGTTTTGTGTATTCCACCTATGAAGCGTAGCAAGATGGTATGATCAGAGCGGCAGTCAGTAGCAATTAATGGGTAGCCCGGATGCAATTGCAAGCATGAGATAGAAGAGCTTCGAACAAACAAACTAATAGATGGAGAGCAGCAGATAGAGGTTTCACACCAGTCAGTAAACAACTTGTTAAAAGCAAGACACAGTTGAGTTCTGCCACAGGGATAAAATCACTTATAATGAAAATACTTAGAACAGAACAACCTCAATTGTGTGGCTATTGCTAATTTGCCAAGAAAATGTTCTTAAAATGAAATTGAGTATTGCAGACTGATGTAGCCCAAGGGCACTTTTGTGCTCAATGTAATGGATTTTGGCTGTTCTTAAGATACTGTAGATCATGGCTCATAAATCCACTTTGAACTTTTGTAAAATACTTCCAAAAATGGGTGTTGATATAAATGCCGAATATAAAATATACTCATTTCCGTTCATCAGTCGCCATGCGGAGTCTGCTCTGTATGGGCACTCTTAAATTCCCAATTATCTTCTTGGCTACACAACCCGTTTAGCCTGCCCGATCCCATGTATCGACACAAGGCAAGTTTAATCCTAAAAACTGTGGGCGGGATTCTCTCATCCCATGGCAGAGTGTCCACGCTGTCGTAAACGCCGTTGCGTTTTACGACGGCGTGAACGGGCCGCTGCCAGGACTAATTCTGGCCCCTACAGGGGGCCAGCACGGCGCTGGAGCGGTTCGCTCCACTGCAGCCTCCTTTCCTGGTGCCAAATGGGTGCAGCTCCAACCCGCGCATGTGCAGTTGGGCCGCGCCAACCCGCGCATGCGCAGGGGACTTCTTTAGCCGTTCCCGGCGCAAACTGGGTGCTACGGGATCCACGCATGCACAGTCGTGCCGGTGCCAACCCGCACATGCGCAGTGGCACTGGTGGCAATGCGCGCATGCGCAGTGGCCTCCTTCAACGTCCCTTCCCCAACGCAACATGGCACAGGACTACAGGGACCGGCGCATAGGAAATGAGTCCCCTGGCCAGGCCGCATCGGAGGCCCCCCCACCCCCCCAGGCCGCCACCCGACCCTGCCACACTGAGTTCCGCCGGCTGAGCAGGTGTGGACGGCGCCAGTGGGACTCAGCGTTTCCACGGCAGCCGCTCGGCCATCCCGGCCCGAGAATTGGCGGGCCGGCCGTGTAGAGCTGCACCAAACACGCCGGCGCCAATGGTGCTGATTCTCTGCTCTGCAGAGAATCGCGTGCTGGCGTCGGGGCGGCGTGGCCCGGTCACGGGGATTCTCCGGCCCGGCCCCGGGTTGAGAGAATCCCGCCCTGTATCTCTGGGCTGAAAAATTGAGGCCAACTCCTAATGGGAGAATAGCCATCAACATGCATTTATAAGCTAAAAATTGACTTATACAGAATGTATGGCACAAACATATTTGTTGGCAGCAGAAAAAAAAGGTCTGTCGTATATACCGTGTTGCCTTAAACACCGCAACCTATGGCACTTTGAAATGCAATACCTGTTTTCTTAATGTGCACTTGGAAGTCTATGTGATTAGAGCCCATATTTAAATACTTTAGCTGTTTTCAGTAACATCCTCCAGTACACTGGGCAACAGCATCAGATTAATAGTTTAGATGTGCTGACAGCAAAATGCTGTCACACAACAGAACTAAAGTAGAACTGAAGTAAATCAGAGTTAACAAATATTATATACAAACATAATACCTCAGCATAATATAGTTTAAAGTACATGCTGCAAAATTGTATGATTCTGTACAGGCCAACATAGTTTGACAGGCTGGAGGCTCAAGCAATCCAACAAGCCTGCTGTCTTTTTTGAGGTTGTTAAAGTATCCGTGCTTCAGCTTCTTGTTTGCATTCCCCCTTTTGTTTTTACCTGACTGGTAAGTTTGGAAACCTGTTTGGCAAGTTCAATGTCTGGGCGTCCAAGGCTGATTATACCGCGACTAGCCTCCTCACGTGCCTTGGTTCTGTAGCCGATCTGAAGGAACAGACAGAACCCGTGTGATGGGCTGTACTTAAACCCGGATGATTGCTTATCGCGCACTGAAAAACATGATGAAACATACTCACATCACTTATTAACTTGGCAGCTTCAGTAGCCTTCAGAATGTCTGGCCGATCTGCCACAGATGTGTAAGCTAGTTTGGATTTAGCATCTTTCTTGTATTCAACCTGAATGATGGAGAACCTTTTATTGTCACTGTCAGACTTTTTCACCAGAGAATAATACTGGAATAAAAATCTTTCAAACAAACTGCTCATTCCATATATTCTAAAACTTCTTTTGTCCATATAGATACAGAGGGGAACATACATAGAAAATTGAGGCAGGAAGAGGCCATTCAGCCCTCCGAGTCTGCTCACCCTTTCATTATGATCATGGCTGATTATCAAGTTCAGCACCCAAATGTATATCTACCCGCCCACGCCCCCCCCCAGTCTCTGGCCCCTCCCCCACAAACAGATGCCTACTTATGTGTGTAAATAATTTTGCCAAGTGTACAGAGTTGCTGCTGTTGGGCGGGTGCATAATACCCGACCAGTTACATTATTTGATTTTATATTTCTCTCTTGACGTTACTTTTTTGTTCTCTGCCTTTTTGATTTGTGTGAGTGTGCCCTTCTCTTCATATATCATACCCTGTGTACATAACGGCAAATATACTTTGTTCAAAAACCCAATATAAATCATTTGTACAAAAAAGAAATTACACAACGTTTTCGTCTCAACTGCTTTTTGTGGTCGTGAATTCCACAGGTGAAGAAATTTCTCCTCACCTCAGTCCTAAAAGGTTTACCCCTCATCCTATACTTCTACCCCCCCTATTTCTGGACTCCTCCACCATCGAGAACATTCTTTCTAAATCTACCCTGTTTAATCCTGTTAGAACTTTAAAAGTTTCCATGAGATCACCTCTCACTCTTCTAAACTCCAATGAATATAATCCTAACCGGCTAAGTCTCTCCTCATATGAATCTCTCCTCCGCCAACCCAGGAAACAGCCTGGTCAACCTCTGCTGCATTCCCTCCATAGCAAGAAAATCCTTCCTCAGAGAAGGACACCAAAACTACGCATAATACTCCAGGTGTGGCCACACCAGTGCCCTATACAATAATAACGTTCATCGACCATTTGGAAGTTTATAACAGCTTCAATGTAGAAAATATTTCAAGGCACTTTGCAGAGTGTTGGGGGGACGGGGGAGAAACAATATCTTGAAATAGATAAGGGATTATAAAGGTGGAGGGAGAAACCAAACTGGCTGCCCGGAAACCAGGTAAGACAGACTAGCTCGGGCACTTGAGAGTGATCATAAGGTGTACATTGAATCAATTGCAGGGGTACAGCCTGACCAAATTCTAATCCTTATCTGATCTGGCTCTGCTCTGTGGGTGAACGTTTCCAGTGGAAAACCACACTGATAAATTAAAATCCCACCCTCCTGTCGCACTGAGGCTCAGCTGGTCTCAACAGCCAGAGCTCGTGTTGGTCCATGTTTACCCATTCTGGGTGGGGGGTCAGCAGGAAGCAATCTGGAGACCACACACTGACACAAGGGGTGGGATTCTCCACCTGGTGGGATGCTCTGTTTCACTGGCAGTACGGGATTTCCCGACGGCGTGGGGCCGCCCCACGATGGGAAACCCCCATTGCCCGGCCGACGTAATGGAGCATCCCGCCGGCGGGGTGAGGCAGAAATGTGGTGCGACTGGACGGAGAATCCCGCCGATGGTAAGTTCATCTAAAACATTGATCTGATGTTGGGTGGCAAGGTAGCACAGTGGTTAGGGTCCCAGGTTCGATTCCCAGCTGGGTCACTGTCTGTGCGGAGTCTGCGCATTCTCCCCGTGTCTGCGTGGGTTTCCTCCGGGTGCTCCGGTTTCCTCCCACAGTCCAAAGATGTGCAGGTTAAGTGGATTGGCCATGTTAAATTGCCCTTTAGTGTCCAAAAAGATTAGGTGGGGTTACTTGGTTACGGGGATAGGGTGGAGGTATGGGCTTGGGTAGGGTGCTCTTCCCAAGGGCTGGTGCAGACTCGATGGGTCAAATGGCCTCCTTCTGCACTGTAAATTATATGAAATAATAACCTGTAGCTGATTATAACTAGCTCTGTGCCTAAAGTATGTTTATACAACCTGATAGAAATAATTTGTACCTCCTCTTCATTTCTACTGTAACTATGGATGAATTTTTAAGCCCCGGTGGATTAAAATAAAGGTAGGAAGGTGGGTGCGAACACAGAATTTCATGCCACCAGGTATGCCAGTTTCCTGATACCATTCTGCTCCTTGGCCACCTCACTGGAGGTGAAATGAAATGAAATGAAAATCGCTTATTGTCACAAGTAGGCTTCAAATGAAGTTACTGTGAAAAGCCCCTAGTCGCCACATTCCGGCGCCTGTTCGGAGAGGCTGGTACAGGAATTGAGCCTGCCTTGTTCTGCTTTCAAAGCCAGAGATTTAGCCCTGTGCTAAAACATCCCAGGTAGGATGTTAATCATATGTTAATTATATTATTTGGAGGTGAAGGCCATTGATTACTTAAGTATTTTGAGCACATGTAAATAGGGGATAGCCTCACCAGGGGCTGTCACCGCCTCTCACTTACTGACGTTTGTTTAATTTATTGATTTATTTTGTTCTAAAAAGAGTATAAACAAAGGATATTGAGGCCTCCCATGCCTGGTGGGTGCTGCAGGGGCTGGAGTGCATCATCAGCCCTGGGAAGGATATTTTAATTTAATTTGTTAAGTTTCCTTCACAGTCTTGTTTTATGTTACAGCGCTCCTTTAAGGGGCTGTCAATTTGTTTGATTTGTTAATGAGTTTGTTTTGGGTTAAAAAGAGTGGTAGCAGAGAGTGGCTGGGACACTATGTGTGGAGGGAGAACTGTGAGGCTGAAGAAAGTCAACAAACTCTCTCTGTAAAAGAAAGCTCTGTGCCTTAGTTTTGACTTCCCTAACCAGCTTAGATTCTATGAAGAGGCGGATGCTGCCCTCCAGTGGAATACAGCCAATTAAAGTAGTTAAAGGCCGTTTAGATTCTATGGTCAGTAGCTGAATAGAGGTTTCCAGCTGGTCTCCTGGTCCCTAGAGGAGTCAGGGAAAGGCCCAGCTCCCTGGAGGTAGCCTCCCAGCATCAAATTGGAGAGTTAACGCTTCGGGCACCCCCCCTCCACAAAGGTGGCTCAGTGGCTGGGGGGATTTTTATTTTGAAGTTAGGAGTTGGAGAGAAAAGCTCGAGTCTGGAAATTACCCGACTCAGCAGAATTTGGTCCCTGGAAAGCACCCTCGGCAACAATGTTTTCGTTCCGGGGAGGCGGGAGGCGGGAGTGGGATGGAGTCAGGCCCGCCCGCTGGCTCTGGAGGATGTTTGGAGGAGATGACAAGTGCTGAGGTGGGCAAGCTAGAACCTCCTTGGTTCTCTGAGAGTAGTAAAGGTTGTTAGGCCCTCTAGCGCTCACCTCCATACAAACCGCCATGTCCCCTCGTCACATAGCCACTCATCCAGTTTCCATTGTGGACGGGAGCCATTTAGAGATGATAAAATAAACTTCGATCAATCTAAGCGCGCTCTTACTCTGACATACTTGATACAGAAAAAAAAATCATCCATACATCGAGCACATCTGCTCGAGTGGTCAATCAGTCATAAAAACAAATTAGCTTCTATCTAAACATGAATTCAGTCATCACCCACCACCCCTCTCCCTGACACTAAGATACGTGATTTTAGAACTTTTGAAACTAAGCCAAGCATTTACAATGTGCTCAGCTGTAATAACAATCATTGAGAACTCAACAGCTAATTATATTAAAACGGCAGGAACAGATGGCTAATAGTTTTTTCTATTCTACACCAAATTACCATTAATTGACCAATTTATGGAAAATCATAGCCAGGTTGTTCAGCACACACTGCGGGGCTTCTGACCCATAGCTGACCCTGACATCAGGGTCCAGAAGACTGTGGGGAAAATTCTGCTCTACATTTCATTCAGTGGAAAGATTAGGAATACATGCCACCAAAAATGCAAAATTATCTGGATGCTTACATTACTCTGACACTTGGCCACATTCATGGCGTGTTTCACTTCTGGGGGTTCCACCATAATGGAATAAGAAGACTTGCCTTTATCTTTCTCAAACTGTTCCTTGTACAGTTTCTGTGGTCAAAGAAATTCAGATTAACAATCAGACAATGCTTTCTGAGACCATATTACTTCAGATGTTTTCAGAACTCCATGGGAAGTGCAAGACGGTGACAGGAATTTCGGAATGTAAAGTAGGTCATTCAGTCTGGCCTATTGTCCAGAGTTTCTTTCATGTTATAGTATTACTGAGGTAGTGCAGCACCCCATATGCGAATTGGCTGCACCCCCTCATCTTTAGTGAAATATGAATCTATGACTCTGATTCTTCACTTCTGAAATCCACAATTCTACTTGAGTGAGAGCAGGTGAGAACGAGGAGCGGTGAGGTATGCATCCTCCAAAGGAGATTGAAACCCAGAGCATTAACCCAACTACTATTATAAAAATGTTCATTCCAGGTTTAAGAGCAGTGCTTGCCAAAGGTCTGGGGTGGGGTTAGGGCTTTTGCCCATCATCCTATGTAACATTAAAAAAATAAACACAGGTGAAAAATATAAAGCACTTTTGAACATCCCATGTACCTTTTAATGAATTACTGAATTAACTGAAAATACATGGTCATTGTCACTTTGTTTCTTTCATCTACTCAGGATCATGGGTTTCTGCCCTGGGTCTTCACGTGACCGAACAGGCCGATTCTCATCTTGCAGATCTTTGGTCACATGGGCAGGATGTCCCACACGATAGGGGACCAGAGTACTGGATTTGCTTCCTTCTCGGCCTCTGCTCTGCCTCATTATTGAGGCGTTTGGACTCAAAGCACGGTGCAACTGAAAATCCATGTGTCACAGGAAGAAACTCCACAGCTTGGAGGGTGCAGCAGCATTGCAGAATCCAGTGATGGGTAATGAAGGCTTCCTCAGGATTGCGAACCAAGACCCACTTAAGACCTTGGCAGAGATGGAGCCCTTCACTGGGGACCGAATGGAGGGAGAGAAGATTACTACATGGCACTCACCTACCATGCAGGTACCTCGGCGCACCGACTTCTATTTCCTGAGGCTCACCACCAACCTTTTAAAAAGTTATTTCACGGGATGTAGGCATCGCTGGCTAGCTCAGCATTTATTGCCCATCCATAATTGCCCTTGAACTGAGCAGCTAGCTCGGCCATTTCAGAGGGCATTTTGAGATTCAACCACATTGCTGTGGATCTGGAGTCCCATGTAGGCCAGACCAGCTAAGGAGGGCAGGTTTCCTTCCCTGAAGGGCATTAGTGAACCAGATGGGTTTTTAATGACAATCAACAATGGTTTCATGGTCATCATTAGACTTTTAATTCCAGATGTTTTAAAATGTTGAATTCAAATTCCACGAGCTGCCGCGGTGGGATTTGAACCTAAGTTCTCAGAGCATGACCTTAGGTTTCTGGATTAATAGCCCAGTGACAATAGCACTACGCCACCGCCTCCCCTGAGGCAACATTGGGAAATGGAAGTAACAAGGAGGGAAAGAGAGCAAATCCTCTATTTGCAAGCAACAGGTGAGGAAGGGACGGCCCGTGATGGTCGCAGCAGAAGAACAAAATTCTGGTTGGGATGTTGTAAATAAGCATGCCTGAACTAATCGATTCGCCTAATTTCAGCATGGACACAGAGAAAATTACATCCCAATTTTGTACAGCCACATATAGAAGGGCTGCCGATGGTCTAACCATCTTCTGTGGAACATGCTACAGGTTGAATACTCACCCCACTGAGTAACTTGGACACCTCTTTAACATGTGAGGTTCCACGAGTCTCAGGCAGTTTCATGTAAGCAGCCCGGGGGAGCTCCTTCTTAACAGCTTCTTTGTATCTTTTCTGAAAAGCCGAGAAAGGCGAGAACAAATGTGTAACTTAAGGAACAACTTAAATGCAAAGGATTGAAAAAAGACTTGGATTCAACGAAAATGACTAGAACCATGCCAAAACCTCCTATAGATAATATGAACACCCAACATTGGCTTTTTTTCAAATGGAAATGTGTATCTACTTTGCGGCATCAGAATTTATCAATTTCTGATCAATGAAAAAGAGCCCTGAAATTGCGCCGACCAAAATGACCAGATTTATCAGCAGGGGAACCAGAATTTGGGGTGAAATTCTGATCCACCCGGTTTCTATTCCATGGACACAGGTTTGAGATTACATTGCTCCACCTCCCTCATCCTTCTCTTTCACCCAACTCCTTTATCTCAAGGAGATATATCTACAACACTCCCAAGAGAGTTACTAAATGCAATACAAATGGTTTATATTATCTGAGTTCCTCATGAAAGTAAAGCTCGAGCAGTTTATCAACCATTACCTGAAGTAGAATTTGATTACACATTTGCCCAGCCACACTGGGGCTTGCTATTGTTCAGAACACAAGGGTTGAAATTTCAGATTCAATATTTTGAGCGAAGAAGTAGGAACATGGGAGCAGGAGTGGGCCATTCAGCCCGCAAGTCCAGGAGGTCTCCCTCACGAGGTCCACACCACTTATGTAAAGCTGCGAAATGGAACAGTCGAAATTTCCAGGGCGAAAAGCTTGAAGGGTGATCAAATTCCAGGCTGCTGGCCTCTTATCGGACATTCATGAGATGCAAATGGAGTGCCCGACATGGGTCAGCGAGAAACAGGTCCTTCCATTAACCCGCCATGAAAGCCAGGAGAACCAGATTTCAAAATCATTTCCCGAGAATGGGAAGCAGACTTTTTGAGACACATCAAATTCCCAACGCTGGCAGGAGGGAAAGATTCCGCTCAAGAAAGCTAGCACAGAATGACAGAAGGCAAATTGCCCTCTGAATCATGTACATTCTATTTTATCTACCTGACCTAGGAAGGTACAGCTATTGCACATCATGGCCTAAAATGGGAGGTGTCAAGTTAATGTTTTAGTATTCGGACAATGCATGAAATTGCATATCCTCCAAACCACCACGAGTAAATTCATGATTAAAAGTAAATGAAATGCTGCTTTACCACGCTGAATTTCTCAAGCCCCGGTCTACCCAGGAGCTATGAACACTTTATTGGAAATAACTACGGTACCTCAGACATTAGGGTGGAGACAGCTTTAGCGTGCAGCATCTGCGGTGTGTCTGGAACTGGTTGGTAGATGCCTCTTTCTTTCTCGTGCTTCAGTTTGTATTTTATCTGCGAATGACACACAGCAATTAGTATCTTACAATCAGAGGCTCCGCGTGCCTGTGCTCCCTCTGGAAGAGGTTTCTAATTAGTCCCACTTTCCTGCTCTTTCCCCATAATCCTGCAAATCTGTTCTTCCCTCTATTAAATCGAGTGATGACGGACTAGGTGTTCCCCTAGCGTGGCTTTGGAAATGGGTTTATGAAGATTTCCTGTTCAGTGCCTGTACTGAAGTCACAGGCACCTCCCCGCCCCCTTACCCCACGACAACCAATTCAAAAAAAAATACACCTCTCAAGACTAGCTTTGTTTGAAAGGCTTAAAGAAAAATGCCTTTGAGAAATTTGGGGTCTATGTGTTGCGGAGAGGATGGGGTTGGGGAGAATGGTGTTGGAGGTAGGTAACACAGAAAATAGTCCTTCCGATGCCTTAGCCTTCTTGATAGGCAATTGCAAACACCACAAGCAAAGTTTGGAAGCAAGACTCGCGTAATGAGTTAAGCTGTTGGTAAGCAAAGTGTATGGTGTTGAAGCTATGATGTGGAGATGCCGGCGTTGGACTGGGCTGAGCACAGTAAGAAGTCTTACAACACCAGGTTAAAGTCCCAACAGGTTTGTTTCAAACACTAGCTTTCGGAGCACTGCTCCTTCCTCCTTCCTCCGTTCACCTGAGGAAGGAGCAGTGCTCCGAAAGCTAGTGTTTGAAACAAACATGTTGGTCTTTAACCTGGTGTTGTAAGACTTCTTAGAGTGTTGAAGCTGTCAGTACAGTATGAGTTGGATGCAGCGACAAGCCCTCTTCCACTAATCTCCTTTGCTGTCAATCTCAGTAGATCATCTCCAAGGCACAAGTGTAATTTTATCCCTCAATCCTCACATCAACCACCCGGAGGTGTAATGTTAATTTGTGTTAAATTATAGCAATATTGCACTGTGGACTCACTAAATTAAGACGTAATGGCGTCATGGTCAGCAGACCAAGAGATTTTAATCTTCTCAGCATGGGCTGAATTGTGTGCAATTTTCAACAGCGATAGGACCAAATGCCACAATTATGGATGTTAGTACTTACCCCACTGGCCAAGTCTGTATTTTCTACAGCTAGTATCATGTTCTTGTCTCCATAGACAGGCACTGAGATCTTGCAACCTTTCAAGTATTCTCTGTCCAATTTGTAATCCACCTGTCACAAATAATAAAGAGATTGAATTAGAAATAGCATATCAACATCAGCAACGTGTAGTTTCAGAGCACTGAGCATTTGAATTTAACAACTGAAAGGCCCCCTCCTATATCTGTTCATTCTCCACTATTGGGACATTCTTGTATCCTTTTCATTTTTCTTTATTTCAGCACCTTCCACCTTCTCAAGGGTAATTAGGGATGAGCAATGAATGCTGGTCTGGCCAGTAAAGCCTATATTTCACGGACAAATATATATATTTAAAAAGTCCCCTCAGGATCTTTATGTTTCAATAAGATCACCTCTCGTTCTTCTAAACGCCAATGGCTACTCGCTCAATCAGTCCAATCTTTCCTCAGACGATAACCACCCCATACCCAGGAATCAGTCAAGTGAACTTTCTCTGAACTGCTTCTAATGCTATAGGGGGCATAATATCAGAGTTCCCCCATGTCAGATTTGTGGGTTCTCCAAAGATGTGGTAGGGAATCTCTCTCAGAATTTCCCCAATAAGTATTTGCACAAAAATTGCCCAGAAGTGCAAACTTCCTCTGGGCAATTGCTCTGCACTGACAAACATTTGATTAAATCACAACCTTCAGATGGTTCCAGCTGTGTTAGAAAAATACTTACCCAGAAAATGTTAGACGAATTAAAACCTCTTCTGACATCTTGGTAACTATTGTAAAGACCCAGTCTGACTCCCCCCCCCCCCCCCCCCCCCCCCCCCCCCAAGGGACCTCCACCCACATTCCTGACTCTCAGGGGGCTCCCAGCACCCCCTGGCTCAAGTGAATCCCCCTTCTCCCACCACAGGACTGACCCACCCCCACCTACTGACCCCGACTGGACCCACCCCACAAAACTGAGCCCCCTTAACCCCGCAGACCCGGCGTCTCCCACCCAACCCGACTGTCCAATTTGCATGTAGTTTAAAATCGTCCATGTTTGTTGCCATGCCTTTCCTACAAGCCTGTATTATTTCTTTGTGTATACCTCACCCTATAGCGTCATTACTTTTAAGAGGCTTATCGACATGTCCCACAAATTACTTCTGAAGAAGTAAATTTGGACTCAAAACGTTAACTCTTTCTCAAAAGCTGCTGCCAGACCTGCTGAGTTTTTCAGCATTCTCTGACTTTATCCCACAAATGATTTCTTCACTTTTCCATTTCGTATCTTTACCCAAACTGATTCTATGTTTTTATCTTTAGAACTAGGATCCTCTCTCACTAATGTACTAATGTCACCCTTAGTTAACAGAGTTACCCCACCGTTCCTAGCTTTCTGTCCTTCCAAAATGTCAAGTACTCCCGAAAGACGTGCTGTTACATAATTTGGACATTCTGAATTCTTCCTCCATGTACCTGAACAGGTGATGGAGTGTGGCAACTAGGGGCTATTCACAGTAACTTCATTGCAATGTTAATGTAAGCCTACTTGTGACAATGAAGATTATTATTATTATATTCTGATCCCAGCAGTGGTTACCTTGCAGCCATGCCTCTGTAATGGCTATAATGACTAATGGCTAATTCTTTGAGGAAGTGACAAATTCTTTGAGGAAGTGACAAAGTTAATTGACGAGGGAAGGGCTGTAGATGTCATATACATAGACTTTAGTAAGGCGTTTGATTAAGTTTCCCATGGCAGGTTGATGGAAAAAGTGAAGTCGGAAGGGGTTCAGCGTGTATTAGCTAGATGGATAAAGAACTGGCTGGGCAACAGGAGACAGAGAGTAGTGGTGGGAGGGAGTGTCTCAAAATGGAGAAGGGTGACTAGGGATCCGTGCTTGGACCACTGTTGTTTGTGATATACATAAATGACCTGGAGGAAGGTATAGGTGGTCTGATTAGCAAGTTTGCAGATGATACTAAGATTGGTGGAGTTGCAGATAGCGAGGAGGACTGTCAGAGAATACAGCAAAATATAGATAGATTGGAGAGTTGGGCAGAGAAATGGCAGATGGAGTTCAATCCAGGCAAATGCAAGGTGATGCATTTTGGAAGATCAAATTCAAGAGCGGACTATATGGTCAATGGAAGAGTCCTGGGGAAAATTGATGTACAGAGAGATCTGGGAGTTCAGGTCCATTGTACCCTGAAGGTGGCAATGCAGGTTGATAGAGTGGTCAAGAAGGCATACAGCATCTTGCCTTCATCGGACGGGGTATTGAGTACAAGAGTAGGCAGGTCATGTTACAGTTGTATAGGACTTTGGTTAGGCCATATTTGGAATACTGCGTTCAGTTCTGGTCGCCACGTTACCAGAAGGATGTGGATGCTTTAGAGAGGGTGCAGTGGAGGCTCACCAGGCTGTTGCCTGGTGTGGAGGGTGCTAGCTATGAAGAAAGGTTGAGTAGATTAGGATTGTTTTCGTTGGAAAGACAGAGGTTGAGGGGGGACCTGATTGAGGTCTACAAAATTATGAGAGGTATGGACAGGGTGGATAGCAACAAGCTTTTTCCAAGATTGGGGTGTCAATTACAAGGGGTCACGATTTCAAGGTGAGAGGGGGAAAGTTTAAGGGAGATGTGCGTGGAATGTTTTTTACGCAGAGGATGGTGGGTGCTTGGAACGCTTTGCCAGCGGAGGTGGTAGAGGTGGGCACAATAGCATCATTTAAGATGCATCTAGACAGATATATGAACAGGCGGGGAACAGAGGGAAGTAGACCTTGGAAAATAGGCAATAGGTTTAGATAAAGGATCTGGATCGGCGCAAGGTGGGAGGGCCGAAGGGCCTGTTCCTGTGCTGTAATTGTCTTTGTTCTTATAATCTCATATATGTTTATTTCTATTTGAGCAGACAATTCCATTTGTTTATTTTTACAAATGCTATAGGCATTCAGATAAAAATGTACTGTTCTCACCCAGTCTGGATTACCCTTGATTAGAGTTGCATCTTGTTGGCGCAAAATCATAGAACAAACAAATTTGTTGGTCCCAAAGTACAACTTATTGAGGTTCTAACTCTGATATTTCACTGGATGTGATTTTCACTTGGATCTGGGGCCAAGCTCAACCTAATAGTAGTTTATGAATTTGAGGTTTGTTTGACAAGACTTGTTTGTATATACTGTACCAATGTGCATGAAGCACTGTGACGTTGGCTTTACTTACATCGCTCTGCTGCTGCGAGGCCTTGTACGCCTGCACAAAGTCGGGTCGGTCCGCAGTCCACATCCACTTTGCTTTGGTGGCCTCGTACTTCTTCTTGTAATCAAGCTAGGATCAAGCAATGAAAATAAAATTGAAATCTGGGCAATACAATAATTATTGTTGAAACCTACGTGATCTATCCACTGGATTTTCACA